>NW_011494902.1:14139654-14159067 GCF_000754665.1 Bison bison bison | reverse complement strand
CGACAGAGGATGAGATGGCTGGATGGCATCACCGACTGGATGGATATGAGTTTGAGTAAACTCCGGGAGTTAGTGATGGACAGGGAGGCCTGGCGTGCTGCAATTCATGGGGTCACAAAGAGTCGGACAGGACTGAGTGACTGAACTGAACTGATACCTTCATATGGACTTCCCTGGTGGCTCAGATGGTAAAGAATCTGCCTGCAAGGAAGGAGACATGGGTTTGATCCCTGGGTCAGGAAGATCCCCTAGGAGAAGGGAATGGCAACCCATTCCAGTATTCTTGCCTGGGGAATTTCATGGATGGAGGAGCCTGGCAGGCTATAGGCCATAGGGTCTCAAAGAGTCAGACAGGACTGAGTGACTTTCACTTTCACAAAGCTTCACTAGGGGGTCCCGGAGGGTTGGGTAGATTTTAAATTAAAATGTAAAGATTTAATTAAAAAATAATAATATTAAAAACATCAGAGTCAATCCATAATAGCTGCATAGGTGAACCACTGAGTCCTTAGCTCATTGCCTACCCCAAGAAGTCACCCACTGACAATGTGAAAGTATCTCCATCACCGACTCCTTACTACTAACATCACGTTTAAACTAAACATTGGTTCTTTTCAACCTACTTTCTGTTTAGAAATTGCTTCTATTCTTTTGAGCTTGTGTTTACTTTTTCACCTTTTTGTAAGAAAAATTGCATTTTATTAGCTAGAATCCAAATACAGCTAAATGAGGAAAACTCAATAAAAGGACTAAAAGAACATTTTCATCCGATAAATTTGCTGTGAAATGCCACATTTGTGGCTGTGCCTGCAGTCATTTCAGTTACAAGACACATAGTAGGAAACAGTTTTGGGATTTTCAGCCATTAGTTTATAAATTGAATAAGCTAGATGTGTTCATTCATATAAAGTTAATGTAATTTTTCTTGGGAACGTTTAATATTCTACAAATCCATTATCATATTTACAAATTAATCTTCCCTTAGGAAAAAAGATTGAAGATTTATAGAAGGAAGTATTTTATTACTTTTAAAACTGCAGTTTTAAAGAAAATCAAAGAAAAAGAAGGAAAATTATATCAAACTATAAATGCCTTTTTATGACTAACAGTTTTGTAACACCGAAATTTATGAAAGGAGAAGGGAATAAAGCAGAACATAGAAAGATTTTTCAATGAGCTCACAGAAATTGCAACTCCTATATCACAAATTGCAAACTCCTAAAAAATTAAACCTGTTGATGTGACTACAAACTGAATGGTATTAAATTCATTAGATACTTGAGGATATTATGGATTTCTCCTGGAAAACTTTTTGGGTTTTTTTTTTGCCTAAACTCTCAAGCTACTTGTTCCAATTTTTGACAAGTTAGGATTCTAAACCTTTACAACACCAATGACAACAAAATTCTGTGTTCATTTAATTTCTTTCTCAAACTTTCAGTGACTTGTTAATGTTGAACAGGTAACTGACAACATAATTAATTCCTAATATTCCACTGTCATAAAACAGAGTTTCCTAAAGAGTAAAACTAGAGTGTAGAGTAAAGGAAGTCTCTACATACACACAAATTTCTGACATGTTGTTGAAAGGAAGAAAAGTGAATTGATTTCCCCCAGATAGTCCCTTTTATGTTCATCCCTAGCATTTATGTAGCATAATATTAATGACAATCTTATAAATAAGATGCAAACTATAATGACTTATTAATAACCACTGTTTGTAACACTTCTAACTACTGAAAAATATCAAAGTATTACCTTTATTAAGATGTTCTTCTACAGGAAAAATTTGTTGCTACATTTTTATTACAATAACATCATACACAATTCTTCAGATTGCAAGTCATATAGTAATAATATTTAATATCAAAGATGATGGATCCCAGAATGGAATTCCAGTTCCTCTAATTCCTGAGTCTACCCTCTAAGTTTTACTCAAATAACTCAAGTAATTAAACTTTCTTCCCAGTATTTTCGAATATTTAATAAGTGAACTACTAAAGTTATCCAGTGGAGAAGGAAATGGTGAACCACTCCAGTATTTCTGCCTGAAAAACCCCATAGACATCATTGCCTGGAGGCTCACAGTGCATGGATAGCAAGAGTCAGGCACAACTTAGTGACTAAACAACAACAATATCATCTGGAATAATTTCAGTGATCTGGACCTCAGGACCACAATTTAGCAATGCCAGATATTAGAAAGTTTATTTCAATTATCTTCAACCAAATTTCACTTCTACACATTATATCTTCTTGTTCTGTCTTGTCTTCACCTTTTTTTGTTGTCGTCTTCTGATTTTCTTCTCCAGTACATTACACTCGCATTGTACTATTATGGCTTTTGTAAAGCATCTAATTTCACACTGAACATCCTCAACTGTAGTGCAGTCCTTGGAAGGATATGTTGCCAAGTCCTCTCACTACCTGTTTTCGTTTCCTTAGGTCCACTGTTCTTCAATGTCCCTCTTTAAAAGGGTGCCTCAATTGGGCACAACCCTCCATAAGGAGGTAATCACCAAGAATGGTAAGCCTCCTGATTCTCAGCTCCAATCTTTTTCACCTCAAAGCTCTCACATTATCTGAAAAGCCATGGCAATTAGATTATGGGATTAGCTAGAAGATGTATCATTTGCCAGACAGTATCAAATAGTATTCCTCAAAGGGCTCATCTTTTTTTTTCTTTTTGGATTATTATTCAGCCAAAGTGTATTCAGTAATAGTTCTGGATAGGGAAGAAATGTATGAGGGAAATTCTCAGAGCCAAGCGTGAGAAAGAAAGGAGGCTCTTCGTGATCCTTTACTGATGGTCCTAAAATCAACCAGAAGTCCAAAAAGTAGTGCTTTCTCTTTGGAGTCAACCAGACAAGTTTCATCACAGTGACAGAATCGAAGCCCTTCCTGATCTGTGTATATGGAAAGAACTAAATTCACCAAATTTCACTGAAATACTTGACAATCAGTTTGAAAGGATACTCCCCCAAGAGCCTTTTTACTCATATTGAAACACTAAATTTCTATGACAGTGATACCGGTGTCAAAATATCATGAAACACAGGTAAAAGTATTGAGTGTGATACGTGTTTGTACAGTATTTCTACTTTCCATATATCACTTCATATTAATAGGCAAGGTCGAAAGGGACTGCTGTTGGTTCTCCATATTCAAGAGAGAAATTGAGAACTGAAATTGCTAAATACCCTTTTATATTTCACCCAGTAAATGACAGTGGAACTGAGAGAAACAAGACTGGCCTTCCAGATTAATGCATTCCAAACTTCCTCTCATGAAATGGGCTGCAGTCCATCACACTTAACCTACACTTTCCACAGCTCCAGGAGGAGATATCCACAGATATACCTATTTACTTTGGCGTGAACTCAAAGAAATTAGTTTGCAAATCTGGTCTTTTCTTTGTGCATTAACTAATTTCTCCTTTCCACACATACACTTCAAGAACATCAGGTAGATCCATTTACTTCCACTCCTTCATCCCACTGCTCCTTCTAAAGTGACATATTAATTATGGCTCATTTGAAATTTTCTCTTACAAATGTAGGCTCAGATTTCAACACCTAAACAAATTATATATACAGCGTGCAAGCCTGTTTGTTCCAGGTTTCTTAAAAGGAGAAAATGAATGCAGTGTATTAATCATCAAACTGATGTCCCTGATTGAAAAATAAATTATTTAAATGAGTAACACTTTGGGTTTTTTTTTTTAATATACTACTTTCTAGAAAATCTCCTCAACATGTAAGGTGAAAAGAATGAAAAAAATCACTACTACCACAGTGATACATGAACAAAATTAAAGCCATGAATAGGCTACATGATCATGCTCAGTCCAAAATGTTGGGCATTACTGCCATTGGTTCTGTAGTTAATAATCAACTTTTATGGATGGTACTCCAAATTAGTTTTAAGAAGTTCTAAAAATTCAGCTTGACTACTACAGATTTAAATGAATTTTATTCTTTTCAGAGCACAAAAAACAAAGGCAACCCCTAATGTAGATTTATTAAAAAACAAAAATGCTTATGTTTCTAAATACATGGAGTAGGGAAGACATTCCTTTTCTCTCAATGTAATGGCAATGAATGTGGATCATCTAAAACAAAGCAACAAGCTTAAATGGAAGGCAACCCACTTAATGATTTTAAGATATATATTTGAGATACAACTCAAATGCCATTCTATTCATGGGGAACACATGTATACCTGTGGCGGATTCATTTTGATATTTGGCAAAACTAATACAATTTTGTAAAGTTTAAAAAAATAAAATAAAATAAAAAATAAATAAAGTAAACAATTGATTGGTTTTTAGTGTATTTACAAATATGTGCAACCTCATCACAACTTTAGAACATTTCCATCACCTCACAAAGTAACCTCATTCTCTTTAGGTACCATTACTAACTCCTCCCTCCCTCTGGCTCCAAGTGAATTACTACTTTCTGTCTCTATAGATTAGCCTATTCTGCATATTTCATAAAAATGAGAGTATATGCAGTCTTTGTGATTGATGTCTCTCACCTAGTATAATATTTTTCAAGGCTACTTGGAAGCATGTATCAGTACTTTATAGATTCATTTTTATGGTTGAATAATATTCCACAGCAGAGTTATATCATATGTGTTTATCCATCCAGCAGCTGTTAAATGTTTGAACTGTTTCTACCTTTTGGCTATTATAAATAATGTTATCATAAATATTAATGTACACCTTTTTCTGTGGACATATGCTTTCACTTCTTGTAATTAGAAATATTGGGTAATATGTAACTCTATATTTAACTATTTAAGGAACTTCCAGACAGTTTTCCAAAGTAGCTGTACCAATTTATATTGCCATGAAGAGTGCATGAGCATTCCAATTTCTGCACATTTTCACCAACAATTATTATCTGGCTTTTTGATTATAGCCATTCTAGTGAGTGTGAAGTGGTAGTTCATTGTGGTTTTGATTCGTTTCTCTGATGACTTAAGATACCAAGCATTTTTGTATGTTTATTGGCTATTTGCATATTTCTTTGGAGAATGTCTATTTGGCTCCTTTGACAATTTTTCAGTTGAGGTCTTTTTCTTATTGAGTTGTAAGAGTCTTATATATTCCAGATTGTTGTTGCTGTTCAGTCTCTAAGTCATGTCCAACTCTTTGGAACCCATGGACTGCAACACGCCAGGTTCCCCTGTCCTTCACTGTCTCCCAGAGTTTGCTCAAATTCATGTTCATTGAGTTGGTAATGCTATCTAACCATTTCATCCTCTTGCACCTTTTGCTTTTAATCTTTCCCAGCATCAGGGTCTTTTCCAATGAGTCAATTCTTCGCATCAGGTGGCCAAAGTATTGGAGCTTCAGCTTCAGCATCATTCCTTTCAATGAATATTCAGAGTTGATTTCCTTTAGGATTGACTGGTTTGATCTCCTTGCTGTGCAAAGGACTCTCAAGAGTCTTCTCCAGAACCACAATTTGAAAGCATCAGTTCTTTGGTGCTCAGCCTTCTTTATGGTCCAACTCTCACATCTGCATGTGAAGTACCGAGAAAACCATAGCTTTGACTATATGGACCTTTGTCAGCAAAGTGATGTCTCTGCTTTTTAATACTCTGTCTAGGTTTGTCATAGCTTTCTTCCAAGGAGAAAACATCTTTTAATTTTATGGCTGCAGTCACCATCCACAGTGATTTTGGAGCCCAAGAAAATAAAACTGTCACTGTTTCTGCTTTTTCTTTTCCATTTGTCATGAAGTGATAGGACTAAATGCCATGATCTTAGTTTTTTGAACGTTGACTGTTAAGCCAGCTTTTTCACTTTCCTCTTTCATCCTCATCAAGAGGCTCTTTAGTTCCTCTTCACTTTTTGCCATTAGAGTAGTATCATCTGAATATCTGACATTGTTGATATTTCTCCCAGCAATCTTGATTCTAGTTTTTGATTCATCCAGCCCAGCATTTCACATGATGTACACAGAGTGTAAGTTAAATAAGCAGGATAACAATATGCAGCCTTGTCATACTCCTTTCCCAATTTTGAACCAGTTTATTTTTCTAGATACAAATTCCTATCATATATGATTTGCAATTTTTTCCCCTACTCTGTAGTTTGTCTTCACTTTCTGGAAAGTTCATTTTGATGAAGTCTAAAGTTATCTATTTGTTTTGTTGTTGCCTATTCTTTTGGTGTCACTTAAATTTTTTTAACTACTTTTTTTTCAATTTTATTTTATTTTTAAACTTTACAATATTGTATTAGTTTTGCCAAATATCAAAATGAATCCGCCACAGGTATACCTGTGTTCCCCATCCTGAACCCTCCTCCCTCCTCCCTCCCATACCCTCCCTCTGGGTCGTCCCAGTGCACCAGCCCCAAGCATCCAATACCGTGCATCGAACCTGGACTGGCGACTCGTTTCATACATGATATTATACATGTTTCAATGCCATCACAGCACTGTTTTATAATAGCCAGGACATGGAAGCAACCTAGATGCCCATCAGCAGATGAATGGATAAGAAAGCTGTGGTACATATACACAATGGAGAATTACTCAGCCATTAAAAAAGAATACATTTAACTACTTTTTAAATTATTTTTTTCTGTTATTTCTTTAAGTATTGCTTTATGGCTTGCAATATACCTCTTAACTTATCGGAAGCAGCTACAGATTTATACTAACTTAATTTCCATGAGATATGGAAATGTTACTCCTATATAGCTATATTCTCTTTCTGGGGGTATTATTCTGATACATATATTACATTTATAAATTTTATAAGCCCAATGATACATTATATTTTATATAATTTTATATATTTTAAAGAAGATAAATGGAGGAAGGAGAGCAAGTATATATTAATAGCTTTTGCCGTTTTAACCTTCTTGTTTATCATTTCTAGTTCTCTTCATTTGTTCCTGTGAATTTAAGTTACCATCTGGAATCATTTCCGTAACCCAGTACAGCTTTGCTCCCACCCACCTCCTTGTGCTGTATGGACAAATATATCACATTTCTTTATGTTATAGACCCAATAACACTTTACGTGCATATGGCTTTATATAATTTTTAAAGTCAGTCAAGAAAACAAATGAGAATAAATATATATTTGTACTGTTATTTAGATTTGAACTTCTGTCTGAGGTCACTTGCTTTCAGTCTGAAGAAATCTGTTTAGTATTTCTTGCAAGTCAGGTCTGCTAAATACTGTTTCTTTTTATCTAGCAATGTCTTTATTTTGCCTTTATTTCTGAAAGATAGGTTTGCTAGATATAGGATTCCAGGCTGACAGGTTTTTACTTTGAGCTCTTGATTTTGAGAAAGAATAGAATATGTTATTCCATTACTTTCCAGCCTCCATTGTTTCTGATGAGAATTCAGCTGTAAATCTTATTGGAGTTTCCTTGTAAATAAGTCACTTTTCCCTTATAGCTTTCAAAATGTTCTCTTTATCTTTGCATTTCAGAATTTTTACTGTGATATGTCTATTTGTAGATTTCTTTGTGTTTATCTAATTTGGGATTCATGGAGCTTCCCAGATGTGTAAACCAATGTTTGTCAATAAATACTGGAAATTTTTAGCCAATATTTCTTCAAATATTTACTCTGCTATTCTCTCTCTCTTCTCCTTCTGGTAGTTCCACTAGGTATATGTTGCTGTGCCAATAATATTCTATATTTTTCTTCTGCTGCTGCTAAGTCGCTTCAGTTGTGTCTGACTCTGTGTGACTCCATAGACGGCAGCCCATCAGGCTCCACTGTCCCTGGGATTCTCCAGGCAAGAACACTGGAGTGGGTTGCCATTTCCTTCTCCAACGCATGAAAGTGAAAAGTGAAAGTGAAGTTGCTCAATCGTGTCCGACTCTTCGCAACCCCATGGACTGCAGCCTACCAGGCTCCTCCGTTCATGGGATTTTCCAGGCAAGAGTACTGGAGTGGGGTTCCTTCATTCTTTTTCTCTGTTTTTCAGATTGCATAATCTCTATCAATATAAAAGCTTGTGAGGTTTTCTTCTAGTTTCAAACCTACTATCAAGCCCTTCTAGTAATTTTTGAATTTTCAATTATTGAAAATTTTTATTGCAAATTTCCATTTAGTTATTTTTATAATTTCTCTTTCAGATATTCTATATTTGATGCATCATTATCATTATACTATCTTTTAATTTTTAATCATGTTTTTCTTTAATTCTTTGAATATATTTGTAACATTTTGAAGCCTTTGACAGTTTAAGTCCACCATCTCGTTTTTATCACAATAGTTTTTGTTGCTTGTTTGTTTCTGGCGTAAAAGTTATATTTTCTTGAATACCTATATGTCTCAACATTTTGTTGGAAACTAGACATTTTAGATCATATATTATAGCAAATTTAAGCATTTGGCTCTTATCTTCTTGGTCTTGTTTCTGTTATTTATTTACTTGGATATTTAGTGACTGGCTGGATTATTTTAGTAAAGTCTATCTGTTCCCATTCCCCCAGAGCAGGAAGCTTCTGTTGCTGCTAAAGGGGCAGAGTTTGCGTCTGCCTCTAGGATGCCTGGGGATGAGAGTGGTTTAGGCAGAGCTATTTTGACTGTGTTTTTCCTGACCAAACTGTTAAGCTCCACTAATTGCTGACTGATTGCTCTATTGTTTCCAACAATGCTCTGGGGCATCAGTTGCTTCATACTCTAAGACAATCAAGTCAGGCTGTTTGAAGAGACTGTTCTTAGGTCAGTGCTGAGATTTGTTCTGACACTAGGGGGGCTCTTCCCAGCTTTCTCTTTCTCCACTTCTCCCCAGCAAACTAGCCAGCCTACAATTTAGCCTACATCTGCAATGAATCTATCAAACACCTTTTACGACAACTTCCACTCTTTTTTAAAGTGCCCTTAGATTTGGACTCCTTGGACTCTATTGCAAATAAAGGCAATTGCTCTGGGGGAAATTTAGAGATATCAGTTCCAAGGCTTGCTTCTCCTCCCACACCACCCCCAGATAAACCTCTGAGCCATACAGTGGGGCGGGGAGGACAAAGACATGTTCTCTCTAAACATCTCCACTTTAGGAGTTTTGCACCCAGTAGAAGATGGGAGTGGAATACAGCAGCTCTAAATCTCCTTAATTTGCCTCTTTCAGTGTGGAAACTCCTACCCCATGAGCCAGAGTAAGTTGATCAGGGCTCAGGTTCTCAGTGGTACACCACCCAAGTTAGAGCCTCCATCCCATGAATGGAAGCTGGAAAGGTGAAGGGGACCCATTTAGCCATGCTTGCCCAGAACTCAACTTCAACAAGATGTAGCTGGATCATATTAAGAAATGCCGCTGACCTGTCTCTCCCAGGAAGATAGCCCTCTAACGGGAAATAGGAAAGTAAAGGTAGCCCTGTACTCTTGGCTGTAGCAATATCAGATGAAGTGTGTATCTCTTTGAGATTAGAGGCAGAGGGAGTCTGCAGGTCTTGGTTCAAATACCACACAATCTTAGAGTTCTTAACAATTTTAATAGATTGTCTTGAATAAATGCGTCTTCATTTGCTATACGTCCCATAGAGTCATTTTCAGAGAACTTAATCTTATTATTTTAATTTTCACTAGCTTTACAGTCCTTTTGCCTGGAGAATCTCATGGATGGAGGAGCCTGATGGGCTGTAGTCCATGGGGTCTCTGAGAGTTGGACATGACTGAGTGACTTCACTTTCACTTTTCACTTTCGTGCATTGGAGAAGGAAATGGCAACCCGCTCCAGTGTTCTTGCCTGGAGAATCCCAGGGACGGGGGAGCCTGGTGGGCTGCCGTCTATGGGGTCGCACAGAGTCGGACACGACTGAAGTGACTTAAGCAGCAGCTTTACTGGGGAAAATATCTGAGAAGCTACTCACACTGTCATGCCAGAAATAGGATTCCCAACACCCTTAATTTTATATTTGCTATAATAAGTTTTTTTTTTTCCTTTAATTGAGAAGCATTATTAGGACTTTGACAATCTAAGTCTTTCACCTACATTTCAGAGTTACAGAAGCAGTTAGCCTTTACATTCCTAGGAGGCCATTTATATTCACCAATCAGCCAATTCTTTCCTGAGCTCATTTCATCCTTGTAATGCCATGCCAAATGCAGCAAAGAGCAACACACTAAGATCCTAGCTCTTTCTAACAACTTTTTCTAGATTAGCAACTCAGTATATCTGCCTCCCAGGTTGTTGTAGCCAATAGTCTTACCAAATATTTAGCTACTGCATAACCTAGATCTCCAATATCTTTCCCTTCTGCTTTTCCTTGTTTTCTGCTGTCCAACGATAGAAGTCAATATCATGTATTTTAAGTTTTTGGTATGGGAGCGATATACATCGAGATACTAATTTCTGTTTTAATTACATGAAGCAAATCAGTAAAACAAATAAATCTGATTGAAATTTACTTCTTGCTCAGGTAATAGTTCTGGGCTGGAGATCAGATCAGGAGGTCAAACTTTTACTCAAACTAATATAGAGATTATAAAATAAAGAAACTATCAATGCTTTGTGAATGATATGTAGGACATTTCTCAGGGAACACACAGCCTAAAAGACATTTTTATCTTACTATAAAAATTATATCTATATATATACAGAGACTTCTGTGGGCCATTACAGACACAAAGCATTATTAGGTTGAAGCTTTTTTTAGAGGTAGTTTGCAAGCATGTTGAAAGGAGCATTTACTGGACATTCTAACATTAAAAAGGAACTTTATTTCCTAACATCTTCTGCATTTCACTCATGTGTGGGAGATGTATCTAGAGAGAAAATATACCAGTTCCCCAATTCCCATATTTTCAGAGAGAGGTAGAATTTCTACTCTACCACATATAAGGGAAAATTAATAAAGGAAGTGTCATTTTCAGCTTCTCTCTACTCCCACTCTGTTTCATGGCTGAATTGTGTCCCCTCCTCCCAATTCATATGTTGAAGCCTAAATCCCAGTATCTTAGAATATGACTGTATCTGGAGATAAGATTCCCATAGAGGTAATTAACATAAAGTGGGGTCATATGCAAGGGTTGGGGGGAACATCTAGTCCAGTATGGCTGGTGTCCTTATAAGAAGAGAATAAACCACAGAAAACGTGGAGACATAGGTACAACCATATGAGGACACAGCTAGCTGCAAACCACGGAAGGACCTCAGGTAATCCCAACTCTACTATCTTCTTGATCTCAGGCTTCTAGCCTCCAGAACTGTGGGAAAATAAATTTCTGTTGTTTAAGCCACACCATCTGTGGTATTTTGTTATGGAAGACCCAGAAAACTAACACCTGGTAAAAGGGTAACATATAGTTAAGTTTAGAAGAAGTAACAGGGCATGCTTGAAACCTTCCAATAGTAAACAGTAGCCAGTGAGCAAGGATTATTCATTCATCCAGAAGATAGCTATTGAATAAGTACTGCAGATGGTTACTAAGTTCAGTTCAGTTCAGTTGCTCAGTCGTGTCCGACTCTTTGCGACCCCATGAATCACAGCACGCCAGGCCTCCCTGTCCATCACCAACTCCTGGAGTTCACCCAGACTCACGTCCATCGAGTCAGTGATGCCATCCAGCCATCTCATCCTCTGGCGTCCCCTTCTCCTCCTGCCCCCAGTCCCTCCCAGCATCTGAGTCTTTTCCAATGAGTCAGCTCTTCACATGAGGTGGCCAAAGTACTGGAGTTTCAGCTTTAGCATCATTCTTTCCAAAGAACACCCAGGGCTGATCTCCTTCAGAATGGACTGGTTGGATCTCCTTGCAGTCCAAGGGACTCTCAAGAGTCTTCTCCAATACCACAGTTCAAAAGCATCAATTCTTTGGCACTCAGCTTTCTTCACAGTCCAACCCTTGCATCCATACATGACCACAGGAAAAACCATAGCCTTGACTAGATGGACCTTTGTTGGCAAAGTAATGTCTCTGCTTTTGAATATGCTATCTAGGTTGGTCATAACTTTCCTTCCAAGGAGTAAGCATCTTTTAATTTCCTGGCTGCAGTCACCACCTGCAGTGATTTTGGAGCCCCCCAAAATAAAGTCTGACACTGTTTCCACTGTTTCCCCATCTATTTCCCATGAAGTAGTGGGACCGGATGCCATGATCTTTGTTTTCTGAATGTTGAGCTTTAAGCCAACTTTTTCACTCTCCACTTTCACTTTCATCAAGAGGCTTTTGAGTTCCTCTTCACTTTCTGCCTTAAGGGTGGTGTCATCTGCATATCTGAGGTTATTGATATTTCTCCCGTCAATCTTGATTCCAGCTTGTGCTTCTTCCAGCCCAGCATTTTTCATGATGTACTCTGCATATAAGTTAAATAAACAGGATGACAATATACAGCCTTGACATATTCCTTCTCCTATTTAGAATCAGTCTGTTGTTCCATGTCCAGTTCTTGTTGCTTCCTGACCTGCGTACAGATTTCTCAAGAGGCAGGTCAGGTGGTCTGGTATTCCCCTCTCTTGAAGAATTTTCCACAGTTTATTGTGATCCACACAGTCAAAGGCTTTGGCACAGTCAATAAAGCAGAAATAGATGTTTTTCTGGAACTCTCTTGCTTTTTCCATGATCCAGCAGATGTTGGCAATTTGATCTCTAGTTCCTCTGCCTTTTCTAAAACCAGCCTGAACATCAGGAAGTTCACAGTTCACGTGGTGCTGAAGCCTGGCTTGGAGAATTTTGAGCATTAATTCTAATTCAGTAGTAAAACATTCTGATATGATCCTTGACTGCAAGAAACTTAAAGTCTAATGGAGAGAAAAAATGAAGAAACTGTGTACTCAAGACACCCCTGAATATGATGAAAAGCCAGGTTGCCTGGTTCTTCCTAGAGAAATCTGGAGAGATGATATCCACATTGGTTTACATTGGATGGTGGGGAGTATCTGGAGGAAAATGGATTGGGTCAAAGCAGCCAGCCAAATGTATTTTCTCATCTGCTGACCAGATTCTTTTGACCCTATACTGTTGAGGGGCAGCTTACCCTTGGATGGTAATTTATTTTGAACAGATGGAACAGGGCTTGGAGATGAACCACAGGGACAACTGCTGACTTAAGTTTCTCCAGTTTTCCATTAAGGAGTGGCTTATAGCTTTCACCAAACCCATACTGGTTAACTGAAGTATACAAAAAATACTACTAATAAAAAAGCACACTCTAAATACCATATAGTTAAAGCTAACACAATTCAGTAATTGTATATAGTTTAGTTCAGAGTATGGATGCTATAACAATTATGAGGAAAGCACAGGTTTTGGAACTGGATTCAACGTAAGATGAACTATACATGTAATGAGTACTACTCAGGTGCCAACTATTTCTAGGTATTAAGAGAGAGGATAATGAGAGGAGGAGGGAAGAAGACATGGTTCCTGCCCTCATCAACTTGTGCAAGTTATTTAGTTTCTCTGAATCTATGTTCTTATATGGTAATTGAGGATCAAGAAAGCTATTCTGGATAGCTCTTATAAAGAGAAAATTTTTATTAAAGGGGCATTTAAAAGCACTTTGCCCAGTGCCTGGCAAATAACTATCTGTTAAATGTTATTCCTTTTCACTTCTCTCTATCTTTGCTCTCTGCAAAAAATACAAAGTAAAAGGAATCCCTTTGGATATTATTCAAATGCATTACCAAATATCATAATCTTCATAGTCAAATTCTAAGGCTTAGAGAAAGATGACTAAATGAGTTTGGATCTTGTTTGAGTAAATCAGCTCTTGCATCATCATGGTTACAACATTTTATGATTTGAAGTACTTCCAGAGGGTGAGTGTGAGCTCAGTGGCTTCAATTGTGTCCAATTCTTTGAAACTCCATGGACTGTAGCCCACCAGGGTCCTATATCCATGGTATTTTCCAAGCAAGAATATTGGAGTGGGTTGCCATTCCCTCCTCTAGGGGATCTTCCTGGCCCAGGAATTGAACCTGCATCTTCTGAATTGAAAGGCAGATTCTTTACCACTGAGCCACCTGGAAGCCCTCTATTTCTTCTCTGTTTTGCTAATTTTCTCATCTTTTCTTTATAGTGTTGGGCTCAGAAAAAAGAGTAAAATCATTTGTTAAAATAGAATAGAAAAAACGAAACCACAAAGAATAATCTACAGGCAGTGGAAATAAAAATAATTCATTCTCTTAAAGCACTAAGAATGATTTTATATTTTTTCATGGAGAATATACTAACATATATATTCAGTAAGATATAACTATCTCCCTTTTTACTAGGAAAAGTTAAAAACAATACAAGACAGGAAAAGAAAAGGAAAGTGAAGTTGCTCAGTCATGTCTGACTCTTTGCAACCCCATGGACTGTACCCTACCAGGCTCCTCCATCCATGGGATTTTCCAGGCAAGGGTACTGGAGTGGGTTGCCCTTTCCTTCTCCAGGGGAATCTTTAGGGATCGAACCCGGGTCTCCCACATTGCAGGCAGATGCTTTACCATCTGAGCCACCAGGGAGACTATACAAGATAAAGGGTGAATAAATCTCACAAGCTTCAAAATGGTACTGAAAATATTCAATAGTAGGGAACAGGGACAGGGGAGCCTGGTGGGCTGCTGTCTATGGGGTCACACAGAGTCGGACATGACTGAAGTGACTTAGCATAGCATAGCATAGCATAGGGAACATATAGTTCAGATAACATACCATATGGTGTGTATTATCTCTATTGTATTGAGTCAGACTCTCCATGTACCCAATTGACAGTTTGGTTCAGCCCCCTAGGAAGAACTATTCCTTCCTTTTCACAACTTTCACAGACTCTAGTTTACTTAGTCATAATCTCAAAAGTTTTTGATTGGTGCACTGTGCCCTGAAATCATATTCTCCAATATATAATTATAAAGTCAATCATTTGCAGACTATAAAGCCAACACATCCCTTTATTTTATCTTTGTCATTCCTTCCCTCCAGCTAGTCCACATTCCATGAATCAGAAGTATTTTGATTCGGGATGAAACGTTAGCTTTCTCAATGGACATCCTGCTTTTATTCTAATCCCAAATTTCCCCCAAACATCTTTTCTAAATCTGCTCCTTTTATTTTTTGCACTTGAAGCAGGCTGTAATTAGATCTAATTAATTTCTATCCATTATGCTGGTCAGTTATTTATTTTATTCTATGCTGTGTCCAATGCTAAGCTCTTTAGGGACTGCCAAGAAACAAAGCAGGAGTGTGAGTTCTACACTTAGATATAAAACCATACAATATCAAATAATATCCTCATTTTTTCCTCTATACTTTTCATATTTGTACATAAATTTACACTCCTTTCATTAAACTGCTAAAAAAAAAAAACTTTTGTCTTTAACTCACTTGGCTGTATGTAAAGTATCCATAGCTGTGGTACATAATGAAACCACCCTCTATTTAGAGATCCCTGAAAAATCTACATGCAGGGGAGTTCATTTAAGACAGAACATTCACACAATTTGAACACAGCGTTAAGAATATAATAATTAGAGAATAATCTTCTGGGTAATACCAAAGTTTACTTAAACAGATTGATAACATACTCACCAAAAAAATAGCAGGCTCAGTTTTAACAGTTTGTTCCCTTCTGAATGACTTACCCACCAAGCGAGATAGTACAATTACTGGTCTTCACTGTAAATGCCTGGACCCCCTGATGGGCTCTGATAGGAAATAACCCAGTAAGAACAATGGCATTTCTCTTCATATCGCAGTGCATAGTTTTTGTGGCTGTCAGAAAAACATACACAGTTCATTAAAATCAAGGGGGAAAAGGAGGTACATATAGAGAAAACAATGTTTTAAAAAGCTCATGATTGTTTTCTCCAGCCTTAATTTTTCTGTTTTCCAAGCAGACCTCTTTGCAAACCCATTTCTCGATGCCCACTGATAAGCTTGGCCAACTGAAATGTCTTAATCAGAAGTAACTGGTTCCACAAAACCCAACAAGATTTCTGTAGCAACAGCTATGACCTTTCGCTTTTTCTTTCTGGTTTCAAAGCTGCCTTTAGTGGTCATTCAAATCATGAAAGTGTTAAGTGGGAATAGTCGTAAATCAGCTTTTTAAAGTCTGCTGCCAGCATGAACTCTGTATGTTTAAAGGGGGAGGGGGAGATTTAAGGCCACATTCAAGAGGACTTTACAGCTGTTAAAGCCAGCTTTCTGGGGATCTGGTAATTCTACAACATGATGGTCTTTTTTAAAAACCTACTTGTCCAAATATAGAGCAAATACAGATGGCACAGGTGGCTCAATGGTAAAGAATATGCCTGTCAATGCAGGAGATGCAGAGACGCAGGTTCAATCCCTGGGTCAGGAAGATCCCCTAAGAGTAGGAAATGGAAACTCACTCCAATATTCTTGCCTGAAAAATTCTATGGACAAAGAAATTTGGCAGGTGACAGTCCATGGGTTTTCAAGGAGTCAGACACGAATGAGCAACTGAGCACACCACAGCCATGCAAATAAGTTTAGAAATAATTTTTCAAGTAAATTCGGCCAAATAAGTAGTTCAGTAATGGGGCATATCTAAAACAATTGTTTATTTAAATGAAGTCTGATTTTCTGGAGGACACATTTTATATTATAGTATGCCTCAGCCAGTATAAGTAAAGAGCCAGATTATGGTGTCTACCACATCTCCAGACACACATATAGTTGAATATGGCAAAATTTCTCTAAAACAGGGCTGGTCAGACATTTAGTAGAAAAGGCAGCTGTCTACATGATACATGTTGAGAAATAGTGAAAAGCATTTCTGCCAAAAATATCTGTTCCATTCCCCCCACGTTCTTATTACCATTTTTCCTGTAACATTTAGAATTCTAATCACTGGTCATTATTTTTACACATCATTACAAATCTTTACCAGAAAGCAAGGATATTATCTACGAAGACACTAATAAGTCATCAACACCTTACTTCAAATTAAATCAATCAGACCATACAGAGAGTTTACTTAAAGGACCTGAGGAAGTATAACACCAAACAGGTAATTTTGACAAGTGAAGGGATTTTAAAAAGACAAATGTTTGGCTATTTCACAAGAAGAGCCCTAAAATGCCTGGAGGTTTGTCAGGGGAGGCAGAATTGCAGTGAGTCATAATCACCAGGTTAGGGGAGGTGTGGAAAGGAGAAAACCTGTGACATCCTTTCCCTCCAAACAAACTAATATAAAACCTGAGTGCAGTTGGCAGCTTTTGAAACACAATAGTATGTGATTTATACTCTCCATCGAAATGATACAAGATTTAGCTACAACTTGCAATACCTTATGCCTAATACCAATTTTGAGTGAGGTATAAATTTCTCAGCACTAGCAGGTGCCCCATCTTAGTCTGAACCAGAGTGTAGAGACTCAGCAAACACACATTAGCATTTGACAGTGAGACAAGTTAAGTGAAAGACTTGTGCACAATGCCACCAGTCACATTAGTCATAAAAATTATATGGTCAATTACTGAATGATTAAAGTTGCATCCAGAGAGTTCTGAGACAAGCGAGTAATGTCAGTTACAGTGTGTGTGTGCATGTGTGCGTGTGTGCGTGTGTGTGTGTGGTGAGGGGAGGACATGCAACATAATGGAGGATTTGATGGAAGTGACTAATTCAAGCATGTGATCCAACAGCCCTGGCAGGTAATCTTGTTCTAACACACAGACACACCCTCACTCGTAGCTGAATGCTCAAGTCTTTTAGACTATTGGCCTATAATCATATACATCACTCTTGTATTCAATAAAGAAGACTTCAAAATAACAGCATTTTATTGAAAATTACACTAGAGGAAATTCTCTGAAATAAATTAGCGATAGAAGAATGAAGCTGTTAAACGAATATATTTTTCATGCTTCAGGGCTATGTGTTTAACAGTTTTCTAACTGTTCATTTATATACATAAAAAAAAGAACACCTCAGTTATTATCTCCTAGAGTTGAAATTAGATATTTAATTGAGTGGAGGGAATGAAAGTCGCTCACTTTTAGATATGGCGACTATTTAAAAATATTTCTGTAAAATGCTTCCTAGACCACCATTGGCCCAAATTCTTGGCAAACATTCCCGTGTGTATATATAGCTATTTTTGTAAATGTCATTCTGTAAGAGCTAACTCCTTCAGAAACATGTTTATCTTAATTAGGAAAGTCAACAGACTTCTAATAGGAAGAAATGGGTATTTTTCTCTGTGGTATCAGAGGCATCAAAAGATCCAGTTCTTCTGCCAAACCAATCTTTCTTCCTGCCTGCCTTTCAGACTCAGGTAACTGCAGACAGCTGAGCAGGCATTTTCCCCAAAGTCTCTATTGACCTGGCTCCAATCTTTGCTCTGTCCCCTCATCTCTCTCTCTGTGTCACTCTTCCTGGGTGAGTTGTTTTTTTTTTTTTCTTCTCTCTTTTTGCCTTGGGAAACCTAGGGATATTCATGGCACTGAGGCAAATAATGTGGAATTAAAAACTAAATTCTTGAGGCCTTATCCTAGCAACAAGACCATCACCATCTGTTCAGAAGACAAGCCAGCTATTATCCACTGCATTCTTTATACAAACTCCATCACCTGTGAGGGGGAAAAAACTTGCCCCTTCCTGGGTTCTCTCTTTGTCACAGGAGAAAGAAATCTGTTTCCCTGTGATGCAGTAAAACCTAAAGAAAGCAAACACGATTGGAAGCACTTAGGATAAAATTAAAGAAATCTACCCAAAGGCCCTATACAACCCAAAATGTCTGATAATTGTCATCTGCGCATAGTAGAACCTGACAAAAATATTGTTGATGTCTCTCAGTAGCCACTACATTATTTAAATTAGAAAGTAACAAATGGAGTGTGTGTGTCTGTATTTTGGTAGTAAAATGATTGTCATCGTCTCTCCTTTATTTTTAGCTTCAAAGATTTTATTCACCTTTCAAAAACTACAGCAAAATTTATGTTTTGGAAGTGGCATTAAAATGTTATTTCAGTACTTCAGAGTAAGAATCGATCTATTTAGACATTTAGTTTAGTCCAGGATGAAAGTTTTTCCTTGAGAAATGTTTAAAACAGTAGACAGTAACTCAGTGATATTTTGTGCAATAAAAATTATATTATTAGGAATACACAGTCTGTTTCCTCTCCTAAAATAGTTCAGTACAAAGGAAGACAATATCTGTACATAGAATATTTTAAAACCCCAACCAGCATCCAAAGTCCAGATATATGATATAATTCCATATTATTTTCTTTCTAGAAAGAAATACACATGGAGATATAATCCAATAAATTTAAAAAGAATAGATTTAATGACTCTCTACCTTGCGCCAAGCATTACATAATATGCTATTGAGTATTTTTTTTTAATTTGACATGATTTTTATGAAAAATATATCAACAAATAGAAGTGAAAGTGAAAGAGTTGCTCAGTCGTGTCTGACTCTTTGCAACCCCATGGACTATAGCCCACCAGGTTCCTCTGCCCGTGGAAA
>NW_011494902.1:14112411-14139554 GCF_000754665.1 Bison bison bison | reverse complement strand
TGCCCATGGAAATCTCCAGGCAAGGATACTGGAGTGGGTAGCCATTCTCTTCTCCAGGGAATCTTCCCCACTCAGGGACTGAACCTGGGCCTCCCGCACTGCAGGCAAATTCTTTACCTTCTGAGCCACCAGAGAAGCCCCAACAAATAGAAAGTGTCCCTCAAAGCCTAGAAATAGTAGCTCTATAATTATAACTAACATTTGGTTGGTGATTATTACCTTATAATCCATCCATCTTTTCTACATTATCTCATTTGATCCTGATAGAGAGTCTGTGATGCTGGCTGAGCAGTCATCTCTATCACTCAAAGATGAGGAAACCTAAATTTAGACAGGTGTGCTGGTTTTCCCATGGTTCCCTAAGAATCCAAAATCTACTTCAACCAAATCCAAAACTAAAGTCTTTTTTTAAGGCATTATTTATATTTGTACCATCAGAAATAGAATACAAATAATGTGAAGATTCAGGCTAAAGCAACAATAGCTCTTCATTCTCTGGAACAGATTACTGATACGTTGGCTGATGTTCAAAAATATCATTTGTGTTGTACCCAGGCTCTGTTTTCATGAGTCAGTGTGCCCAAAGTTGTCTGTAAAATAAAAACTGAAGTAACCCATGTGACTGTTAATTATCTTCCTTTTTAAATTATACCTTGGATTCCAATCATCTGCATATTGGGCACTAAAAATTTCCTACATGTTTCCCACATTGCTTTTGCTAAAATTTTCCTAGTCAGAGCCACAGTTGAAAAATCTTGCCAATAAGGTAGGGATTCTGAGAAGCAGCTGAATCATTCTTTTTATCCCATCTGTGAATATGCTGGATCTGAAGGCAATAAAATCCCAATAGTTGGCTAATTTTAATGGATGGAAGTGATACATCTGTCTGGTTGCAGCATATCAGATTAGGACAAAGACACACATAAATATGGTAACCAGGTAAGATATAAGAGAGCTAGGTCATAGAAGGATACTTTATCCCATAGACAGGTATTCAGATGGTGAAGCAAAAAGTATTATATGTCATAATAATTGCCTCTAGTCAATTAGAGCCACTTAGTTATACCAAAATATTATAAGATATTTATCAGGACATAGTACAAAGATGTGCATAGGAAAATAGATTTCACAAATATATAACATGGTATAATAACTGAGTAATATGTCTTTAGTAATGCTGTCAACTCAGTTTCAAGTCTACAAGAAAATACTTTTTCAAAAGATTAATTTTCCCAGCAAAATACAACTAATACAAAAACGATTATGCAGAATCATTATTCCCAGCCTTCATTTTCAGATTAACTTAAAACAGGTGTTAGTGATGCTAACAGCAATGTTTTGATCCCCATGTGGCCTGGTGACCTCACTTTCTCTGTTCCTTGAATAGAGAACATAGCCTTTCCTTCTTAGTTCCTTATAAACACATGCTGGCAGTCACAAAGGAGAATTTCTGAAAGGGAAAAATAGCAGGATCAGCCAGCAGACTAAGGAAATGGCATATATACTCCTCAAAACTGATCATAGTTTATAAACATCTTTTCACTAAAAAGGTTCATTTTAACTGGAGTGACCAACAATTCAGGTTTGCCTAGGATTTGAGGGAGTTTCTTTTTTTTTTTTTTTTTTTTGAGGGAGTTTCTGTGATGAACTTTCTGTTGAAATGGGGAAAATTACAGGCAAACTTCAGTGAGTTGTTGACCCTACTTAGCTGTGAGATAAATTGGCTTACAGTTTAATTTGACCGGTACTCATAGTCTTTTAGCATTCCTTTACAAAACATTTTAGGAAAACGGGACTGAAAAGATCCAGGTTTCTATTTTGAGAACCAAGAGCTCTAAAATGCACTTCAGCAACAGAAATCTGGAGTTTCAAACTTCTTAATTTATGCAAGCAACTTTGTGAGTTCTGCCCACACTAAGACCATTGCTTGCCTTACTTCCTTGACTCATCTTGTGCTACAATCAAGAGTTATCTTGCCTTCCTTGTCGTCTGCCTACTGCTGAGTTATCCATTCATCCTATTATGCCTCTGTTCCCTTTACTAAGCCTGAGAGCCTGATAACTTGTTAATGATGTGAAACAACCAAAAACCTATCCCCATCCCACCATTTTTTAATAGCATGGAAATGCTTCCCTACTGTTTTAAGGGAAGAAAAAAAGATTCAATAGATTACCTTAGAGGTTGTCAGAGCACAAACTCATTACACTGTAAATTAATTTGTAAAAGGGGTGGAGGAGAAAGTATCAAGAATTTATGTCTTTAGTTGCTTTGAGGTAACTAAATGGTTAGTAAAAGAAAGTTTATCTTTTAGAAAAGTTCCAACAAGTGAATAGAGCAAGAACAATGGAATTAGAAAAATCACCAGCTTGCAACCCTGAAAGTAATGATGGATACAGGCAATGATCATCAATGAATGGAAAATCATTACTGAAAGATTATTGAAAGAACTTTAAAAAGCTGACATGACTTTTCAAGTTTAGAATCATTTCAAACAGGGCACCTGGTCATTACATGTCTCACACAAAAAGCATACACTGAATCACATGTGAAATGTTCTAGAATGAAACTAGTTGTAGCAAATGCCTCTGGTGCTCACATCCCAGCCCTCTGCCCACCTCCGATCTCAGCTGCAGGTCTGGGGAATGGTTCCAGTTCACTGTGTGCAAGCACCAGCTTCCACGGAAACCTTCAACCAAGGGGAAAGGGAAGCCAGTGGTGAGCTTGAGAGGTTCTTTCTAAACTCCCCAGAGGTCCCCACTGAACAGAGCTCTGCTGTCTACAGTTGTCACCTTGGTAACACAACCTTAAATGGTCTTGTTCTTCCTGGCCCACTCTCGCTACTCCTCTGTTCTGTCTTCTGGAGTCACTTTCCAAATAAACTACTGGCACTGGCACTGGGGTCCTTCTTTGCAAGCCATGCTTTCAGAAGAGCTTTAGCTAAGTTGTTGATGAAACCTATATCGAATTATCTATTTATAGGAAATACAGGAGATAGAGGAACAAGATCGCTGTTGACTCAAGGGATGTCCAATTTTCCCAGGATGGATGATTGGTATTTCAAGCAAATAGAACGCCTGAAAATAAAGGATAGAAGGAAGTGGGGGAAGAAGAACAAAGGAGAGGAAGAGAGGAAGAAAGAAGCCTTTTGCAGATAGAGAGACCTACGTGACCACCAAGTGGTATTTATGTGAACTCTGTTGAATCTAGATTTGAGTAAACCAACAACAACAAAAAAATTATCTTGAAAATAAATGGGGGAATTTGAATACAGTATTGGATGATATTAAGAAATATTTGTTAATTTTGTTAGGTTGATTATCAAAGTGAAGTGGTTATGTTTAAAAAATACCTTACAAAATGAAATTTATACTAAAGAATTCATCAGTGAAATCATGATATTTTGTCTGGAATTGTTTAAAAATACTCCAACTAAACAGCTTGGACAACAAGGAGATCAAACCAGTCAATCATGAAGGAAATCAACACTGAATATTCATTGGAGGACTGATGCTGAACCTCCTATACTTTGGCCACCTAATGCAAAGAACTAACTCATTGGAAAAGACCCTGATGCTGGGAAACATTGAGGGCAAGAGAAGGGGATGACAGGATGAGATGATTGGATGGTATCATCGACTCAATGGACATGAGTTTGAGCAAACTCTAGGATATTAAGGATAGTTCATAGGATTGCAAACAAACACATCTTAGAGACTGAACAACTCCAGCTAAAAAGCAAAAATAAAGTGAGGAATAGGTGGAATCAGATTGCTAAAATGTTAATAATTGTTAAAGATGGTAATGGAAATAAGGAATCATTATCATTATTACTCTCTCTACTTTTGTTCATGTTAAAATTCTATATAATGAAAAGTGAGGAAATAAAAAGTTAATGGTCTGAAAAACCCTGAATTCAAATGTGTGAAATAACATCAACTCTAATTTTGAAAGTGAAAGTTCATCGCACAGTCGTGTCCGATTCTTTACAATCCCATGGACTGCAGCCTGCCATGCTCCTCTGTCCATGGAATTCTCCAGGCAAGAGTACTGGAGTGGGTTGCCATTTCCTTCTCTAGGGTTTCTTCCCAACCTGGGGATTGAACCCAGGTCTCCTGCATTGCAGGCAGATTCTTTACCACTAGAGCCACTAGAGAAGCCTAATTTTACTTCTACTTTAGAAAGTGCAGGCACTGCAGTGATACTACCACTGGAAGAAACTCAGTAATCCCAACATTTGTCTGTCACCTCCTTTGTTACCAGGCACATATTTTAGTGTAAATTATTTTGTCACTGGTTAGCATACTCTAGAGACTTCTTGCTGCTGCTGCTGCTAAGTCGCTTCAGTTGTGTCTGACTCTGTGCGACCCCAGAGATGGCAGGCTACCAGGCTCTTCTGTCCCTGGGATTCTCCAGGCAAGAACACTGGAGTGGGTTGCCATTTCTTTCTCCAATGCATGAGAGTGAAAAGTGAAAGTGAAGTCACTCAGTGGTGTCTGACTCTTCATGATCCCATGGACTGCAGCTCACCAGGCTCCTCCGTCCATGGGATTTTCCAGGCAGAGTACTGGAGTGGGGTGCCATTGTAGACCAAATGTTTGTGTTTTTCCCCAAAATTCATATGTTAAAATCTTAACTCCCAAAGTGATGAGAGAGAATTAGGTCTAGATGAAGTCATGGGAGTGCAGCCCCTATAATGGGATTAAGGAAAACCAGAAGTCTCTCTCTGCATGTGACACATAGCAAGAAAATGGCAGTCTGCAAACCAGGAAGAGCCTGCTTCCTCACCTCATTAGGAAGAGAACCTGCTATTATCTTGACCTTGGGCTTCCCAGCCTCCATGCCTGTGAGAAATGTTTATTTTCAAAGCCATCAGCCACCTTGTCTATGGTATTTTGTTATATAATGTGCAGTTTCTGTGTGTACTTAGGAAACAAAAATTTATTTAAATATTAGCTTAAGCTAGATATTATAAGAAAGCTATAAAGAGGAAAATGAACATCTTATATTTATACTTTGAAAGTGTTTCCAAATGCATTATTTCTGTTGATTCTTAAAGAATCCCCGAGTGAAAGTTAAATAATATGCAGCAAAATTTAATGATGGTGAATATGAACTATCTCCCCTTCACAGATTACTGCCTTGTCATGGCAAAGGGGCTTCGTAACTAAATGAAGCTATAAGCCATGCTGTGTAGGGCCACCTGAGACGGACAGGTCATAGCAGAGAGTTCTGAAAACACACGATCCACTGGAGGATGGAACGGCAAACCACCCCAGTACACTTACCATGAGCACCTTATGAACTGTACAAAAGGACAAAGAGATGTGAAACCAAAAGATGAGTCCCCAGGTTGGAAGGTGGCCAATATGCTACTGGAGAAGAGCCAAAGAGAACTGCAAATAGCCTCAGGAAGAATGAAGCAGCTGGACCAAAGGAGAAATGATGCGTGGTTTTGGATGTGTCTGGTGATGAAAGTAAAACCCAATGCTGCAAAGAACAGTATTGCATAGGAACCTGAATGTTAGGTCCATAAATCAAGGTAAATCGGAGGCAGTCAAGGAGGAGATGGTAAGAATAAACATCGACATCTTAGGAATCAGTAAGCTAAAATGTACATGAATGGGCGAATTTAATTCAGATGACCATTATATCTACTACTGTGGGCAAAAATCCCATAGACAAAATGGAGAAGCCCTCATAATCAACAAGAGTCTGAAATGCAGTACTTGGGTGTAACCTCAAAAATGACAGGATGATCTTGATTCTCTTCCAAGGCAAGCCATTCAATAACACAATAATTTAAGTCTGTGCTCCTATCCCTGATGCCGAAGAAGCTGAAGTCCATCAGTTCTATGAAGACCTAGAAGACCTCCTAGAACTAAAACCAGAAAACAGATTTTCTATTCATCACTGGGGATTGGAATGCAAAAGCAGGAAGTCAAAAGTTTGACTTTGGAGAACCAAATGAAGCAGGGCAAAGGCTAACTGAATTCTACCAAGAGAATGCACTGGTCATAGCAAACACCCTTTTCCAACAACACAAGAGATGACTTTACATATGGACATCATGAAATGGTCAATACAGAAATCAAATTAATTACATTCTTTGTAGCCAAAGATGGAGAAACTGTATATGGTCAGCAAAAACAAGACTTAGAGCTGACTGTGGCTCAGATCATCAGTTTCTCAAAGCAAAATTCAGGCTTAAACTAAAGAAAGCAGGGAAAACCGCTAGGATAGCCAGTTACTATTTAAATCAAACCCCATATGAATATGCAGTGGAGGTAACAAATACATTCAAGGGATTAGATCTAGTAAACAGGGTGCCTGAAGAACTATGGATGGAGATCCACAATAATGTATAGAAGGCAGTAAACAAAACCATCCCAATGAAAAAGAAAAGCAAGAAGGCAAAGTGGTTATCTGAGGAGGCTTTATAAATAGCTGAAGAAAGAAGAGAAGCAAAAAGCAAGGGAGAAAGGGAAAGGTATATACAACTAAATGCAGAGTTTCAAAGAACAGCAAGGAGAGGCAATACGGCCTTCTTCAATGAACAGTGCATGAAACTAGAAGAAACAACAGAATGGCAAAGACTAGAGATCTCTTCAGGAAAATTGGAAATACAAAGGGAACATTTCACCCAAAGATGGGCACAATAAAGGACAGAAATGGTAGAGACCTAGTAGACAGTGAAGAGATCAAGAAGAGATGGAAAGAATACATGGAAGAATTATACAAGAAAGGTCTTAATGAACTGGGTTACTACGATGGTGTGGTCAGCCACCCAGAGCCAGACATTCTGGAATGTGAAATCAAATGGGCCTTAGGAAGCACTTCTGTCAATAAAGCTAGTGGATGAGATGGAATTCCAGTGGAGCCATTAAAAACCCTAAAAGATGTTGCCATCAGGGTGTTGTATTGAATATGTAAGCAAATCTGGAAGACCCAGCAGTGGCCGTAGGACCGGAAAAGGTGAATCCTCATCCCAATTCCCAAGAAGGGTAGTACTAAAGAATGTACTAACCATCGGACAGTTGCACTCATCTCCCATACTAGCATGGTTATGCTTAAAATCTTGCAGGCTAGGCTTCAGCATTATGCAAATCAAGTACTTCCAGATGTCCAAGCTGGGTTTAGAAAAGGCAGAGGAACCAGAGATCAGATTGCCCACATTCGTTGGATCATAGAGAAAGCAAGGGAATTCCAAAAAAAATCTACCTGTTTCACTGACTACGCTAAAGCCTTTGACTGTGTGGTTCATAACAAACTGTGGAAAACTCTTAAAGAGATGAGAATACCAGGCCATCTTACCTGTCTCTTGAGAAACCTGTATGCGGGTCAAGAAGCAACCATTAGAAGCCTGTATGGAACAGATGACTGGTTCAAGATTAAGAAAGGAGTAAGTCATGGCTGTCTGCTGCCACCCTGTTTGTTTAACCTATATGTTGAAATGCCATCATGAGAAATGCCAGGCTGGATGAGTTACAAGCTGGAATCAAGATAGGCGGGAGAAACATCAACAACCTCAGGTATGCAGATAATACCACTCTAACAGCAGAAAGCAAAGAGGAACTAAAGAACATCTTGATGAGGGTAAGGGAGGAGATTGAAAGAGCTGGCTTAAAACTAAATATTAAAAAAACTAAGATCATGGCAACCGTGTCCATTACTTCATGGCAAATAGAAGGGGAAAATGTGGAAATAGTGACAGATTTCCTCTTCTTGGGCTCTAAAATCACTGCGGATGGTGACTGCAGCCATGAAATCAGAAGGCGATCGCTTCTTGGCAAGAAAGCTATGACAAACCTAGACAGTGTGTTGAAAAGCAGAAACTTTATTCTTCAGACAAAGGTCCGTATAGTCAAGGCTATGGTCTTCCCAGTGGTCATATATGGTTGTGAGAGCTGGACTGTAAGAAGGCAGAGTGCCAAAGAGTTAATGCCTTCCAACTGTGATGCTGGAGAAGACTTCTGAGAGTCCCTTGGACAGAAAGGAGATCAAACCAGTCAATCTTAAGGGAAATCAACCCTGAATACTCGTTGGAAGGACTGATGCTGAAGCTGAAGTTCCAGCATTTTGGTCACATGATGCAAAGAGCCGACTCACTGGAAGAGTTCCTGATGCTGGAAAAGACTGAGAGCAGAAGAAGAGGGGGTCAGAGGATGAGATGGCACGATGGCATTACTGATGCAATGGATATGTACTCGGGCAAACTTCAGAGATGGTGAGAAACAGGGAGGTCCGTGGGTTACAAAGAGTCCGACATGACTGGGCAACCAAACAAAAACATGAATTATCTGACATTAGCTACTTTATAGGGCTTCTGAGGTGGCACAGTGGTAAAGAATCCCTCTGCTAATACAGGAGACACAAGAGACATGGGTTTGATCCCTGAGTTGGGAAGATCCCCTGGAGTAGGAAATGGCAACCCACTCCAGTATTCTTGCCTGGAGAATCCCCATGGAGATAGAACCCTGGCAGACTACAGCCCATGGGGTTACAGAGAGTCCAACATGACTGAGCATACACACACACACAGATATTTGATGAATGTATAGTTGATCATACTCGGAAATGTCATGGTGAACCTGGAGCTTCTTGAGGGAAGAGTTTTTTTTTTTTTTAACATATTTGTGTTTGTGTCCCTAGCACGTAAAGGAGCATTTGACACATTATGTGCTTGCACCTAGTTGCTCAGGCATGTCTAACTCTTTGGGACCCCATGGACTGTAGCCCACTAGGCTCCTCTCCTCATGGGGACTCTCCAGGCAAGAGCACTGGAGTGGGTTGCCATGCCCTCCTCCAGGGGATCTTCCCAACCCAGGGATTGAACCCAGGTCTCCTGCATTGCAAGCAGTTTCTTTACCATCTGAGTTACAAGGGAAGCCCAAGAATACTGGAGTTGGTAGCCTATCCCTTCTCCAAGAGAACTTCCTGACCCAGGAATCGAATCGGGGTCTCTTGCACTGCAAGCAGATTCTTTTCCAGCTGAGCCACCAGGGAAGCCCTTGACACATTATAGACATTTGATAAATATTAAGGCTTAAATTGCCTTAAATCCATTACAGAAGTAATAATTGCTCATCTGTCTACTTCTCTCATCATCACTAGTATTACATTAAACTAACATGGTCATTTTTTTTCTGGACTTTCTAACTGTTCTCCTTACATCTGCTGTTGGCAATACCAGTTACATTGAAGATAGAGTATTTAAAAATGCAAATATAATCACAGGACAACACTCACCCACATATACACCCACCCACCCCCAAAACCATTAAATTGTATTTCATGACTCTATTGCTTTTATTATTTTCCACATTTATTGTGTGATTATTGAATTGATCTATGTCTTTCCTAACAGACTTTAAATTTTATTTTTAGTGCAGGAACTTAATTAGTTTTTGTCCTCATTACCATCTCCAGGTCTCTACAGAGTGCTTAGAATACAATGTGTGGTCAAAAATACTCAAAAACAAAATTCATCCAGTAGCAAATCTAAACTTGTTTTGAGTTATTTTAGCATGTTACTTTCATTACCTGAACTGAACAGGTAAAATAAAATTGTGGAGGAATATTCTTGTCAAAGACATTATTACTTTGCCAACAAAGGTCTGTCTAGTCAAAGCTATGGTTTTTCCAGTAATCATGTACGGATGTGAGAGTTGGACTATACAGAATGCTGAGTACAGAAGAATTGATGCTTTTGAACTGTGGTGTTGGAAAAGACTCGTGAGAGTCCCTTGGACTACGAGAGATCCAACCAGTCCATCCTAAAGGAGAACAGTCCTGGGTGTTCATTAGGACTGACACTGAAGCTGAAACTCCAATACTTTGGTCACCTGGTGCGAAGAACTGACTCCCTGGAAAAGATCCTGATGCTGGGAAAGATTGAAGGCAGGAGGAGAAGGAGACGACAGAGGATGAGATGGTTGGATGGCATCACCGACTCGATGGACATGAGTTTGAGTAAGCTCCAGGTGTTGGTGTTGGACAGGGAAGCCTGGGTGCTGCAGTCCATAGGGTTGCAGAGAGTCAGACACAACCGAGCAACTGAACTGAACTGAATTCATTATTGTCAAATTAATATAATTATTTCTATTTAACCAGTCACTACAATACCTGTAATATTACAGCTTACTATTAACAGAAAAGCAGCACTACATCTCCTTGACACGGAGTGATCCTGCTTGTCAATTCAAAGAAAACACTGAAAGAAACCCATTTATCTGTCTTTACCTATAATGATTATGTAGAAAGTGAAAGCATATTTGGCAGCTTTTAGAAGCATAAGCAATTCTAAATGGATAATAGGCAGTAAATGGAAGCTGTAAAAAATTCCCATTCTGTTTGAGTCATTTGACTTTTAGCTCTTTGGGGAAACTTGTTTTACAGAAAAAAAAATGCATAGAAAACTCAAACTTACTACATGTAAATTCCAGAGCTTGTTATTTGGGAAAAAAAAAAAAAGAGTTTTGAAGACCATTTGCAACCTGCTTTTTTTTTTATTGCTGGGTCCCAAGGCATGGCTTCCCAGAACTTTCCTTGTTAGTCCTAGGAGTGATACATCTTTTGCTCTCTCAACAGCACCACGTCTCACAGTATCATCATCCGTGTGCTCATGTTTCTTTCACTGGTTTATAAACGTGTGAGGTCAAGATCTGGTTCTACCCACAGCAGGTGCTAAAGTTCAGTAACTCTATTGAATGCTGTGATCTAATTTACAAAAATTCAATTTATACTGATGACTTCTGTGACAATATTCACTGTGTTAAGTAGAAGATGCACCAAGGTACGTGGGCCAACTATAGTAGAAAAAATCATCACAGATGGACTGGCCCAAGGAGGGTAATGGTGATCGGGGCTGAGTTTGTCTTTGGAGTTCTTTTCCCAGCTCTGAACTCCATGTTGGTACCACTTCAGATCATCACCCTATCTTTTGTTCAATGGAATTAGGATTTAATGAGTTTCACTATGTATACATTGATATTGAAGACCCAGGTAAAGTATCTGATTAATTTTTTAAATAATTTTAAAGTGAGATTTTACTTAAAGGAAATATCATTACATTATAGCAGTTTATAATATTATGATAGAATAAATTCTTTGCAAAGTTTTTATTGAAAAACCTTTTTGAAAAGTTTTTACTATCTACAGAAGGATGCCGGCTTAAAATTCATAGAATATTAAAACAGGAAAAGTTTTGACATAATTTCTGGTTTAATACACTAAAGATTCAAAAAGATTAAGTGATTTTATTAATCAGCTGATAACAGATATTTATTCAGCACCTCCTGTACTAGACAAGGTACTAGGAACACAAAGGTGAATAAGAACAAGAATCTGATCACAACGAGTTTCCAGTGCAGCAAGGCACAAAACCTCCGAAAACCATGGCCCACGTCTTCCACATGTAGAGGAGATATTTACAGACTCTCAGCATTTAGAAAAAACTGTGGCTTTTCAGTGATCATCTTGATGAGCATATTAGTATTCATGGGGTGCTTATGTCTCTCCATAGGTACCATTGTTGTGGAACATATTCCATCTGAAAAGAAATAACCCCCTGAAGGGTGTGCATTTTGAATCTAAATAGTACCCTTTCTTTTTGAAATTTTAATTTTTGGAACTTAATAGAGAGTCTACTGGTACCAGAAAGAGGACATCTCCCCAAAATCATCTTAAAGTAGCTATAGAATCCCAAAAGGCTAATGAGTTCTTCAGAGTTTTCCTAGTTATGGAGAGGAAATCATTAGTAACTTAAGACAGAAATAAAGAAATCATCTAATTAATGTATTCAGAGTTGAATCTTAATGTCCAATTATTCTCTTGATTTAACACAACCTAGTAACAACATAACATAGTCAGCAACATTGTATTAATGTTGGAAGAATTAATGGAAAGATAGCCTTGTGGGGGAAGGAAGAATATTTTTAAATCCTTTCCTTTTCTCCCATACAATAAGCGAATCTTCTGCTTAAGTTGATCATGTTTTAAAAAAAGAAAAACAAGTAACCCCACAGAATTTACCTGAAAACAATGTTGTGCTGAAAAGTCAGAATTACATTAATTAAAGCTTATAAAATATAATTTAAACAAAGGTCAGTCTGTTCAACTCCTTAAATATGAACAAATGATTTTTCTATCATTCATCCTAGTCTCCTAGTTCAGATCTATTGATTGATTAAACCAATGTCTATTTAAAATGTTTAATTTCCATATTTTATAAATGGTCCAATATTAAATAATACAAAGAGTAAAAAGCTAAAGTGCCACTCTAGTCACATCCATATCTGTGCTTCCATTTCTTGAAAGGATGAAAATTAAGGAAGATTTTTTTTTAATATTTTAGTATTTTACATTAAATTATATAACAGACAGTAGTAATAAAAAATTGAGAGTATACAAATGTATTAATTACAGTACAAATCTGTACCAATGTTTAACCCCTAGTCTCCCAGTTTTCCTCTACAAAAAAGAAAAAATTCCATCTAATTGTTTTCAGTTCTTTCAAAATTAAAAGTTCTTATCTTTTAAATATTAATAATTCATAAAATGCAATAGCCATATAACTGGCTTTATTTTAAAATCATTTAACTACATCTCACAATCCCTCATTAAAACATTAACCTAAATAAATTTGTTAAGATAAATTTCAATACTGCTTTAAACTTTCATCAAAGATGAACTTGTATTCTCTGGTTGTTTTTAAAAATCGTTTGCTTGTGTGTGGCCGTGCTGGTCTTCACTGCTGCACGTGGGCTTCCTCCAGTTGTGGCGTGGAGGGGCTACTGGTCATCGCAGGACATCTGCTTCTCACTGTGGCGGCCTCTCTAGTTGCAGAGCACAGGCTCCAGGTGTGCAGGCTCCAGCAGCTGTGGCCAATGGGCTCTAAGTATAGGCTCCGTAGTTGTGGCGCACAGGCTTTAGTTGCCCACGGCATGTGTGGAAGCTTCCCCGACCAGCTAAAGTTTTAAGCAAATTTCTATCTGCTTTGCCTCATCAGTAAGCTCAAGACTTGTTTTTAGTAGAATTCATTTCTAATTTCACTAGCCAGAGTCATGGGTACATTTGAAATGACTGATTTGTAAGTATATGTCTGAATAGTCTGTGTATCCATAAAGAAATAGTATTAAGCTTGCAATATACATACCAGAACCCATTCTAGGTACGGGATTCAGTTCAGTTCAGTTTAGTCACTCAGTCGTGTCCGACTCTTTGCGACCCCGTGAACCGCAGCACGCCAGGCCTCCCTGCCCAACACCAATTCCCGGAGTTAATCCGAACTGATGTCCATTGAGTTGGTGATGCCATCCAACCATCTCATCCTCTGTCGTCCCCTTCTCCTCCTGCCCTTAACCTTTCCCAGCATCAAGGTATTTTCCAGTGAGTCAGCTCTTTGTATCAGGTGGCCGAAGTATTGGAGTTTCAGCTTCAACATCAGTCCTTCCAATGAACACCCAGGACTGATCTCCTTTAGGATGGACTGGTTGGATCTCCTTACAGTCCAAGGGACTCTCAAGAGTCTTCTCCAACACCACAGTTCAAAAGCATCAATTCTTCGGCGCTCAGCTTTCTTCATAGTCCAATTCTCACATCCATACATGACTACTGGAAAAACCATAGCCTTGACTAGATGGACCTTTGTTGACAAAGTAATGAATGTCTCTGCTTTTCAATATGCTCTCTAGGTTGGTCATAACTTTCCTTCCAAGGAGTAAGCGTCTTTTAATTTCATGGCTGCAGTCACCATCTGCAGTGATTTTGGAGCCCAGAAAAATAAAGTCTGACACCGTTTCCACTATTTCCCCATCTATTTGCCATGAAGTGATGGGACCGGATGCCATGATCTTCGTTTTCTGAATGTTCAGCTTTAAGCCAACTTTTTCACTCTCCTCTTTCACTTTCATTAAGAGGCTCTTTAATACTAAATTAGATACCAAGAATTACAATCTCTTTCCAAACTAAATTCAAGAAATGGAATCTGACTTTGAGAACCCTGGAGTCTAATTGAAGAGATATAGTCCATGCAGGCGACATATATATGGCATTGTTATTAGTAATCACTGGACAAACAGAAATGTAAGAATTCAGAGAAGAGAAAATGACCACTATATGCTAATTGTCAAGAAATGTGTTATTTTTTTCTTTTAGAAAAACAGGGTTTAAACTGTCCTCAAAATATGTGTAAGAGTAAGATGCACATTTAAAAATAGACAGAATTCCAGAGGCATGAGGAAAGAGATCTAGAATACTTCTACATGACAGTGAATGAGCACTGTATCTGAAGTCCAAAATTATTAAATGGGCATAATGGGAAATCAGGCTAGAAAAACAGTTTGGGTAAGCCAAGTTAGAGAATTTAGTCATTATGTGTCAGCAAGGTACCATTAGGGATGACTTTTGATGAGAAATGATATGATAAGTAATTATGTTTTATGAAGATTAGTTTGGGGAATTCATTTTTGTTTAATCATTCATGCTTCCATTCATTCAACAAATACTGATTCAAGCTCTAAAATATTCAGGTATTGTACTGTAATTAGAAGCAAGGACAAGTAAGATACATTTCTCACCCTCAAGATGCTTCTATCCTAGAGACAGAAGTGCCATTGATTGTGATGTGTGGCATGGTACGGCACCACTCTGAATACTACGGATGCTGAGAAGAAAGATTTCCAGATAATTCTTGTGATCCGAGAGAGAGAGATAATACTTGGGATCCTGGCAGAGCCAATTCTGGAACTACAACTTCGGATCTCAGTATGTGTTAATTATATGATGTGGAGAAGAGGAGGGAATGAAGACATTTAAGCACATGGACACACTTCTGTGAAGGTGGAAAACCGTAGCATGATGGAGCCATCTCTTTGTTGCTCAATGGCCTTTCTGTGATGTCAGCTACAGCTGTAATACACAGTTCTGTGCAAACTCAGAGGTGACATCCCACTCCAACACTTCACACTTAAGGGTCTTTTCTCAAGTTCTCAAAGTCATTTAGCTTCTGAACAAATGCAGCCTGAAAGGGTTGGGGTGTTATACCCAAAGATATCCTTCAACAAGGGGAGGGGGAAGCAAGACATGGTAGAAGAATGACTCAGCTGCCTGCTCTTCTGACAATTCAGATAGTATGACAGGCTTCTCAGAGGTTTCCAGGAATGAATCTCTATCGCTCAGTATAGGACTTCACTGACATACCCTGAAAAAACACCCCATCACTCTATTCCTCCTCCCTCATTTCTGCTTCCTTATATACCCACCAAATAAACTCCCTGCTACCAAATCCTTGCCTGAGGAGAATCAAAAAGAGACAAAAATTTCCTATTTGAGGTGACTGTAGAGACATGGGTAGCAATAATGAGAGGGGTCTCAGTGGATGGAGGATACTTGCTTTTCAAACTAGAGGGAGCTTTGTGTGTCATGCTCAACTTTGAATTTTATCCAAAAAGTTATAGAGAATACTGAATGATGTTAAACAAGAGAATAACATGTTTAAAATCTTTGTTTTAAAAGATCTCCCTGGCAGCAGTGTAAAGAGTATGAATTGCAACACCATAGATGGAGAGTTGAGGTCTGATTTAGAGACAGTACTGTTATCCAGGGAGAAGGCAATGGCACCCCACTCCAGTACTGTTGCCTGGAAAATCCCATGGATGGAGGAGCCTGGTAGGCTGCAGTCCAGGGGGTCGATAAGAGTCAGGCACGACTGAGCGACTTCACTTTCACTTTCCACTTTCATGCATTGGAGAAGGAAATGGCAACCCACTCCAGTGTTCTTGCCTGGAGAATCCCAGGGACAGAGAAGCCTGGTAGGCTGCAGTCCATGGGGTCACACAGAGTTGGACACGACTGAAGCGACTGTTATCCAAGGAAGGTATTTTGAGTCTTAATTAAGGAATTAATGTTAAGGGATGGTAGGGATGAAAGTGAGAGTTGAAAACCATTTGCTTTTAGCACTTGGTTGGATGTGCAGAGTGAAAGAGAAGGGAGTCTGCTTTGGGACAATGTCTGAGTAGCAACACAATTTGTTCAGGGTCAGAATACAGTAGTAGTAGGTTGTGGGAGGCGGGTGGAATAAGTCCATTTTTCAGCATGTTAATACAAGGGCTTGAGGTAAAATTCACATGGAGAGATAAGTAGAGAGTTTTTTATTGGTAGAGGTTTGGATCACATACATATGCATATGTTGAACAGGCTTGTGTTAGGCCCTGTGATAGGTTCTTTTACATATGACTTCACTTAACCCTCATGGTAAACCTAAAATGTGGATTATTTTCATAACTTTGCATTTGAGAAAATAGATTCAGAAAGGTCATTTAATTTGTTTAGGATCACACAGCAAATGAGTACTGGTGATAGTATTTGAACCCAGGTCTGAAAGTTTGAATAATGCTTTTACACTATGTCACTCTGGCTCCACAATACTGATTATAACACCATCATCATCTTGAAATAGCTGATGATTGTAGAGCTACAGTTTTCAACTACAGCAGATAAAAAAGATAACAGGACCCACAGGACCCACACTTGTACCACAAATAGCTTGACAGTATGCAAAACCACGGAGCTAATCTATTACCCTACCTGCAATGAAACCCACTTTATACAGCTGTCACATTGTTATAAATGGTTCTACCCAATACATGGGATGAAAGTAATATTATCTTTGTGAGTTTATAAAGCATGTCACCAGTTATAATTAAAAGCAAAGAAGGAAGAAAAGTGCTCATCTTAAGTAATATACTCAAGATCTACAGGATGAAGGGTGGTAAAAGATGTGTTTAACAGCACAAAGTGGTAGGTGTTATTTTCACTGGAGTGCTTCACAGAACAGATGGACTCCTAAGAGTGAAAGGGTGAGGTATCTTGTGTGTGTTCAAGAAAAAGCAGTTCTGGGTGTAGAGTGAAGGCTTGGGAGAACACACATACAGCTCTGAGTGGGCAAAGATTCAAGACCACGGTTATACAGAAATTTAAGTTACAATTGTAGTGAGGATCAAGACTTAATAAGGAATAGAGAGAATATATAGAGAAAAATTGGCTAGTGCATATGTGTACATGGGACACATATTAACAGAGACTTCTAAAGATAGAATCATAAAATATTCAGATTGGAGAAGATCTGGCAGAGTATTGTAATTCACAAGTTCTACTTCCACCCTCATTCTGCACAAGAAGAAATAAATGGAAAGGTTAAGTGATTTTTTCCAAGATTTAAATCCACAAATGGGCTGGGCATTTATTTGTCTCACTTTATGGTAAATTGAAGATTTTATTATAAATGATAGTGACTCTTCCTATGCATCTTCCTATGTACCTTCCAATGCATGAATCTTATAATGCATGATTCTATCTTAAAATGTAGTCTTTTAATATTCTTGAAACAATAGGATCACCAAAGAGATGTAGCAAAATCCATGGGATTTGTGAGATACTTATTGGGTTTTGTTGTTGTTGTTAGTATTTTTAATCAATCATGTGAAGTTAGTTTACGGTCAACACTTCTTGGCCATAAACCTAAAGGATAAATATTTATAGAATCTCTGAAGTTCTATGGAATTATAGCTCTCTGAAATGGAAGTATCCTATAATTTTATAATCATTTTGAATATAAAAAAGATAATATTAATTTAAAGGTTTTTAATTTCTTCATGCAACTTGTGGTTCTCAAGCTTTAGGGAGAAGCACCTGGAGGGCTTGTTAACACACAGATCACTGGGTCTCACCCCACTGTGCATGATTCAGTAGGTCTAGGAAAGGCCTAGAAAATCTGCATTCCTCACAAGTTCCCAGTGGTGTCAATGTTGCTTGTCCAGAGACCTTCATCTGAGAACCACTGCCCTAATTAGATTATAAACAACCTGTGGATAGAAACTGTGTCTCACTCATTTCTGTATGCTTAGTGTCTACCATAGTAGAAACTCAACAAATGTTTATTGGAATGAATAAATGACTAAGTGATTATATAAATGATGTCACTAAAAATGTTAGCTAATTTGGACTATTAACTGCCCAGTTTAAGAGTCTTCTTGTTACTCCCACTTATAAAGAAATTAATAAATCAAGAAAATATTAAGTAATTGCTGTCCCATTTGCTGAAAATGGAAAAGCTGAACTCTGTGTTGTCATGGATACAGTATTCTATTTTCAGTACTAGTCGTGTCCTACTTGTTAATGACTGTTACAGTAACCAATAGGAAAATAACACTTCACTCACCACATTTCATTAAATTTAACACCTCATATTAAGCTTAATGGGACAATAAGAACAAAGTTCTGTTTGCCAATTGTTTACAGAATTCCACCATTTCCCTGTAGTTAGTGATTTAGCATCAATCTTTATGAAAATCTCCCCAAATAAAAAGAAGATAGGAAAATAAAAGCTTTCTATTTGACTTAATAATGACCTCTGGGCCGGACATTTCCTGACATTTAACCAATAGTCAAATTAAAAGACTCTACTGTCTTTGATTCAGGGTCTCTGCTTCTACCACAGATTATTACCTTGCAGGAAATGCCCTTACTTTAGAACATTATAAATTTAATAGAAGAGAGAGCAAAATAATATGAATTCTGAGCACCAGGACCTTAAATACTTGCATTGTAAAAGGATAAATGCAAAATATGGTGGAGAAAAGACAAACTCATTTAACTTGAATAAAATCCTTCACAGTTTGATCTTAATGCCAATCACAATGAAATAATAACCTTAATCATTGCAACCTGGAATCATGTTACTTTATTTCCAAGGAAAATTGCACTGTGAGGGTAAAGAGCTTCCTAATGCATCAGGAGAGGACTGATTATAAACAAACAGTTCAGGCTCCAGAAGAAAAAAAGAGATAATTAAATATATTTAACGATGCATACATCTGAGCAAAAGATCAAGGAAATATTGGAAAATACAATCATTTAGAAGTCAAGGGGAATAAATAGGGTAGCAGAAAAGGACAGATAACTCAGAGGGACTGAATAAATCTCAGATAGGATATAAAAGACTGGAAACAGATGTTTATATTAAACTGCCAATGGAGTGATGAAACCATACAGATTGCGGTACCAATTTAACTGGAAAAACCTATGGCGAGCAGACAGAGATTTGAGTTGGAGCTCTATTTTCCACCAGTCAACTAAAGGAGGTGACTGCTGCCGCTACTGCTAATGATGAATACCATATGCTAGCAAGAGACACAGCCAGTGTGCTGTGCTGTGTGTGTTGGTTTGGGAAGATATGTGTAATTTTCTTTATCTGATACAAAATTAGTGCAACTTCAAATAGCTGCATGCAAAATGCCTGAAGAAGAGCTCATATCACTTCTCATTGAAAAAGTTAAGTGAATCATTTAAAATTTTTTTCATCTCAACACAGTAATTCAGCTAAAATAGTTTTACCTGATTTAGCCATGATATTGCCCTATTTTTTATTTTTTTTTAAATAGAGAGGAAGGCCTACCACAGAATAACCATATAGTCAAATAGTCAAATATGGTATTAAAAAACAGGAAATTTGCTGCTGATAGACTTCTTTGAGTATGTGTATATATACATATATAATATATATATATTATATATATATAAACATATAAGGTTTACTTCTTGTATCAGCTAAGAAAGGGTCTAAAATATGTACTTTCATCATAAATTTCATTTCATATTGAAAAATGTCAATTTCCCAGTTTATAAAAAGCAATCTTCAAAAAAAGAAAATACTGGAGTTGGCAGTTTGGAGTTGGCTGTTTTCTTTAAGGAAAAACTGTGGTCCGTATGCAAGACTAAAATAAGCAAATGGGCAAGGCTGAAGAAAAAAGGAGATGGAAACTGGTGTATAAGTGATATTATTTTCTTTAATGAAAGCAGCTGTAATTTCCTTAATTCTGAGGCAAACACCTGGTTAACCTGATCAATTCAGCAGGAGAGAGAAAAAAAAAAAGAAAAGAAAGCCTTGGTTATCTCCTTTCATATCTGACATGACTGTTGATCTGAATTTTTTATGTCCCCATCATTATCTTAATGCCATATAGACATGGTCAAATGTTTGTTGTTGTTGTTGTTTTTCCTCCAAAACTCATTAAAATACGGAGAGGAGAAAGGGAGAGCCACAGAATAACTTAAAAATATTTTGGGAGTCGTCATTAGAAAGAGTTTTAAGTACATTGGATTTTATTTTATCACATGGTAGTAAAATTTGGCCAGAGGAGAGATGTCCAACCTGGAACTCCAAGGCCAAATATAAGTGCTGCAAAGTCATAACCACTGAGCTTTGACCGAGCAGACTTGGAGCTGAGGAGAGCAGTTGCACCAGAAAAACCCTCTGCGCTATTAGATATAAGTGCTGCAAAGTCATAACCACTGAGGCTTTGACCGAGTAGACTTGGAGCTGAGGAAAGCAGTTGCACCAGAAAAGCCCTCTGCGCTATTAAAGCTACTACTTTTTAAAATGCCCTTCGCCTTACCAGCTGAGGTTCCTTTTACACTTATTATTATGGAAAGAAAAAAAGCTCTGACTGAATGTGAACCTCCTAACAAATACTATAAGATCAACAAACAAATAATAAAATATGCCTACTAATCTAGTTCTGTTCTGAAAAATGAAAGAAATTTTTTTTAAAAAGTCAGTGTATGCTAGAAAACTGATAGAAAGAAGAAAATTAACTGTTTGTAGAGACATCACGCTACTGTCATTCCATTCCTTTCTATAGGCCTGGGACTTATTTTCCCTGCTGAAGTAGTCTTTTGGATCTCTAATATCAAGGGCAAACGTGTTACTTGACAGCATTCCACACTTGTCTGTTGGGAAGACTTACACCACCTGATTCTCTCTCCTGCTCCTGGTCCAATGTTGACCTCCACCACAGGCCTAACTGTGCAGCTTCTCCAAGACTGTGCGTGATCAATCGCAGTGCCTAGTGAGCTAGCCTGAGTTCACCTTCAGATCCTTCAGAGTCATGAATCCTGTTGAAATTCTTCGCAAAGCTTTGCATTCCTTGCTAGGAAGAGCAATTACTCTCTCTGGAAAATTTGCAAATACTCCCTAACCTAACAAGGGAACTGGGGCATGCTTGAGGAAGCCAGACAGACACCAGGCTCTGCTCCATCCCCCACTATCCTGCTTGGGTTCCAAGAATCAACAATGAACTAGCAAGCATGGAAAGAAATTAGAATTGTAGAAGTGCCAAAGGTATTCCTTGGAGCGGTGAGAATATTGTGTTGTCATGTAAAAAAGCCCTTGAACGATAAAGGAACAAAGTCCAATTATTTTACTGGTTCCATGTTCATGTGAATTGCTGTCTAACTTCAGACTTCCAGTGATATCATAGTGCCTGAAATAATTAATTCACCTCTTACTTCTAAAACATGTTGGAAAATTAATTCCCAGTGCTAAGACAAATTTGGCAGCAGAACACATTACAATTTTGCAGGTTACCTGGCAGTCATTTTAAAATGTCATCTTGGGTAAAATGTAGTCTTCTATCTTCCCTACAGATGCAGTCTGTCTGATTCGTGGGCTTCATTTCTCATTATATTAAAGAAAACATATGCTTTTTTGATGTTTTTATAAAGGAATACAAGTTACCTTTCATAAACATTTATATAGATGCAAAAATATATAACTGTAAAAAGTATTAATTTATATCTACAAGTAAGCAAGAATAAATATTATATGAAAACCAATTAAATTAAACCTCATAAATAAAAGTTGGAGGTAAACTTTGATGTTATTGCATGGTTGTTTTTGAGGTTCATCATGGAAGGTACCTACATAATAATTTAATCTCAGCATTAGGGCAGCCTAGACTGCATTGAATTGCTCTAACTGGTGATAAACCCCTGGATTTGTATATAAAAACCTAAGAATGAACATTGAGACACCACTACCATCTAAGTTCTATAATTAGCACCCTGTCAGACAACTAAGGAAACAAACTGAGACATAAAAACAATTACAATGGTTGAAATTCTAGGTGTACTCAAATGAAAATATTTCTTCCATCACTTTAAGATTTCTTTTTCAAAACTAATGAGCAAGGCTTTAGAATGCACAAACTCTGAAGGAACCCAAATTCCTTTTGATGGGATCTCATTTGGGGTACTTCAGTCCCAAGAAGAGGCTATTTATGTGAATACTGCAAAAAAAAAAAAAAAAAACCCAGACACAGCTGGTTACCCTTTCCTTTGGCAAAGAACAGCAATGGCCTTACCATCCTTATGTTTATGGCAACACAAACTACTTTATTTGAAAAGTCACTCATTTCTATGATTGCAGTGGACATGTTTTCATCAACAGAGCAGTTCAGGATGAAAAAATTATTTTATTAGCTAATTTTCCTTTCATGAATTAGGGATTTTTCTGTGCACAGAGAGAAACTTCAAACCCCTCTAGAAATGGAAGCATGCCCATGGATTGACTACTACAGATCAAGTTTCCAGTGGGCTAATAACGTGCTCCAGTGAAAACATATTTTTAATTTGCTTTTAGGGTTATTTATTTTTTTATTATTACACTAAGGGTTTATAATTTAATGTCAAACATAATTTTGCACGAATTATGTGACTGTTCTATGATGCAGTAGATAAGCTCAGTGTGCCTGGTTGGCATGGTCTCAAACGATGTTTTTGAGAAAATGGATCACCATTTGGCAGGTTGCCAATTCCATAAACTGCTCGGTAGAACTTAAAAAGGAAAAAGTTGCAAAAAATTTTTGTGTTTGGCAAAAAATATTCCTAGTAATATTAGAAGCAGAAAAAAAATAATTACTCTCTATTGCCATCTACTAGATGTAACATAAATTGTATAAAGCTAATTAAGAAATTAAAAGGCTTCCAATTAAAAATTGCAAAGTCATAGTCATTGTAAATTGTCAACCAGCCAAGTGGAATCATATTTTTCAATGAGAATATTTGTTTAAAAATATAGTAGTCATCATAGTATCTCCAAGCTTTATGATCAGATTGCTAAACATTTAGGAGCCTCGACAAAGTGCCAAGCATTATGCTGGGAATGGGAGATACACAAATAACAGCTGTACTGCCACAGCTTTCAAGAAGTTCACTGTCTGGTGGAGGAGACAAACAGAGATGTCCTGCCAGAGTAATGCAGTAAATGTTGTAACGAAGTTATGCAGAGGGTCCTCTGGAGCACAGATAAGGGGCATCTGGTCAAGATTTGGGGGTGGGGTGAAAGGTCAGGAAATGGCCGCATGACGAGACTGCAGAACAGATTTAGTGTTCTAAGTTGGAAGACAAAGACCCAAGAGAATCAACTTTTGAAATAAATATATATTTATATATCTACCCACAAGTTAAATGTAAATATAACATTTCTATGACGTTAAGCCATTTTCACATGTGTCAGCTAATCCAAACCTCACACTGACTCTGTAAAGTTAAGGATGGGGGAGAGATATATCTTCACTCTACAGGTAGGCAAAATAAATCCCAGAACAGTTAGTGACCAAGGTCACCGGGGTAACAAATGTGTTGTAAGAAAGCCAAGAGCAAACTCTGGGACTCCTGACTTCCAGACCAACTGTCATGCTGGTGCACACCACTCTGCCATTATCCTGCTCATTTATCATATCATCACTAACAAAACAGCAATAATTGAACCTTTAGGCATAGAATGTGTAATTAGAGAATAATGTGAAATGTCATTTTGGCTCTCCAATTAAAACAAAAAACTTCATCAAGGTAACATAATCAGTAAGAATCCCATATATAAATACCATCCATTTATCAACCACAAATTCTAAATCAAATCATACAGAACATGAAATCAAAATTTTTCTGTTTCCACACTATCAAATTCAAACAAATATTTTGGCGAATAAGTAAGTAAATCTGAAGGCTTAAAGCATTCCACTAGGCATCTGACCTACTGGACAGAGTAGTCACATAAGTTATCTAACCAATTTTAGGAAAATTGCTATGATGTTAATTGGGTTGCTGTGTCATTGATCTGATTTTGTCATAATGGTAAGTGAAGTAACTGAATTGTGAAACTTTCAGGAATTTTTATTTTTTGGTAAATTCAATTGTCTTTGTAGACAATCTTTAGTAGCATACAGTTCTACTTTTGAGTTTCTACTCTTGCCTCAAAGTATTTATTTTTGACAATATAAGAGATGTGAACATACAAAGCAATGACCTGACTTGGAATAACACAAGTACTTGAGGTTCTTTTCTTTTATTATTGAAGAGTTTTTTTATCAAGCATAGGATGGTCTGAATCAATCTCTAATCCATATAGGAAAATACTCAGTGACAAAATACTTGCTTTTAAATGTTAGGGGAAAAATAGAATTTTCTGTCTACATAGAATCACAGAGTTGGTTACTAGCAATAATGACTTATCCTATTACTTGTCTACTTGGATTACTTAGGTAATCTATTGCAACTCCTCTTAATATTTTCTAGTTGCCTGTATCCTTACTACGTAAAAGAAACAGGCTCCTCCAAAGGCTGTATGTATGTCAGGTTAGCTTAGGCTATGCTGCAATAAGAAACATACCCCAGAATCTCAGCATAACTCATAAAGATTTAGTGACTGTTCATGCTAAGTCCTTTATGGGTCTAGTAGATTCTGAGCGATGTCACAGGGATTTAGAATATTTCTATCCTGTAATAATGTCAACAGGAACATTCCATAGCAGGTTATTGCATCAGAGAAAGAGAGAGCTGAAGAATCTACACATCAGTTCATAGATGCTTTTTTATCTTTTCACTTCCCCTCCCAGCTTTTTGGCCAGAAGGAATCAGATGGGACTGGCTGACTTATAAAAGGGAAGGGAATGTGGAATAACCCTTGTATATTCTGTGAACAGCAAAATTTTTTGTCATACTGGGTGTGGTTCTAGTGCAACTTACACTACTAACATCCTCAGAAACTCAAAGTCCCTAATTTAAACATATCACAATATAGATTATGCATCTAGAGTTAGAATGAGTACTAAATGTTAAATAATAAAGGAGATAATATTTTAAAACAATAATAAGAAAAAATTACACAATTTCTAAAAACCAACCAAGTAGAAATGAAACTAATCTTCCAGATCATTTATATTTTATATTTTTATTTATATATTCCTTCACTAAATCTATAGAAATCCTGTATTCTAGGAAAAGAAGACTCAGTCAGACTCTAAAATTCATCTGAAGTGATGATGCTATAAGCACCTGGATCTTGGACTGAATCTACTTTGATCTTAATCTAATATCTCTGTTCTTGCTACTTTATCATGCTGACTCCTCAAGCGTAAATTGATCAGGAAAATGATCAATATTTTCCTTCAATCCAACTAAAATTACAAACAAACAAAAAAGCACCACAAGTAAAGGTAACTCTAATCCAAGATTCTTGAGTGTCCTAAGAGCAATAACGTAAGAACTGAGTTCAAAAGTAATAAATTAGTCTGCTAATTCAAGAAAGCCAAATGAAGAATGAAAGAATAAAAGTAGCCTATGAAATATGAGGATTTTAAAATGCAGAAGTTAAGGCTTGACACCTGTAACACAAAGAATCTAGTGCCTTGATCAAGACCGGGCTCTGGCATCAGACTAGCCTGGGATGATTCCTGATTTGGTTAACCTTTCCATGCCTCAATTTCCTTTCTCTGTAAGTTGAGCATAAGGTCTACCTTATTAAGTTATTATGAAGATTATTTTAAAGGAATTTATATTTGAAGTGTTGATCACAATTATTGCAATGCCTTTTCCTGAAAGTAGAAAGGTCTTAAAAGGCCTCAAGTCACAATACTTAGTATTGTGAATAATACCCTGGCTAGTGTGAGACTGCTCACGATAGTTTCTCATGTGACTTATAGGGCTTTTATGTGGATTTTTGGTCATGAAGTGGGATACATATTATTATAGGATGCAAAGTGCCATATGAAACCTACATGGCACTGAAAACTCATTCTAAATATCACAACTTATCTGAAATAATAGAAACCTTCCCTACAAAATACATAAGCACTCAAAAATTAACATAAATTCAATAAGACTAAAATAACTTGTCTCAACTTTTCTACAACCTTAAGAAAATTTCCCATTATATTTTCATAGTTCCTGATAACCTAGTAAGTTGTTAAGATGGGCAAAATAACTCATGCCCCCAGCAAGTGACTAAAAATATAGGTTAAGATGTTAATCCAACTTAAATCATCTATGATTTCAGTAGCTTGGTTTTACACAATACTGTTCAGCACATTTTCTAGTAGTCATGTATGGTTGTGAGAGTTGTATAAAGAAGGCTGAGCACTGAAAAAGTGATGCTTTTGAACTGTGGTGTTGGAGAAGACACTTGAGAGTCCCTTGGACTGCAAGGAGATCCAACCAGTCCATCCTAAAGGAAATCAGTCCTGAATATTCATTGGAAGGACTGATGCTGAAGCTGAAGCTCCAGTACTGTGGCCACCTGATGCAAAGAAACAACTCATTGGAAAAGACCCAGAATGAGAAAAACAAATCAGGCATAACCCAGATAGCAGCATTACAGCCTTGAAAAAGATCCTTTCATTACTAAGCATTAAATCTTTTGATGAAAATTTATAAAATCAAACACTCCTTTCTATAACTGAATGTTATCTCAAGTGTCTCAAATAAGACTATACCATTTGTCTTTTGGAAAGAGTATTCAATATAATTCATTTTCAGTTTCAAGCAGTCCTCAAGTAAACAAGAATTGTAAAGAGAAGTAGTTGTACTATAGGACCAAAAGTCAAGTGTCCTGGATTCCAGCTATCAGATCAGATCAGATCAGTCGCTCAGTCATGTCCGACTCTTTGTGACCCCATGAATTACAGCATGCCAGGCCTCCCTGTCCATCACCAACTCCCGGAGTTCACTGAGACTCACATCCATCGAGTCAGTGATGCCATCCAGCCATCTCATCCTCTGTCGTCCCCTTCTCCTCTTGCCCCCAATCCCTCCCAGCATCAGAGTCTTTTCCAGTGAGTCAACTCTTCGCATGAGGTGGCCAAAGTACTGGAGTTTCAGCTTTAGCATCATTCCTTCCAAAGAAATCCCAGGGCTGATCTCTTTCAGAGTGGACTGGTTGGATCTCCTTGCAGTCCAAAGGACTCTCAAGAGTCTTCTCCAACATCACAGTTCAAAAGCATCAATTCTTCAGCGCTCAGCCTTCTTCA
>NW_011494902.1:14109052-14112261 GCF_000754665.1 Bison bison bison | reverse complement strand
CATCTGTAGTGATATTGGAGCCCAGAAAAATAAAGTCTGACACTGTTTCCACTGTTTCCCCATCTATTTCCCATGAAGTGATGGGACCGGATGCCATGATCTTCATTTTCTGAATGTTCAGCTTTAAGCCAACTTTTTCACTCTCCTCTTTCACTTTCATCAAGAGGCTTTTTAGTTCCTCTTCACTTTCTGCCACCCATTTTACTAAAGTATTTTATTCCTCTGTTCCTCAGCTATATCATCTATTAGATAAGGAGTCTGCAGATAAGATGATCCTGCGAGTCCCAAGTGAAAACATCTAACTCTCGTCTTTGTTCAATGCCATTCTTAGACCAGTATGTGTTTCCCTCAAGAACAAAATGCTTCCCCAAATACAGTAAACACTGACCACCAAAATATAGTAAACTCTGACCACACACAGACTATGTAACAATCTAAAAGAGGACCATATCTTAGGAAAACAGAATGACTCAGTATGAATGGATGGATAGTTGTCTAACATCACATAATAGCAGACAACTTGGGCCTGGTATGGCTAACCTCTCATGGTAAATTCAACCAACCACTTTAAATAGGGGTATTCCAGATTGTCTCAACCTCACTAAATGGTAATCTTTGTTTGAAACAAAAAAAAGAAACTTTGTGAGTCACAGGGAATCAGACTAACTTAAGACCTAACAACAATTCTACTAGTTATTATTTCTTATGAAAGTGTTAGTAGCTCAGTGGTGTGCAACCCCATGGACGGTAGCCTGCCAGGATACTCATTCCCCAGAATTCTTCTCAAATCCTTATTAAATGTCATCTTGTGTGTTAAGAAATTAGTAGGCATTATTTTATGGAATCCTCTCAACAATTGTAGGTATTAGATAATGTTATTCACATTTTACATGAAAAAGATGACTCGACTTTTTTTTTCTAAGGTTGCATTATTGATGTATGTAAGAGCTAGTATTTGAACACATTTCTGTCCAACTCCAAAGCCTATATTCCTAACTACTGCTTTATGTACAATATCTCTGTTGGAAGCATTCTCCAAATCTTCTAATAGAGTCTAGAAAGACTATTTTAGGAGCATATGGTGGGGAACAATATGTATAATTCTGCTGCTTAGGCAAGGGTTATTTTAATAGCCATCCACCTTAAACCAGGATTCTACTTGTCATTTCGAAAGTAAAAGCTTTGCAATTTAATAAAAAGAGACTAATTCATTGAAAGATACTAAAAGTAAGATGAATAAAAGTGATATATCTCTCTTCCAGAAATAACATATCTATTCTAGGGTCAGACAGATTTGCATATAGTTCAAGTATCAGATTACTGCCATAATCTTCAACTGCCTTAAATGGAGGTAGATTTAGAACAAGAATATTTTCTAAATTTTTTTTTTCTAATTTTATTTTATTTTTAAACTTTACATAATTGTATTAGTTTTGCCAAATATCAAATTGAGGTATAGTTAATTTATAATATTGTGTTAGTTTCAAGTATACAGGAAAGGGATTCAAAGAACATATATAGTCTTTTTCAGATTCTTTTCCATTATAGACTAAGATACTGAGTATTGTTCCTTCTACAATACAGTAGGTCTTTGTTATTTACCTATTTTATATATATAGTAATGTATATATGTTAATCCTAAACTCATAATTTATCTTTCTTGCCTTCCCTTCTATCATCTTTGATAACCATAAATTTATATTCTATGTCTTTCTATGTTTTTTAAATAAGTTCATTTGTATCACTTTTCAGATTCCACAAAAAAGTAATGTAATGATATTTGTATTTCTCTGTCTGACTTCACTTAATATGATAATCTCTAGGTTCACCCATGTTGCTGCAAATAGCATTATTTCATTATTTTTATGTCTGAGTACTATTCCATTATATACCAAATCTTTATCCATTTATCTGTTGATGGACATTTATGTTGCTTTCATGTCTTGGCTATTACAAATAGTGCTGCTATGAAATTTGGGGTGCATGTATATTTTCAAATTACAGGAATGGGATTGTAGGACCATATATTAATTCTAGTTTTAGTTTTTTAAGGAACCTCCATACTATTCTCTGGGTTCGATCCCTGGGTTAGGAAGATCCCCTCGAGAAGGAAATGGCAGCCCACTCCAGAATTCTTGCCTGGAAAATCCCATGGACGGCGGAGCCTGGTAAGCTACTGTCCATGGGGTCTCAAAGAGTTGGACACGACTGAGTGACTTCACTTCACTTCACTTATACTCTATAGTGGCTGTACCAATTTGTATTTGCATCAACAATGTAGGAGGTTTTCCTTTTCTCTACATCCACTCCTGCAATTATTATTTAGACTTTTTAGTGATAGCCGTCTTGACCAGTGAGTCAGTTCAGTTCAGTCGCTCAGTCGTCTCCGACTCTGTGACCCCATGGACTGCAGCACACCAGGCCTCCCTGTACATCACCAACTCCCAGAGTTTACTCAAACTCATGTCTGTTGAGTCGGTGATGCCATCCAACCATTTCATCCTCTGTCATCCCCTTCTCCTCCTGACTTCAACTTTTCCCAGCATCAGGGTCTTTTCAAATGAGTCAGCTCTTCGCATCAGGTGACCAAAATATTGGAGTTTCAGCTTCAACATCAGTCCTTCCAATGAACAGCCAGGACTGATTTCCTTTAGTATGGACTGGTTGGATCTCCTTGCAGTTCAAGGACTCTCAAGGGTCTTCTCCAACACCACAGTTCAAAAGCATCCATTCTTCAGCACTCAGCTTTCTTTATAGTCCAACTCTCACATCCATACATGACTGGAAAAACCATAGCCTTGACTAGACGGACATTTGTTGGCAAAGTAACGTCTCTGTTTTTTAATATGCTGTCTAGGTTGGTCATAACTTTTCTTCCAAGGAGTAAGCATCTTTTAATTTCATAGCTGCAGTCACCATCTGCAGTGATTTTGGATCCCAAAAAAATAAAGTCTGCCATAGTTTCCACTGTTTCTCCACCTATTTGCCATGAAGTGATGGGACCAGATGCCATGATCTTTGTTTTCTGAATGTTGAGCTTTAAGCCAACTTTTTCACTCTCCTCTTTCACTTTCATCAAGAGGCTCTTTAATTCTTCTTCACTTTCTGCCATAAGGGTGGTGTCATCTGCATATCTGAGGTTATTGATATTTCTCCCAGCAATCTTGATTCCAGCTTGTGCTTCATCCAGCCCAGCATTTCTCATGATG
>NW_011494902.1:14103405-14108952 GCF_000754665.1 Bison bison bison | reverse complement strand
ATTTGGAACCAGTGTGTTGTTCCATGTCCAGTTCTAACTGTTGCTTCCTGACCTGCATACAGGTTTCTCAAGAGGCAAGTCAGGTGGTCTGCTATTCCCATCTCTTTCAGAATTTTCTACAGTTTATTGTGATTCACACAGTCAAAGGCTTTGGCATAGTCAATAAAGCGGAAATAGACGTTTGTCTGGAAGTCTTTTGCTTTTTTGATGATCCAGCAGATGTTGGAAATTTGATCTTTGGCTCCTCTGCCTTTTCTAAAACCAGCTTGAACATCTGGAAGTTCACAGTTCATGTATTGTTGACTGTGAGACTTGGAGAATTTTGAGCATTACTTTACTAGTGTGTGAGATGAGTGCAATTGTGCAGTAGTTTGAGCATTCTTTGGCATTGCCTTTCTTAGAGACTGGAATGAAAACTGAACTTTTCCAGTGCTGTGGCCACTGCTGAGTTTTCCAAATTTGCTGACATATTGAGTGTAGCACTTTCACAGCATCATCTTTCAGGATTGGAAATAGCTCAACTGGAATTCCTTTACCTCCACTAGCTTTGTTCATAGTGATGCTTCCTAAGGCCCACTTGACTTCATAGTCCAGGATGTCTGGCTCTAGGTGAGTGATCACACCATCATTATTATCTGGGTCATGAAGATTTTTTAGTACAGTTTTTCTGTGTATTCTTGCCACCTCTTCTTAATATCTTCTGCTTCTGTTAGGTCCATACCATTTTTGTCCTTTATTGAGCCTATCTTTGCATGAAATTTTCCCTTGGTATCTCTAATTTTCTTGAAGAGATCTCTAGCTTTTCCCATTATATTGTTTTCCTCCATTTCTTTGCACTGATCACTGAGGAAAGCTTTCTTATATCTTCTTGCTATTCTTCGGAACTCTGCATTCAAATGTGTATATCTTTCCTCTCCTCCTTTGCTTTTCGCTTCTCTTCTTTTTACAGCTATTTGTAAGGCCTCCTCAGACAGCCATTTTGTTTTTTTTGCATTTCTTTTTCTTGGGGATGGTCTTGCTCCCTGTCTCCTGTACAATATCATGAACCTCCATCCATAGTTCATCAGGCACTCTATCAGATCTAGTCCCTTAAATCTATTTGTCACTTCCACTGTATAATCATAAGGGATTTGATTTAGGTCATACCTGAATGGCCTAGTGGTTTTCCCTACTTTCTTCAATTTAAGTCTGAATTTGGCAATAAGGAGTTCATGATCTGAGCCACAGTCAGCTTCCAGTCTTGTTTTTGCTGACTGTATAGAACTTCTCCATCTTTGGCTACAAAGAATACAATCAATCTGATTTCGGTTGACCATCTGGTGATATCCATGTGTAGAGTCTTCTCTTGTGTTGCTGAAAGAGGGTGTTTGCTATTACCAGTGCATTCTCTTGGCAGAACTCTAATAGCCTTTGCCCTACTTCATTCTGTACTCCAAGGCCAAATTTGCCTGTTACTCCAGGCAAATTTGCAGTTGTCTAAAAATTAGTGATACTGAGTTAAATAAGAATTCGGATAGATGTTTCTGCCTTGTTAAATTTCGCCAATAGAAAAATGCATATATACATTCAGCTCCAAAGTAAAACCATTTGGAGCAAAAGCTTTTGTCTCCTAAATTTCTTTTTCACAGTATGCCCTTTACTAATTCTACTATAAAATCCACAAATCTAATTAAGAATGTTTGAACCAGCAAGAGAACTTTGCAAATAATTTTTATCCCAGTTTTAGCTCACAAATATAGATACTATTTCATTTGCTATGTATTCAGATAATTCTTTTCCTTAAGAAAAATATTTTTAAATTCTAGAAATGTCCACAAACTAATTATACTAATCTTTCCATCATCACAAGAAACACAGTTGTACCTCTTGTGGCTTGTAATGGTAATGGTAGGCTTCTGCATCATTGCTTTGACAATCTGCCACTGATTCTTGTGGTCTTCATCTTGGTCTCCAAACACTTAAAAACAGCTGGCAATCTTGATGGAGAATTACTTTCTCACTTGTTGGTCCTTGAGCTTTTTAACAACTTAAACTATTGTCATAATGATGTGGCCATGCCCTTGGGCTTCAATCTGATACAGCCACCACACTCTATGGTTAGAGCCTCTTAGAATGGTCCTGAAATGCTTCTTAGAGTTCCAATCTGAAAACTTCTGAGAAGAAATTTGTTATTTAATATATTTCTTTCATCTAGCATCAGATATTTATAAATAATTGGAGTTAGGAAAATAAGCATCAGCACCAATATAATAGCAGGCATTTTATTTTTTTAATGAATATTCTCTTAAATCCACACCTTGAGAATTGCCTAACTTAGTGAGATTACATGGCTTTAATATAGAGTGTTATAAAATATAATTGCATTAACTTAATATCACTAAACTATTCCCTTAATCACTAGGTTAAGGGAAATAGTAATAGTAAAAAAGAAGTGTAGAAAGAAGATAACTTGAGAAGACTATAAAGAAAACAAGGGGGGAAAATGTAGATAAATAGTACTAAAACCAAGAAGAAAGGAATGGGAAAAAAAAGAAAATTATCATATGGTAAAGATTGCAGATTACTATAGCACTCTGCTGAGTTGAAATACAGCATTATAACACCAAGATGTTAGTGGACTGCAGTTGTATGATTCCATTTTTTTTAAAAGGTCAAAATCATTATGTGAGTTTCAAAATATGGGATATAACTTGTAGGTTGTGGGTCATTTTGGCTGGGTGAAGGGGGTCTAACCTTATCAGAGACTGAAATAGCAAAGGTTATAAAGCATACAATTTCATAAAATAAATTAAAATGTCATTGCTATTTTGGGGATTCACTGTTAGATTATTGTTACTTTTATAAGTCAGTGTTGGCCTCTGAATCTTCTCCTATATGACTGGAAGCAAATCTATAAAGTCTTGGTTGATTTTGTTAAAGTGTTTTTGGTGGTAAAGAATGATGTTAATGACAAAAATTATATTCTTCATAAAATATTGGGTTAACAAAAATACTGTTACACTTCCTATAAAATAGCAGATAGTTTTCTTAACATCAGATTTGTGGGTGCTTTCAATCTCAATTCTATGTATGAATCTTCACAGAGTCCTAACAGTTTAGCAGTGCTAATAAGAGTTGAACAACTACACGAGGCTCATCAGGTCAAGCGCTTACTCCCCTTAATGCAGCCTTAAACAAAGTTATCATTATCATTTCCAGTAAGTTGACAAACCTGTGATTATTGGTATTGTAGACTACATGACTATTATTGTATGATTAAAAAATAAATTGTTCACATATTTTGCATTGTTATTAGAATTGAGCTACCAGTGAGAAGTAGAAATTATTTATTTAATATTTAATGTGTCAAAAACAAAACATTCTCTATAGGTGCCTTCTTAGTAACACTGGCTTCCCTGGTGGCTCAGCTGGTAAAGAAACCACCTGCTATGCAAGAGACCTGGGTTCAATTCCTGGGCTGGGAACATCTCCTGGAGAAGGGAAAGGCTACCCACTCAGTATTCTGGCCTGGAGAATTCCATGGACTGTATAGTCTGTGTGGTTGCAAAGAGTCAGACACAACTGAGTGACTTTCATTTTCACTTTCTTAGTAATACCAGGTGTGAAACCATTGTTACACACATATCTTTCCATTTTTCAACCCCTAGTAGCATGTATTGCTCTAACAAAACACAATATTTAATCTTTCTTTATCCAGAAGTAGAGATGCTAATAAGAAATGACAATGTATCAATAAAATAAAGTAAAATGAGGGAAAGAGAGAGAGAGACTACATTATCATAGACCATAGCCTGAATCCTACTAAGATAAACTATAAATGCATGGGTGAATGGGGAAAAGTACAAGAAAAATTAGGAAGGAGAATAGCTTATAAAGAACACTATGAAGACAAGATTTCTGACAATTTTGTACAGACATGATATAAAGAGATGACAAAATCTACCAAAGTTATTCTATCACAAGAACACAAAAGTTACTTTTTCTCTTAGGTGAGAAAGATGAGGAAGACACTGCTTTTCTACAAGAACTTTTCTTATAATCTAAGTTATTAAATGTACTAAAAGTATTTATCCCTTAAAATTAGAACAGTAATGACTAAACAAAATGGATTTTTTTCTATACAACTATAGATCTGTTTGTTTGTCTTTTGTATGAAAATAAGCTGTTATGAAAAAGCCTTTCTCCACCTTGGTCTTGACTGCCCAGAGTTTATGCCTTCTACACATAGAAAGCTAAAGGTGGCCGAAGACGGCAAAGTAGTCTGCCTCACAAATAATATTAATCACACACAAAACATTAAGTTCACATTCTTAGGTCTAGTTCTTTTCCATAGCACATGCATAACAAAGGCTTCTGTTAAATATATTCATGGATAATATCAGATTATTCCCTTTTTTTTCTCAAGACAACTTAGGTCAGAAGACCTTAATAGACATGGTTCCAAAGAAGACATACAGATGGTCAATAGGCACATGAAAAGATGCTCAACATTGCTAAGTATTAGATAGATGCAAATTAAGACTACAATGAGGTGATATTTGGCAAAACTAATACAATTATGTAAAGTTTAAAAATAAAATAAAATTAAAAATAAATAAATAAATAAAAATCTACAAATAGCAAATGCTTGAGAAGATTTGGAGAAAAGGGAACATTACTACATTATTGGTGGGAATGTAAGTTGGTGCAGCCACTGTGGAAAATAGTATGGAGGTACCTCAGAAAACTAAACATAGAACTACCATATGGACCAGCAATTGCATTCCTGGCATATAGCCAAACAAAACAATAATTCAAAAAGATGTCCACACCCCAAATTTCATAGCAGCACTATTCACAATAGCCAAGACATGGAAACCACTTAAATGTCAACAAATGAACGGATAAATAAGATGTGGTACATATAGAGTGGAGCACTACTCAGCCATAAAAAAGAATGAAATAATGTTATTTATAGCAACATAGATGCAACTAGAGATCATCAGACTAAGCGAAGTGAGTCAGAAAGAGAAAGACAAACACCATATGATATCACTTATATGTGGAATCTAAAATATGACATCTATGAAACAGAAACACACATAGAGAATAGACTGATGATTGCCAAGGGGGAGGGGACTGGGGGAGTGATGGACTGGGAGATTGAGATTAGCAGTCATAACCTATTATATACAGGCTGGATAAACAACAAAGTCTTACTATATAGCACAGAAGACTATATTTAATATCCTATAATGAAGTATATTGGAAAAGAATATTTTTAAATGGAATATATATATATGTATAATGTATATATATATATATATATGGTGTGTGTGTGTATGTAATACACAGAAGAACCGTACAAAAAAGATCTTCACGACCCAGATAATCACGATGGTGTGATCACTCACCTAGAGGCAGACATCCTGGAATGTGAAGTTAAGTGGGCCTTAGAAAGCATGACTACGAACAAAGCTAGTGGAGGTGATGGAATTCCAGTTGAGCTATTTCAAATCCTGAAAGATGATGCTGTGAAAGTGCTGCACTCAAAATGCCAGCAAATTT
>NW_011494902.1:14102683-14103305 GCF_000754665.1 Bison bison bison | reverse complement strand
TTTAGCAATATGTGAACCGTGAACTTCCTGATGTTCAAGCTGGTTTTAGAAAAGGCAGAGGAACCAGAGATCAAATTGCCAATATCCGCTGGATCATGCAAAAAGCAAGAGAGTTCCAAAAAAATATCTATTTCTGCTTTATTGATTATGTCAAAGCCTTTGAATGTGTAGATCACAAGCTGTGGAAAATTCTGAAAGAGATGGGAATACCAGACCACCTGACCTGCCTCTTGAGAAATCTGTATGCAGGTCAGGAAGCAACAGTTAGAACTGGACATGGAACAATAGACTGGTTCCAAAAAGGAAAAGGTGTAGGTCAAGGCTGTATATTGTTACCCTTCTTATTTAACTTATATGCAGAGTACATCATGAGAAACACTGGACTGGAAGAAACACAAGCTGGAATCAAGATTGCCGGAAGAAATATCAATAACCTCAGATACGCAGATGACACCACCCTTATGGCAGAAAGTGAAGAGGAACTCAAAAGCCTCTTGATGAAAGTGAAAGAGGAGAGTGAAAAAGTTGGCTTAAAGCTCAACATTCAGAAAACGAAGATCATGGCATCCGGTCCCATCACTTCATGGGAAATAGATGGGGAAACAGTGGAAACAGTGTCAGA
>NW_011494902.1:14085756-14102372 GCF_000754665.1 Bison bison bison | reverse complement strand
AAGATGCTTACTCCTTGGAAGAAAAGTTATGACCAACCTAGACAGCATATTAAAAAGCAGAGATTACTTTGCCAACAAATGTCCATCTAGTCAAGGCTGTGGTTTTTTCAGTGGTTGTGTATGGATGTGAGAGTTGGACTATAAAGAAAGCTGAGCACTGGGAGGGATTGGGGGCAGGAGGAGAAGGGGACGACAGAGGATGAGATGGCTGGATGGCATCACTGACTCGATGGACGTTGAGTCTGAGTCAACTCCGGGAGTTGGTGATGGACAGGGAGGCCTGGTGGGCTGCAAATCATGGGGTCGCAAAGAATCAGACACAACTGAGCAACTGAACCTAACCGAACTGAACTGATACACATTTCTGATCAGTCATACATAGTCACCCACTTATTTCTTGTCCTTTAAAATATGACTTCTACTCTCACGACTCTGCTGAAGGTTGACAAATCAAACAGCCCTTTCTCCTTTCCATGTGCTTCAACCTGTTGGCAGCATTGAACTGTGCAAAAGCATGGACTTTGAGCTGAACAGACCTGAGCACAAACTGCTGCTCAGCTGCTTGCCAGCTGTGTAACCTTGGTCATTCTACCTTATCTCTCTGAACATCAGTTTCTTCCTTTGTACAATTAGTGTAAGAATATATCTCTAACAGTCTGCCTGGGAAGACTAAATAATATTGTGTACATTCAGATCTGATCTATCATTGATACTCAATGTACATTCTTTTTGCTCTTCCTCTACACTGCTTCATTTTCCATTTTCCACGATGCTACAGTCTATGATAGGCCTCTTTTCTCGTTGCTATATCCTTTGTCACTTCTCAAACTCCTCCATGACTCTTCTCCCATTAATATGGATTCTAAAGATCTATCCATATTCCTGATTGTTTCGTTGTTTACCTTTCTATACCTTATAACCCCATCCAGTGTTTGAACTATAATCTTTACCTTTGAATTGCCTTTTCCTGTGCTTACTTGTCTTCATATCTCTCTCCAGTCTCCCCATATCATGATCTCCCACAGCAGGCTAGCCATCTACTGGCAGTTCATAAGCTCAAACATTGCATTCACCATGCAAAATATACCACTGTCTCCACTCTTACAATATGCTTTTCCTCTGGTGTTTCCCACTTTGGTAACGAGACCACTACTTATAGAGTCAAACAAGCCAAAAGTCTTGCTACCATCTCCTACAGCACAACTCTGACATCTTATTACCCCTAACTGAGCACTTGAAGTTGTTCCAATTGCCTACAATGAAATCTCTTTTGTTTTCCTTCAACAACCTCTTTTTCACCAACTCAGAACATCATTTTAGCTATTGCCTGGATGCTATTCACAATAACTTATTCTGTATTCACAGTACCTTAATTTGGTATTCAATACCAAATACCTGGTCCATATTATTTCAACTCATTTTCTACAACTCACATAGATTCATCTTATACTTTAACCAAATTGGGCTAGTCTTAGCACTTCATTAACAACTCTATTAAATATTTCTGCCTTCCTCTTTTTATTCCACACCTTCCCAAATCTCTATCCTCCAATTTCTACATTTTCAAATCCTAGATGTCCTACCAGGACCAGTATCAGTGACCTATCTCCATGAAGACTTCCCTGAGTTCCACAGTTCTAAACTATCTTTCCCTCACGATAGTTTAGCAGTTTCTCTCTTACAGTACTTACTGTTGTCTTTCAAAAAATGGTTATTTGTGTTTTACAGCCTGCTAACTTGGGCATCCTTCCCCCTTCCCAAAACTTTTCTGGACTGTCCCTACCACTTACCTCCTTGAAAACCGGAGTAACAACTTAAAGTGGCCTTAAAATATCCAGACAACCAAAAATATTAAATAAGCAATCTTAAATGTATACCCATTTAAAATTAAGTGTATATAAAATCAATTCAATGAACTTTCTAGGAGATAGTTGAACATCTCCAATAAAGAAAGTTACTTTTACACAGTCAAAGCTTTGTAAAGTACAGTTCCAGGATCTCACTTGTGTTCTGAGTGGTAAGGATTGCTGGAAATCAGACCACCAGATAAGTGAAGTGTTACTGTACAACCAAAGGCTTCTTGCCAAGGATATATAATTAGCAGCAGAATCAACTGGCATTACTAAACCATATTTCGTTTTCTTTAATCTCCTTTCCCTCTCTTTTGTTTTCCTCCTCCCTGTTTGTGACTGATAGAGCCAGATGATCAATAATCTCTCTTTCACCAGCTCTGATCATCATCTTTGCTACTGCCTGGATGCTATTATTCACTTTAATACATTAATCCTTTGGTTGAAATTCTTAAACCACAATTCTTTATTCAAGGGCCATCTTGGCATCCACGTGCTGATAGCAGCTTGTCTGATGTTTCAAAAAATTAAATCTGAATGAAGCCTCTCTCTCCCCTAAAAGAGCTGAACAGAAGAGAGAAAGAGTAAGATACAGAAAGATATCAGCTCATTGATGCGATCAAATACACGGTGAGAAAAATAAATCTTTTTACATAAGAGAACAGGAAAATTTTACCTTGTGATTACTACTGGATGTCAACATGGCATTTAATGACAAAGTGCTGAGAAATAGTGTGGCGTTTTATTGAATCTCATTATTATCACAATGGGAAATAGAACACACACTGTACTGGCTCGCAGACCAACCTTTGTATGATCGCTGTAGCCTCTGGTAGAGCCCAGTGACTTTTATTCCTTTTCAGAAAGACATTAAAGTGACAGTGTGGCAGGCCATTTTTTCCACCACACACACTAAAAGTAGTGTGCGTGCGGCAGAACCCTGCCAAAGCACGTCGCATTCATACAAAGATCCATACAGATCTTAATCATAAAATAATCCATTCTGTACTCTGTTTTTATGACATTTATATGAATCTGGCCACAGCCTCATCAAGCAGTTCACAGAGGAAAATTGTTCTATTTATGTGGTCGAGACAGGGTGGACTTGATTTTCAAGCAAAGAGAAAAAGAAATACTCAGTTTTTTTTGTAGTCACAAATCTGGAACTCAATAGAACTATTTTACACCATTTTGTACTATATTTGTAACAGAGGATCAGAAGAGATGATATCCTCTTTCTCTGCCCCCTTTCAGTAATAAAGTCATTCACTGATATTTCTGAAGCTGAGAGACTGAGTGAAGACACCTGGAAATAGTTTTCTCTTTCTTTTCTAGTTAACTGCAAAAGGCAAAGAAATGGATGTGTGGGTAAAAGTAGAAAGGAAACTTTCCAATGTGGATCTGCTTTAATTTACTCTTGCCCCTGCATGGTAAGAACTAATAATTTTTCAATTAATTTCCTTAATGTTTGCTCCTTTCACTCCTTCTGGTATGTCAATGCACACACACCACAGAAAAGGGAATGACTTCTGAACATTTTTTCAGACTCATCTGCCCTTTCTTTTAGGTTTGTGATGATGATGCAAATCAGTCTATGTGCTTCTTAGTGTAACTGTTTTCTGGACTTTATTAAGACATATAGAAATAGAAACAACTGTTTTATAACATCTTTCAGAAAGCTAATTTTCTGGGTAATCTACATGAACAAGTAATTTGTAAAGAAGTAAAAATATCTTGTTGGTGTGCTGACTTAATTATGTTCCATCCATTCTTAACAACCTTCAGTCATTTATAGGAGTTCTGGCTTCACTAAGAGTGTCCCCATATAACTACTCTTTTGTTATCATCACACATAGCTCTTAGATGTTGCACTCATTTTCTCCAAGTCAGAATCTAGACTCTAAATCCTACATTTATGAGAGAGATCTGAGTTCAAGTTTTCTGGCTTCTTTTAAAGATACTGTTACTTATTTAAGTGTGGAATAATTGTATAAAAGTCCTAGATCATATATAAAATCAGACACCACATGACTCCAGGCCCCTAAATGTGAATATTTTTATATAATTTCATCAGAAGATAAACCTTTTTCCCCTTCAAATAATACAGAACACGCCTCCTTTCTTTTAGAACAAAGGGGAAAAAAAGAGGAAGTGCCAATATGTGTAAGACTGTTATAAGAAACTGAATTAATGTGAATAATTATGTAATGATTGCTCCTAATTAAATAAGGATAATGCTCAGGGTGTCCTTTTTTTTTTTTTCCTTCAGAAACCACTGGTATTTGGGAATATTCTGTACACTGCTTTCTTTCTCTAGAAACCCCTCCCCCAAATAAATGACAGCATAAATAGACACATAAACTCCATATGAATCATTAGTGTGTGAGATACTGTTACCCTGGGGCTGCTGTAACTCACATATATTCCCTTCTTTCTATTTCAAATCTTTAAAATATTTTCTTTTCAAATACTTATAAAAGCACGTATGGTTGAAATAAAAATAAAGCACATACAGATGATACTTTCAAACACAGCACTCTCATATTAGAAAGAAAATAGGCATGTTCTGTTTCTCTGGGTCCAATGTATGTCCAGGGAAAGTAAAATCTTAAAAGTAGAGAAGATCAAGACTAGATTGTAGATTTTAAAATGTTACAACTGTCATTTTGAGAAGAACTGGCATCTTTTATGCAGTCCACCTACCTAATGTTAAAATTTATGAAAGAATGTGCATTCCATTGTGAAAAGTGTTTAATGGGTAAAAGTGTGTGTGCTTCACCAGCAATCACTGTGTGAAGAAGAGAAACTTAGATAAATTTGAGCCATTGTAAAATATGTTTGCTAAAAAAGCTTTTTATTAAAAAAAAAAAAGTAGAATAGTTTGTCCTGAGACCATCTATTTATTAGAATCAGTGTCATCTTAGGGACCCATAACAGTGAAAATAATCTTCAGGAAAAGAATGCCATATAATTCTGAAAATCCATACCTTAAAATCTCTCTTCTAAAGATAAGGCCTCCTAGGAAGCATATGTGATCTCTCCCTCCCTGAGGCTTTTCCAGACTTTTAGGATGCTAGCTTTTTGTGAGTTAAGACAAATACTAATGACAACGTTGGGAGAGTTCAGCATGAAGCAAGGAAGTTGACCACGTACCTGTTTTGTTTTGTTCAGTTTGTTTGTTTATCTCAGAACAATAAGAAAATTCTACAGGACTCCTTGAAAACAGTGAAAATCTCCTTAATGATTTTTATGGTCCTGCAGATATATTTCTCACTAAACTACACTTTTTTGACAACACTGGGATTTAAAAGAGTAACATATTTATTTCTACTTTGCAAATAAGTTCATCTACATCATTTTTCTAGATATAGAGAACAAATGTATAGATACAAAGTAGGGGAAGGAGGGTATGGGATTGATGGAGAGACCGGAATTGGCATATGTTCAGTTCAGTTCAGTCACTCAGTTGTATCCAACTCTTTGTAACCCCATGGACTGCAGCACACCAGGCCTCCCTGTCCATCACCAACTACCAGACTTGACTAAAACTCATGTCCATTGAGTCAGTGATGCCATCCAACAATCTCATCCTTTGTCATCCCCTTCTCCTCCTGCCTTCAATCTTTCCCAGCTTCAGAGTTTTTTCCATTGAGTCAGTTCTTCACATCAGGTGGCCAAAGTATTGGAGTTTCAGCTTCAGCATAAGTCCTTCCAACAAATATTCAGGACTGATTTCCTTTAGGAAGGACTGGTTGGATCTCCTTGAAGTCCAAGGGACTCTCGGGAGTCTTCTCCAATGCCACAGTTCAAAAGCATCAATTCTTCAGTGCTCAGCTTTCTTTATAGTCCAACACTCACATCCATACCTGACCACTGGAAAAACCATAGCTTTGACTAGACAGACTTTTGTTGGCAAGGTAACGTCTCTGCTTTTTAATAAGCTGTCTAGGTTGGTCATAACTTTTCTTTCAAGGAACAAGCATCTTTTAATTTCAGGCTGCAGCCACAATCTGCAGTGATTTTGGAGCCCCCCAAAAATAAAGTCTGTCACTATTTCCACTGTTTCCCCATCTATTTGCCATGAAGTGATGGGACCAGATGCCATGATATTAGTTTTCTGAATGTTGAGTTTTAAGCCAGCTTTTTCACTCTCCTCTTTCACTTTCATCAAGAGGCTCTTTAGTTCTTCTTTGCTTTCTGCCATAAGGATGGTGTCACCTGCATATCTGAGGTTATTGATATTCCTCCTGGCAATCTTGACTCCAGCTTGTGCTTCATCCAGTCCAGCATTTCTCATGTATATAAACTAGACAACTGAGGAGATCCAACTGTAAAGCACAGGGAACTCTACTCGATGCTTTGTGGTGATCTAAATGGGAAGGAAATCCAAAGATAGGGACTGTATATGTGTGTGTGTGTGTGTGTGTGTTAATTGCTCAGTCATGTCAGACTCCTTGTGACCCCTTGGACTGTAGCTGTCAGGCTTCTCTGCCCATAGAATTATACAGAAAAGAATACTGGATGGGAATTCTTAGGTTGGCCATTCCCTTCTCCAAGGTATCTTCCTGACCCAGGAATCAAATCCAGGTCTCCTGTATTGTAAGCAGATTCTTCACTGGCTGAGCGACCAGGGAAACCTTACATATACATATATATGTGTATGTGTGTGTGTGTGTGGCTGATTCACTTTGCTGTACAGAAGAAATTAACACAACATTGTAAAGCAACTATATTCCAATTAAAAATTTAAAAATGAAATAAAAGAGTGACATATTTTCCATATGAAGAATTACACATCAATTACACCTTGACCACTGTACTAAGTTGGTCATAATGAAGACAAAATGGGGCAAAGTAGATTTAACATTCAAAGAAGAGCCTCAAGATTGCCTTTACAAGCCAGGTCCTTGCACTGAACACAGCTTCAAAATGTATATCAGGAAGCATTTTGTCTGGAATAAGAGAGAAATTGCACAATGGAGGCACATTATAATGTACATTGAAATAATGGTATCACAACTACACATAACTTGACCAAAAATATAAATGAATAAATGAAGAAAGATTTATTTATGTATCAAGGCAATCCTGCCAGCTGTTTCTACAGAATGAGCATGAAATAAGAGACATGAGGCCTCTCTTCCTTTAGCCAATCTCAGTTCTCATGTGTCTTTCATATATTAAACAACTTCCAGCTCTGAGGGTGACTCAGAAAACCATTATTTTCTAAAATATGGACCTTAAATGCTAGCCATTTATTTATTTATATTCAAACCAAAAAAAGTTATATATTCCATTACTGGAGAAAAACCTTGCTGTTTTGGACATACTGAGGAAATAGAATCCATTGGTCTCCAATACAGCAGCTTCCTAAGAAAGAATTCTTAAGGTAATTTTGTCTAACACAATCTTCTCCTTGTATTCTCACTTTAGAAGCTAGTTCATAGCTCCATAAGATAAGACTCTATACATCTTTTCTTTTACACAAACATATAGCACTATTGATAAAACTGATTCCTGGTACCCATAAAAAGAAATCATTTGGCAAAACAAAAGAATTCATTGAATATTTAGAGTATGCCAAGCTAGATGCTAAGGGCAATAAAAGAAAACATGCTACATGATATAAATTATCAAGTAATTAAAATATCATGCATGAAAATTACAGTGACCAGACCAAAGATTCTTAGCATGTAACAATCACAAATCTTTTCATTTTGTGAATTAAATTATATTGAAGGGAAGATGTTATGAGTATGACATGAAATAATCCGAGAAAACTTTTATCAGTAGTACTTGAAAGAGGAAGTATGAATTAAAGTGAAAGAAGTTTGATTTCCTAAGGCTACTAGTACACAGTCATATGAGTAGTAATGAGATCAAAATGGGTAATACTAGTTTAGAAAGATTTTCTAGCACTCAAAGAAAGATGGGGGGGAGGCAAGGTAACAGACTCAAAGAGAACAAATTTGTTGCTCATTATGTTTGGGGATTGAAACAGGAAATTTGAAAATGACATTTGAATATTGTCTGGATTTCAGAAAAATCACTGGTTTAACATATTGCAAAGATCACAAATGGTTCTTGAATTTTTAACCAGTGAACTGTAGATGAATCCAGGCTACACACAAGAAAGGGATTTTTTTTTAATTTTTTATTGGAGGATAATTGCTTTATCCTATTATGGATATTAGGATATCCTGCATCCTAATATTATGTTAGTACCATACATCAATAAGAATCAGCCATAGGTATCCATATGTTCCCTCCCTCTTGAATGTCCCTCCCACCTCCAACCCCATCCCACTCCTCTAGATTGTCACAGAGTACTGGGTTGAGCTCCCTGTGTCACAGGTCAAACTCCCACTGGCTATCTATTTTACACATGTATATGGAATCTCCCGGCAATCTTGATTCCAGCTTGTGCTTCTTCCAGCCCAGCGTCTCTCATGATGTACTCTGCATATAAGTTAAATGAGCAGGGTGACAATATACAGCCTTGACATACTCCTTTTCCTATTTGGAACCAGGGAGGCCTGGCGTGATGCGATTCATGGGGTTGCAAAGAGTTGGACACGACTGAGAGACTGAACTGAACTAATATGGAATCTAGAAAGATGGTACTGACCAACTTGTTTGCAGGGCAGCAAGGAAGACACAGACTCAGAGAACAGACTGTGGACCCAGTGGGAGAATGAGAGGATGGGAGGAATTGAGAGAGTAGCATGGAAGGGAATTTTTGAACATAGTTTAAAAACAACAATTCACCATGGAAGTATTGAAGCAGATCAAGATCTGCTTTTGCATTTATATATACTATGAAAATCTTTTAAAAAGTCAAAGATGCAAAAAGAATATCCAAGCACAATCACTAATTTCTGTTACAACTGAAGGCAGCTCAAGAATGAACAACACACACATACCACACAATAGCATGATGAGACTTTTTCATCTTGACAAATGGTTTGAATCAACAAAAATTATAACCAAGCCAAGGATTTACATAAGAATAAGTATGGTTCTGGCACAACAGGCAACACTTCTTTCAATCATTTTTTTTTTTTTTTACAAACACACTTAGGTTCCTTCTTCATATACAAAGACATGCACTCAGTTTAACATTGTTACATATGTAGGCTAGTCCAAGCTCTGTGATTGTAGACGTGTGAAACCTGGAAGACAGAAAAATTCACTAACATAAGTCATCTTCAAAAGAACAGCAGAAGAAACTCTACAAATACCAATTGAACAAACTCTGGCGGTTGTGAAATCATATCCAGGAAAGCAACAGGCTGTTAGTTAAGTTTTGGCAAGTAGAAGTGAGGTATCTGTTTTGATCAAAGCTTCTGTGATACCTGAGAAACAAACTGACAGACTTACAAACAAAAGACTCTACAAGCAGCAACAAAACACCGAGGTCTAAGGAAGCACACAGTCATTCAAGGATTGATTGCTGAAGCCTATGGTTGCCGAATCTCTCTTTCTGGGATTAATGCCCATAAAGATAGCAACACCGTCATCAGTGTCATCTTCAAACAAAAGACCACAATATAGAGAGAACAATATTAATTATTGTCAAAATCACTTGTGCACTCAGCGATTTCAATAGGAACAATCAGTTTAAGTGGCAGTGGCAAATGCTCGACATAAAACACGCTTGCTGCAATCCAAACTGGATTTAAAGAGAGGTGAGCGACCGCTTTAGTTGTTTAATCTGGTTATATTTGAACTAAAGTAGTTCACATTTTTAGAATAAACGAATCAAAGGCGTAATTGTTTTTGTCATCTGCACAGCAATTTTACTCCTGAATGCATTGTTTTAGGCAGGAATTAATAAAAATTGCATGCGCTTCAGGTGCTGGGTAGATCACCCTTTTCCACACAGCCCAGCCTGGAGCTGTGAATGCTCCTTTTCTTATTATCAGTTAATAATTCTCTCTCATTGAGGCAAATTAGGAACTTGACTGTGTTAGAGAGTCCAGAACACTGCTAGAGGCAAGGGGCTAAATGGCAGAAATTCCTCTCTGAGCAAGACGCATGAAGCACGACATTGTGTCCACCACAAAAGCCGCTCTGTATTTTTGATCCTTTCTAATTTAATTAGCCCAAGAGGTAGCGCATTAATTTGCCAAGAATTCTTCTGATGCGAAAGCTGCCCTTATTGCAGTGAAGGGAAAAAATAACCTGCGTGCTACAGTGGCATGCTAGTAATGAAAGGGGGTTATTTTTGTGTTACAAATGGCATTGCAGGGTTACAAGAGACCTTTAAACCTTTTTATCTCTGGTTAGGTCATATGTAACATAGTGCAACACAAAGCGCTAATTAACCAATTCTGGTCCAGACATCTTTTAGAACACTTAAGAGAGTTACACAGTTAGGACCCAGGTCAAACTCATGGCTTTGTTTGCTTTTAAAAACTGAAAGCATCTTCTAATGTATATATTAAAAAAAGAACAGAAAAGTCATCAATCGGCAGTTCAGTTGTTCTACAGACCCAGTGCTCTTAGATATTTATTCTTGTCTTTGTTTTCTTTCTGTTGAATGATATTCTTTATGTGGGCAAGCTGGAGCCTTGAAGTCCCTTAGAAGGTCTCTTGGCTCTTTATGCTGTATTTGTTTGGTAAATCGTCTCCATGTTAATCTTCATCAAATACTTGGAGTCCGTTTTGAGAAACTTTGATCAGATCTCCCACCACAGCACTTCTTCATCGCCATGTGCTTCTGATGTGTGCTCATGCACTGGAAGGGGTCATTTACTCATTAAAGAACAAGAAGCATGCATCCTACCTTGATAAGTCCTCCCCAATACTTTGAACTGTTAATTAAGCCTATGTAATCACATCTCCTGTTTGCAGAACTATTTCTTTCTAGAAATTATAGGTTCCCACTTAGAGACTTTCAACACCCCTGTCGCTTTCCCTCACCACTTTTCATTCTGCTGCCTGAATGTGGCTGGGTAAAGACACACACTTCCAGAAACCAATTCAAGAAAACCTGAGAAGTATTACATTTAATTCACCCATCCCCTTAATGAAAACCAGTGGAAGACAATAGCTTTCAAGTAAGGCACTGATATTTCCCTCCCTCCCTGCTTCTGGCTAAAAATCAGTGAATTAAGGAGTGGTGGCATTTAGAGTGTTTGGAGATGCATTATGGATATCGAGAGGCATCGCACGTAGCCTGTTTAGGGCTCAGTGTAAGATTTAGTAGCCAAACTGAGAAGAAGAAATTAGCTTTGTCAAGAGGTAGGACTGGATGGATCCAGGCTAAAGGGAGTGGGCTGGGGTGAGAGGGCAGAGAGCAGAGAAGAGAGAAAAGCATCTGGAGAGAGGAGAGAGATCTTTTAAAAAAAAAAACAACTTGTGAACAAGAGAGAGGTTTAAAATGAGGGGGAAAAAAAACAGCAATTGGATGTTAATTTCAAGGAAAGAAGAGGAACTGGAGGGAGAATTGAATTAGGAGAATCTCTTAATTTAACAGTGCTTCCTCATGGACAATTGCACAAAATAAGTCTCTTAAAATAGAGCTTGTCCTTTCAAAACATATTTATTTTTTAAAGGTAACATGCTCCCAGATACTTTTGTTCCAAACGAGAAATACTTTTGATTGATTTATAATATAGAAGTAAAATTTTAAAAACTTTCTGTTATTAATTAATTTTTGTCCTGAACTAAAAGCCTTTTATATTTTATGTATGCTTTTTAAAACTCAGCAGCTAAATAGTAAAATAACAGTTTTCTTACACAAATTAAAAAGTTCATATTATAATGCCATTAATATCACATATAAACAAGATAACTCAGCTGCGAATGTGCTTTTATAGATATATGTTAAACTGGTCTGAATTTCTCCAGGTTGTCCAAAAGATTTGAAAGAGTAAAAAGATTTTTTAATACACAGTAAATACTTCTGAAATAGTGAATTAAAATGAAAAACAGATGACATATTTATTCAGCTTTTGGCTTCTGTAACATCAAACAGCACATTTTCTTCAAATGGTTTCATCAGTGGACCAGTAACCTCTTAAGTTGATTGACTCAAGCATGTCACTTATTTGATGATTGAAGGTTTATAAAATAGTCCCTAGTTATTTTCATCTGTCAACGTGTTATATATCTCTCACAATAGATTAAAAGGTAGCATTTACTCCCATGCTTTCTCTACAAATAATTTTAAGTTTTCAAATAAAATGAAGATACAATATATGAATGCAGTATTTAATTTCCATTAAAGAAATATCTTAAAATTTATATTTAATTAATTTTATTAAGTGTTTCTTCTTTTAAAGATTGATAAAGTCAATACAAACTGCTCACAAAGGAAAAAAAAAAAAAACATTGAGCAACTTACCCGGATTGTACACACAAACTTACTCAAAGTCATAGGTGGTGTTCTTTAGTTGCTTAGCCGTGTCTGACTCTTCTACAACCCCATGGACTATAGCCCACCAGGCTCCTCTGCCTATGGGATTTCCCAGGCAAGAATACTGGAGTGGGCTGCCATTTCCTTCTCTAGGGGATCTTCCCGACCCAGGGATCAAACTTGCATCTCCTGCTTTGCAGGCAAATTTTTCTACCACTGAGCCACCCAGGAAATTTGAGAAAGAAAAAAATGAAAATTATTATTTTGAGGCAATATTTAATAAATGATAAGAAACTGCTTTCAATGACTTGATTAAAAAAAAACGGGCTCTTCCCTCAGGAATTTCAGATACCCTTACTATCTCAGAAAATACACAGCAGAGCAGAAACAACTTACTTGCGCCTGCCTTCAAGACAAAGCCAGGACCCTCAGATCTCAATCCATTGCATGAAGCCCACACCAGGATAAGTCTGAGAATGCATTCCTTAATATTTTCCATGTCCCTGGAAATAGGTTGATATTTAAACACTCTCAACTGGGGCAAGTTGAAGAGGAGCTAAAAGTTCAAAATCCTTCCTGGAGAAAAAGGAAAAGTGAAAGACCAAAAGCAGGAGACAGATTTCTCCCCTCAGACACAAAAAGAATGAAAAAGGATTTTTAGTTCTCCACACATTGACCATTTAGTGGGGGGCTAGGATAAATGCCCTGATGTGCTGTATTTGGCAGGGTCACAGTCCAAGCAGATGACACACTCAAGCCTGGGGACCAAAAATGTTAATAAGAGGACCCTTGGGGCTCAGCTGGTAAAAAAAATCCACCCGCAATGTGGGAGACCTGGGTTTGATCCCTGGGTTGGAAGACCCCCTGGAGAAGGAAAAGGCTACCCACTCCAGTATTCTGGCCTGGAGAATTCCATGGACTGTATAGTCCATGGGGTTGCACAGAGTTGGACACTACTCTTTGCACCAGGGCCAGCAACAGTGGTGAGATGGTACACCCAGAGGCCTGAAAAGGCAAGAGGAAGGATAGTTACTACAGCCCAGAGATGGTGAGTGCAAAGCACCCCTCCCTGGAGAGGGGCTTTGCTGGAGGGCCAAAGCCAACTGCAGCCACTCACCAGAGAGAAATTTGGGGGAACAAATAAATTGACCCAACACTCCTCCCACCCACTGCTCCACTGTTGTCAGTCTTTGATAGAGACTAGTCAGAAGACAGCTTTTGTGACCAGCCACCCTGAGAGAGGGTGGCCTGGAAGGGCAGTCAAAAAGCAAACAGCACAGGTGACTTTTAATAACTTAATTGTGGAGAGGAAACATTTCTTAACATCGATGCAAAATGTTAATGATCTTATGGAAGGAAAACATGATGTCTTTTTCAGAAAGAACATTTGACAGTACTCGGAGATAAAAAATATATATGTGTGTACACACCCACGCCCACCCACACACATACACTGAATTATTGTCAAAAGAAAAATAGAAGTCAACTTATAAAACTAAAAGATTTTTGAAAATATGAAGTTATGACAATAAAACATAAGAATGTAAAAACAGATAACTCTAAAACTCTGCCACCAGCCTCGTGGGTAGGGGGGTGGTGGGAAGCACATTTTAAAATTTTTACTGTCATTTATCATTTATTGGGACTTCCCTGGTGGCTCAGAGGGTAAAGCATCTGCCTACAATGAGGGAGACCCAGGTTCAATCCCTGGGTTGGGAAGATCTCCTGGAGAAAGAAATGGCAACCCACTCCAGTATTCTTGCCTGGAAAATCCCATGGATGGAGGACTCTGGTAAACTACAGTCCATGGGGTCGCAAAGAGTTGGACACGACTGAGTGACTTCTCTTTCACTTTATCATTTACTAAATATTGCCTCAAAATAATGTTATGACATATGAGAATAAGGAGGGGAAAAAAATAAAACATAAAAGGACAGGTGAGCAAGGGAAAAATTCACTGTAAGAACATGTTAGTAGCTCAGTCATGTCTCTTACTCTTTGTGACCCCATGGCCTATAGCTCACCAGGCTCTTCTGTCCATGAGATTCTCCAGGCAAGAATACTGGAGTGGGTAACCATTCCCTTCTCCAGGAGATCTAGGGATCAAACCCGGGTCTCCTGCATTGCAGGCATATTGTTTACCACTGAGCCACAAGGGACCCATGTCCAACTCAAAATTAACTTAAACATGGTTCTTTTCATTTTCCTTTTCTTCCCCACAGTGCAGCCCCAGAATTCTTATAAATTTCTAGAAGCAGCAATCCAAGGAGCCTCTGAAATCTCACTGCTCTTTAGATCACTGCATAAAGTTTTTTTTGTTTTTTTTTTTCCTACAAACCAGTAGTTTCCATCCTACTTTATTAAGCAATCTTAGGAGGAAGACATTTAGAAATACAGAAGTACAATCCCCCAGTCATTGAAAACTGCCTGCATGGGTGCTAAGTCACTTCAGTTGTGTCCAACTTTTTGTGACCCTATAGACTAGTCTGCCAGGATCCTCTCTCCATGGGATTCTCCAAGCAAGAATACTGGAGTAGGTTACTGTGCCCTCCTCCATGGGCTCTTCCTGACCCAGGGATCAAACCCAGGTCTCTCATGTCTCCTGCAATGGCAGGCAGGTTCTTTACCACTAGTACCACCTGGGAAGCCCCTTTATATGTACATATACCTATATATGTATATGCCTTTGAAGAGAGAAGTGATCCTGGGGACCAGAAGGGCTAGGTTTTGCTGAATGCTGCTGCTGCTAAGTCACTTCAGTCGTGACCAACTCTGTGCAACCCCATCCCTGCAATTCTCCAGGCAAGAACACTGGAGTGGGTTGCCATTTCCTTCTCCAATGCATGAAAGTGAAAAGTGAAAGTGAAGTCACTTAGTCGTGTCTGACTCTTCACGACCCCGTGGACGGTAGCCTTTCAGGCTTCTCCAACCATGGGATTTTCCAGGCAAGAGTACTGGAGTGGGTTGCTATGCTGAATAGTCTTCCCCTTTCTCCCTTTCCTGACCTACCAAGCATACCTCCTCCCTATGTACAGCTGAAAATACCACAACTGTTTATTCTCTGTCCTGTCACTTTGAGTGTCACCTTCAATTAATCCTTATTCCTTTCTTTCTTCCTCTCCTCCTTCTCTCTTTTTATCATGCATTCATTACACCGACACTTACAGAACACTAACATTGGCAAGAGTGGTAAGGAACCTGTCTGCCAATGCAGAAGACTCAAGAGACTGGTGTTTAATTCCTGAGTTAGGAAGATCCCCTGGAGAAGGAAGTGGCAACCCATTCCAGTATTCTTGCATGGAGAATCCCATGGACAGACAGCCCTGGCAGGCTATAGTCCATGGAGTCGCAAAGAATCGGACACAAATGAGCACATATTACATTATTGTATTGTAATATTCTAGCCACTGGACAAGGCTGAGGATACAAAACAATAAATCAAAATATCTGATCCTAAGTAGGACACAATACAGTGAAAGAAAAAGATACATTGTCACACCATCCTTTCCCACACCCTGCAACACAACACAGCATATACCACACACATAAAGAACATACATAGCACATATATATGTGTATGTGCTATAGATCAGATCAGATCAGTCGCTCAGTCGTGTCCGACTCTTTGTGACCCCATGAATCACAGCACACCAGGCCTCCCTGTCCATCACCAACTCCTGGAGTTCACTAAGACTCATGTCCATCGAGTCAGTGATGCCATCCAGCCATCTCATCCTCTGTCGACCCCTTCTTCTCTTGTCCCCAATCCCTCCCAGCATCAGAGTCTTTTCCAGTGAGTCAACTCTTTGCATGAGGTGGCCAAAATACTGGAGTTTCAGCTTCAGCATCATTCCTTCCAAAGAAATCCCAGGGCTGATCTCCTTCAGAATGGACTGTTTGGATCTCCTTGCAGTCTAAGGGACTCTCAAGAGTCTTCTCCAACACCACAGTTCAAAAGCATCAATTCTTTGGCGCTCAGCCTTCTTCACAGTCCAATTCTCACATCCATACGTGACCACAGGAAAAATCATAGCCTTGACTAGATGGACCTTTGTTGGCAAAGTAATGTCTCTGCTTTTCAATATGCTGTCTAGGTTGGTCATAACTTTCCTTCCAAGGAGTAAGCGTCTTTTAATTTCATGGCTGCAGTCACCATCTGCAGTGATTTTGGAGCCCACAAAAATAAAGTCTGACACTGTTTCCACTGTTTACCCATCTATTTCCCATGAAGCGGTGGGACCGGATGCCATGATCTTCGTTTTCTGAATGTTGAGCTTTAAGCCAACTTTTTCACTCTCCTCTTTCACTTTCATCAAGAGGCTTTTGAGTTCCTCTTCACTTTCTGCCATAAGGGTGGTGTCATCTGCATATCTGAGGTTATTGATATTTCTCCCGGCAATCTT
>NW_011494902.1:14085300-14085656 GCF_000754665.1 Bison bison bison | reverse complement strand
CACAGTTTATTGTGATCCACACAGTCAAAGGCTTTGGCATAGTCAATAAAGCAGAAATAGATGCTTTTCTGGAACTCTCTTGCTTTTTCCATGATCCAGTGGATGTTGGCAATTTGATCTCTGGTTCCTCTGCCTTTTCTAAAACCAGCTTGAACATCAGGAAGTTCACGGTTCACATATTGCTGAAGCCTGGCTTGGAGAATTTTGAGCATTACTTTACTAGCGTGTGAGATGAGTACAATTGTGCGGTAGTTTGAGCATTCTTTGGCATTGCCTTCCTTTGGGACTGGAATGAAAACTGACATTTCCCAGTCCTGTGGCCACTGCTGAGTTTTCCAAATTTGCTGGCATATTGA
>NW_011494902.1:14084679-14085200 GCF_000754665.1 Bison bison bison | reverse complement strand
GGTGGTGTCATCTGCATATCTGAGGTTATTGATATTTCTCCCGGCAATCTTGATTCCAGCTTGTGTTTCTTCCAGTCCAGTGTTTCTCATGATGTATTCTGCATATAAGTTAAATAAGCAGGGTGACAATATACAGCCTTGACGTACTCCTTTTCCTATTTGGAACCAGTCTGTTGTTCCATGTCCAATTCTAACTGTTGCTTCCTGACCTGCATACAAATTTCTCAAGAGGCAGATCAGGTGGTCTGGTATTATCTCTTTCAGAATTTCCCACAGTTTATTGTGATCCACACAGTCAAAGGCTTTGGCATAGTCAATAAAGCAGAAATAGATGCTTTTCTGGAACTCTCTTGCTTTTTCCATGATCCAGTGGATGTTGGCAATTTGATCTCTGGTTCCTCTGCCTTTTCTAAAACCAGCTTGAACATCAGGAAGTTCACGGTTCACATATTGCTGAAGCCTGGCTTGGAGAATTTTGAGCATTACTTTACTAGCGTGTGAGATGAGTACAATTGTGTGAT
>NW_011494902.1:14013960-14084579 GCF_000754665.1 Bison bison bison | reverse complement strand
AAATTTGCTGGCATATTGAGTGCAGCACTTTCACAGCATCACTTTCAGGATTTGAAATAGCTCAACTGGAATTCCATCACCTCCACTAGCTTTGTTCGTAGTGATGCTTTCTAAGGCCCATTTGACTTCACATTCCAGGATGTCTGGCTCTAGGTCAGTGATCACACCATCGTGATTATCTGGGTCGTGAAGATTTTTTTTGTACAGTTCTTCTGTGTATTCGTCCCCTCTCTTTTTAATATCTTCTGCTTCTGTTAGGTCCATACCATTTCTGTCCTTTATCGAGCCCATCTTTGCATGAAATGTTCCTTTGGTATCTCTGATTTTCTTGAAGAGATCTCTAGTCTTTCCCATTCTGTTGTTTTCTTCTATTTCTTTGCATTGATTGCTAAAGAAGGCTTTCTTATATCTTCTTGCTATTCTTTGGAACTCTGCATTCAGATGTTTATATCTTTCCTTTTCTCCTTTGCTTTTCGCTTCTCTTCTTTTCACAGCTATTTGTAAGGCCTCCCCAGACAGCCATTTTGCTTTTTTGCATTTCTTTTCCATGGGGATGGTCTTGATCCCTGTCTCCTTTACAATGTCACGAACCTCATTCCATAGTTCATCAGGCACTCCATCTATCAGATTTAGGCCCTTAAATCTATTTCTCACTTCCACTGTATAATCATAAGGGATTTGATTTAGGTCATACCTGAATGGTCTAGTGGTTTTCCCTACTTTCTTCAATTTAAGTCTGAATTTGGCAATATGCTATAGACACAAATGTATACAGATGTATATATAAAATCTGATACTGAAATACCTCCAGTCTCTTGAGGAAAGATTCTCCTCCACTTAATACAGATCCTCCTGGCATCATTCCTGTGTCTCCTGGTCTTTATTGAATTTCAACATGCTTTAAGGCATTTAACATATATGCAAGGATATTACAGCCCACTCAGAATGGCAGACATAAGCTTCTTTCTGGATGAGAGTTAACAGTAGTGGGAAGTGAAAGAGATGGAAAGAAGTAAATAAATCTAGAAGAGATGGAAGGAAATAAATAAATGGATAATATATGCAGAGGATAGTGTAAGGATGTAGGAGAAACTAAGTACCAAGATTCCCTCCAAAAATGCCTTTTTCCATTTTCTTCCATAGAAATACACTAATGAACATCTTAAATTTAATCTTTGGAAATAAATTTTATAAGGAAAAATAATATGTAAGAGAACTATCTCTTTGTGTAGTCACCTTTTTCAGAAGCACCTGCCTAAGGACAGAACACATATTTCTCCAAGCTGCTAGAATCACCAGAGACCTTTAAAAACTATTGAGTCCAAACCCATACCAAGTGGGCCCAGGCACCAGTATGGTTTAAAACTCCCCAGTTGACACTAATGTGTAGCCATTGTTGTATGTAATATATATACATATATTAAGACATATGTAATAGATATATATTTAGTTATATTACCAGTTTCCTGTGTATCCTCCTTAGCAAAATGAAACCCCCCAAAAATGAAGTAATTTTTTGTTTTCAATACTTTTTAAGACTTTATTGTAATTACATATGATATACCTCAGCTACTGCTGCTGCTAAGTCACTTCAGTCATGTCCGACTCTGTGCGACCCCATAGACGGCAGCCCACCAGGCTCCCCCGCCCCTGGGATTCTCCAGGCAAGAACACTAGAGTGGGTTGCCATTTCCTTCTCCAATGATATACCTCTAAAATCCTTTAAAAATAAAGATGGGTATTAAATTTGGGGGCTTCCCAGGTGGCTCATGGTAAAGAACCCTCCTGCCAATGCAGGAGATACAAGAGATGTGAGTTTGATCCCCAGGTTGGGAAGACGCTCTGGAAGAAGAAGTGGCAACCCACCCCAGTATTCTTGCTGGGAGAATCCTATGGACAGAGGAGCCAGGCTGGCACCACTTCATGGGGTTGCAAAGAGTCGGAAATGACTGACTGAGAACACGCACACACAAATTTTTAAATATAACCTATTGTTGAATAAAATAATTGAAGTATAAAACATTTTTTAACACTTTATAAAATGAGACTCCTAGAAAAACAGCGGTCTTGGTAAGCAGATGGAGTTTCAGTCAGAATAATAATACAAAATTTTTATTCAAGCTTACGTCCTCCCATTTACAACCTCTTTTTTCTTATCTGTGCCATATCTGGAATCTAAGGTACAGAATTTAGATTGTTTAGCAATTTGCAGTACAAGTTAGTTTGGGTAATGCTGACTTACGGGAACTCGAAAGTCTCTTTCATCTGAATATTCAGTGCTTTGATAAATATGTTTGAGTCCATATTAGTAAGTAGTATTAATATATGCCACAGTTCCCAAGTGCATTCACACAGTTTTAGAAGACCTCTCTAGTTTGGGCTTGTGCTTTGTGTACAACTACTGAAATTATGGAAGGGTTTAGTCTTCAGAGGTATGCTTTTAAGGTATGGAAACCGAGATTAGCTCTGGTATATAAACTACCAAAAACGTTCTTGTTAACTGGGCAACATGTTTTCTAAAGGTGCAAAATCTACTTTGTTTCTATCACTTGTCAGAGTTAAGCATAAATAATGTACAAACAAACAAACTGTGCCAGTATAAAATGTAATATTTGTTTATGAGACACTTTCAGAATCTGACAGTGGCCCTCTGTTAACAATATTTAGGCCATAATTATATTGGCCAAATTTTACAAAAAATTCTTAAGCTTTGGGTAATGTTAAGTAGCTTCAACACTGCCCCTGTATCTGATTTCTAATCTCATATAAAATCAGACCAGAGTTACCAGTTTTAATGATCAAACTGTCACTGTAAAAGCTAAGCAAGAATAAAGCTAAGAAGCTGTTATTTAGCAGGCTAACATTCTCCTAATCCTGGCCTCCTTAGTCTTTGAAATTTTTTGAATCAGTAAAAATCCCCCAAAATGTTAAAAGCAGTTACCATTATTTTTTTTATTTTATCAAGGAAAAATACTATATAAAAGGAATGAAATTACATCCACTGTCATCATTACATCCTTATATAAACACCAAAAAGTAGGAAGTACAGAATCTCTCAGTAAAGGCTAATTTTTATAAAGAAAAGATTTAATGAAAAGTTTTTTTTTTTCCTTGAAGACCTAATTTCACTGCAATCCAGTGAAAATGTCATCACAGATCAGCCTGAGTCCATTGGCCAGTATTTGAGATTCACTGTTCTGAGGGCTTCATTTAGTCTCCTGCCTAGTTTCCAGGAAAAGTCTGCTTTCCTTCTCTTTGATACCTGCACAGAGCTTCCTGTCCAGCCTGTTTAAAGGGCAACCAGCATATTCATGACAAATCTGAAAGGAATATTTCTCCATCCAATTTAGAGCTCACAGTTCTACCAGAACTTACAATAAAGTTAGCATCATTAGAAGAGTCACTCCCCTTAAAGACTGCCATCTAGGTAATGCTAGGGTTCTTTTTCTATTATTATTTTGTTCTGTTTTTTTTTTTTTAAAGTAAAACCAAAACAAAATTTATTTGTGTGTTTACCTTTAAACAAAAGTTCAGGCAGCAACCTTCAACCCATAATAAGAATCCAGGGCCGGTCAGTCTTATAAACCAAAATTTTTCCATATTGTATGGGAATTAAATGATATACTGTGTGTAATTTTTATATTTATATACAATTGCAATTTTATATATTAGCCAAAGTGTGTGATTTTATATATTTAGCCAAAGAATGGAAGATTTTGTTATTTTATGAGAGCATTTATTATGACATTCAGAACAATGAGAATACAGATTGTCTTGTCCACATTCTACAATCCATAATCATGTGAGCCTCTGTTCTGCCATGCTTGAGATAAATTTACTATTACACGATAAATACATATTACCAAACTGAACAGTACTACCTGATTATCTCATTTTCTTCACAACATAACATTCAGATTGTTGATTTGAAGGCATATTCTTTATTTCAAAAGTCTAAAAACAGTCATCTGATTCAATATAAAACTTTGAAAACATCTTGCAACTGAGCATACTCCAGATTTAAAATATAGATTTTTAAGTTAATTGTAAATGGTCTGACCTTTAATTGATTTCCATTTTTTCTTAACAGTACTTTGATCTTCGGTAAAGAACAAACATAGCTTTATCGGTTCTGTTAATAAATATTTCTTTCTTAATTTGTTTCTCAGTTCAGTTCAGTTGCTCAGTCATGTCCAACTCTTTGCGACTGCAGCACTATGGGCCTCCCTGTCCATCACCAACTCCTAGAGTTTACTCAAACTCACATCCACTGAGTCAGTGATGCCATCCAACCATCCCATTCTCTATCATTGCCTTTCCTGCCTTCAATCTTTCCAAACATCAGGGTCTTTTCAAATGAGTCAGCTCTTCACATCAGGTGGCCAAAGTATTGAAGTTTCAGTGTCAACATCAGTCCTTCCAATGAACACCCAGGACTAATCTCCTTTAGGATGGACTGGTTGGATCTCCTTGAAGACCAACGGACTCTCAAGAGTCTTCTCCAACACCACAGCTCAAAAGCATCAATTCTTCAGTGCTCAGATTTCTTCATAGTCCAACTCTCACATCCATTCATGACTACTGGAAAAACCATAGCCTTGACTAGATGGACTTTTGTTGGCAAAGTAATGTCTCTGCTTTTGAATATGCAGTCTAGGTTGGTCATAACTTTCCTTCCAAGGAGTAAGCACCTTCTAATTTCATGGCTGCAGTCACCATCTGCAGTGATTTTGGAGCCCCCCAAAATAAAGTCTGCCTCTGTTTCCAGTGCTTCCCCATCTATTTGCCATGAAGTGATGGGACCAGATGCCATGATCTTCGTTTTCTGAATGTTGAGCTTTAAGCCAACTTTTTCACTCTCCATCTATCCTTTTTAATAATGACTTCAAACCCACAGATGTAGTTCAGGGAATGACAGTTCAAATACCCATGTGAATTTTCCCCATTTTTCCAATGCCCCACATCCATAGTGATCTCAGACTTTAAATTCTGTGAAATCATTTACAAGAACTAAAAGGTCCTCCAAATGGTAATGCTGAAAGAAAATCTTGCAGGTTATTTTTCTCTCCTCCAGTGTTAGGGACACAATTTACAGTAAGAAGCCAAGTGCTTAAAAGGAAGTCTCCAACAGGGCCTCTGTACAGGTAATAAAATAACAAATCAGGCAAAGATTGTCAGCAAAACAATATTTGCATTTAATGTGGGCTAGCTAGCTGAAACACAAAAATAATCAATAAAAATAATTAAACAGTTTAAAAATCTGTCATCCAATATTCAAATCAAAAGCTTATAGTAAGATACTTTATCTGGGAAAAAAGAGCAGCCTTGCTTTACAGATTTGTAGCAAACAAGGACCATCTCTTCTGTCTAGGCTAAGCAAGAAGCAGACAAGTGAGCATCAATGTACCTCAACCAAATGGAACCTAAGAAGCAGCCCTTTAATAACAGTCCTTATCTTTAACCCCTCTTCCTCTTCATCTAATTTCTCAGGTTTTATTTCCAACATTCTTCCCTCCTGTGATTGGCTGAAATAGTGCTAAACTGCTAGACTACAAACGACTATTTAATGCTGATCCATATGGTATTCTTAGCATAGTGCTTTAATATTTGAAATCCAGATTTAATTTTGAAAAATTTAATATCTGTATATAATGTACCAGAGAAGACATATATAACCACCTTAAAGAAGAAATGACTTCAAGCTCTACAATATTTGGTTGTACTTGAATCGACAGTTTGAACAGAGATCTTAAAATATGTGTATTCAAAATTGAGTTGGTCAGCCCCCGAAACACTAAAAACTAAGTCACAGAGGCTTATATTGGCAGTGCAATCCAGCTCTGTCTAGAAGAGGCAAACACTTAGCCAAACACCTTGAAAATTCCATTCCTATTGTGGAAGTAATCTAAATCTATTTATTATTTGACTTTCTTCTTCCTCTTCCTCTGCTTTTTTCTCTTCTTCTTACTTGTCCTTCTCCTTCTACTTGTAGACTCACCAACCACACTTCCATTAATAAATTAGGTGCCCAGATAGGACTATCCAAAGTGAGTAAGTCTGCTTGTAAGGCTGATCTGTGAGTTACATTTCTCATTCTAAATTAACAAGATGGCATTCTGACCCCATATCAGTCACCCTGAGCAATGGATTCCCTCCTTGTGTGTGATTGAAATCAAGTTTTTAAGACTGGGAGGCTGAGGACCAGGTTGGACTGTGTTCAATTCCACAAAGACTCTCCCATTGTAGAAACATCTTGAGAAAAGACATTGTTGATCACAAACATTGTCCTTCCCATTTTGAAACTTTTACTGACATAAGCTTTTAATACAGCTTTACAAAGAGAGAATTTTCACTACAATATAAAGTTCACCTCTCTCCTCGTGTCAAAGAACCTAGACAAACGTGGTTTTTGGTGGTTTTTTTTTTTTTGGATCAGCATCACATTTTAATATGTTTCACATTGCCTCTACAATGGTGTTGAATCCTTAAGAAACTGTCACTTTTCTACAAAGGAGATTGCTAGCTTTAAGCAACAGCAAAATGATATCCCATTTCACCAGCCTCAGCACTTGTCTAAAACAAAATGAGCTTTTGGACCATATCAAACCTCTGTATGTCCAGGCAGTGTTTATCTTAATTTGGAACATTGATTCTTGAACATGAAAAAATATATATATAGTAACAATGAAGGCCAGAAACCAGTGAAAATTCCTAACCTGAATTTGCAGGCTCAGGTAAGGAAAATGTTATTTCCAAAGTGACATCAGTTAGGAACTAAACCATGCATAGAGGGAAAGGGTTTCAACTGACAAAAAAAACTTTCCAGAAACGTGTCCTTCATATCCAAAGTCATCAAAGACTTCATAAAACTCCCCACAACCCCTACAGCAATTCATGAATACTGACAGGCAACAGGAATTTTGCAGGAGGCACTAGTAGAGGGTGTCCCTTCTAACTTTTTCAATAATGTATAATTCTTACCCTTAGTAACAAAAACATAACGTCTGGCATAATACATGTATTACAGAAATCCCTGTGTTTGAACGACTCAGCTTGACACAACAGAAGCCAAAAGCCTGAGCGCTCCTAGCAGTAGCTGCTGCAGCTCTGATTCTGGCTGTGTGTGGACAGGATGTGATGGATGTGGATGGCTTCATCTCTGATTGGTGATGGGCAGGACTTGGAAGCAGATGAGGCACACACCAAGATGACAAGCAAGGAAAAGGACCCAATCTAAACCTGCATCTGCTCTGTTCACGCCTAAGACTGTCACCAGTATTCCAGACAAGGAGAATGAGCCTTTACTATGAGATATTTACTCTAGATAAACCTGTACATGCATGCTTGGTCGCTTTAGTCATGTCTGACTCTTTGAGACCCCATGGTCTATAGGCCACCAGGCTCCTCTGTCCATGGGACTCTCCAGGCAAGAATACTGGAGTGGGTTGCCATATCCTCCTCCAGGAGATTTCCTGACCCAGGAATGGAACCAGAGTCTCCTGTGGCTCTTGCATTGCTGGCAGATTCTTTACCACTGAGCCAATGGGGAAGCCCAGATATACCTATACATAAGTTAATTAGATATATCTGTATAAACATTAGATATATATATACATAATTATTTAGTGCGTATTTTGAGATGAGCTTTCTTCAGGTTAAAAGCAAACAAGTAAACACATACGGGATGTTGATGAGTGCTATGCAATAAGAGTATTATAAAAGAGAATAGCAGAATAAACAGGGAACTTACTGCAGACTGAGTGTTCAGGAAAGACCTCGTAAGTGACCCCGTTAAGCTGAACTCTGTAAGAGCTCAGAGAAAAAGAAGGAGAAAAACAGATTTCTAGACAAGAGAGGTATAAGAAGGATCTAAGGCATCAAAAACTCAACACATTCAAGGAACTGAGTGTAGGCCATCAGGGACGAGAGTGACTGAAGTGCAGACATTGATAGAGAGAGGGGCCAAAACGCAGTGGGAGAACTTGGTCAGGCATCAGGGCACAAAGGGCCTGAGGGGCCAGTCAAGGGGCTTGGACTTTATTCTCTGCATGATGGGAAACTGCTGAAGAAATTTAAGCAAGAGACTAACATGATTTAATCACTGTCACTGCTATCTGGGGAATGGATTTATGAGACCCAGTAAGCAGGAAGACCAATTAGAAACTTATCATAGTGAAAATAAACTCCACAGGGAAAAAAAGAGATAACAATGGATTAGCACCAGATAAAGGCAGATGATACAGAGATATAGGCAGGTTCCAAAGTTCTTTCAAATATTAAATTGACAGGAATTGGTTATTCATTCAGTGAAGGGATGAGAAAAGGAGCAGTAGCAGAAATGACTTACAGGTATTGGACTTGAGCCAGGGAAGGGTAAAGGAACATCATTCAGGTCTTCATTAGATAGACCCAAACACAATGATACTCTGGGGAAACCAGTCCAAAAAAAAAAAAAATCACCTTCAGAAAGAACATAGATAGAGACTATTTTTCTTAAGGTGTGAGTTCTCTGAAATATGTCATAAATCTGAAGAACAGATTAGGAAAGTATTGGTATTATCTAGTTCTTTGAGGAATCATTCCAATCCTTTACATCATGCTTGGATAATATTAATCTGGGGTTTTTAGAGAGTTAAATAACTGTTTTCTTTCTCCTGGATTTGGAACCAATTGAAAAATAAGACACAAAAAGTAAAAACAAAAAACAGCCAGTCAGAGCTCAATAAGGCTTATTACAGAACTAGGTTTTAGATCTATGGTCAAAAGGCTGGCTAAAACTCCCCATAATCCACATGCCACCCCCCAGTCTAGCCTTAGGACAGCTCAAAGAAGGTAAACTGTAAGTTTAAAAAGCAGACAAGCCTTCCCAGGTACACTGCCTTGCACTAGCCCAAGGCAGAAAGGGAGTACAAGGGAGAAAGTGCCCAATACTTAACATCTTTTATTTTGGGAATCAATTATTAAAGGAGACAAGACCCTTGTCACCCTCAAATAAGATTACCGGCCTCCCCTAGCTCAGAAGTTGTGAATATGGCATACTCTAGCTTACCAGAAATATCACTGAATGAAAATGAAGATTCAAAACGCTTGCAAGTCCCTTCTCAGTCATACCACTCATTTGCCCTGGGTTCTGGGGAGTAATTTAATCCCTGTTAGGGAGCAAACATGATAATGAAAAAGAAGTGTTTTAGAATTGCAGAAGATGTGAGTTTTATTCTTGAAGAGTTTGCCAGAGTCACTTTCCACTCTGTGTAATCTTGAAAAGTGTGAGACCCTTTAGCATCTCAATATGCTTCCCTAGTCAGTTAAACTTTCAAGTATTATTTCTTCACATCTGAAATGACAGACAGTACTTGGAGGTCTTCAGTCTTTTTCTAAATAGTGGAACCCTTTCTTCAGATACCATTGGAGTTAGAAGACTAGTATGTGAAAACATTAGAACTAAGTGATCTTGGAGAGACCTGGAGTTCTGGGATTCATCAGAGAACATCTTAGGATTCCAAGCAACATCTTAGGACTTCCTTTCTGAAATTCTGTAACCCTGTGACTGCTACACTCTCACTTCTTAGTAACAAAATATCTATGTGTCCAAAGAACCAGACAGTGGCTCTTCCCCTTGACAGTATATTGAAAGAAGCATACTACTTGTTGATTGATCGCAGATGAAAAAAAAAAGTCTTAAAGCAAACAGGTGAGGTGATAGGGATCCTCTCAAAGGAAAAAAAAAAGATGAGAATTATCAAGGATATATTTGATTGAGAATCAAAACTCTAACAGAACCAAACTTCATTTCATTTCATTCATTACCATAGATGGTTTTTGTACAAGTTTGTGGTGGTGGTTTTTTTTTTTTAACTCTATGTCCCTGCTTCTTTTGACTCATGATTTGTGAAATTTATTTACATCTAAAGTTCTTTGCTGTTCCACGTGCCATGTGCTCAGTCGCTCAGTCAAGTCTAACTCTTTGTAACTTTCTGCAGTTCCACAGGAGCAATTAAAAAAGAAAACAGAAACTTCTGGAGAGATATATAAACAGGATACACTTTAGAGTACTGATGCTCCTGGCTTCAGGAATTCTCATTTAATTCAAATGTTGGTTTAGTCCTGTATTGAATTAGACTGTATTATTCCATTATATGATAAAGCATCATTTAACAGGAAGTCATACTCTTTTATGTTATGTTTGCATTTCATTCCCATGCTACCTTTTAGAAAACAAGTAATAAGTGGGAGCAGAACAGGTATTTGTGATTACTCACAAGTCATTTGCTTTCACGTAATTTAATAGCCACAGATTTTTAATATTTATAGTACATGTTGAAAGGATTTAACATATGTAGTGATCTTCACCAAGTAACTCCATACTCTTCTTGAATACAAAGATGCAAATTTTGTCACCATTTATGCAACCTGTTAAAAATATTGCTATTAATTCATGTGAATGATTTTTCCTCTAAAATTTTAATTAAAACACAAATGCTTTCCACACTTCTATCTGCAGTATCCAACACATGCATTTTTAAATACTGACTGATCAGTTGAATAAGAGGGGATTTCTTTATAAGTGAGGTGCTTTCTTATACCTTAAAATTTCTATAGAACAGTTATTTTTGTGTAAAAGGCCATTCAAAAGCTAAATAAGCATCTCAGTGCAGGCTCTTAATGACAATTCTTTTTATATCTCTCTATATTTCTAAATGTGCTGTAATAAGAAAAAGAGGAGTAGAAATCTTCTAAGGTAAATAGAAATAATAGTACACTTAACTAGAATTTGAGAAAACCATGTCATAAGTAAAATCATCATTAATAAGAAGCAGTAGCATCAGAAATGTACTATCACAAATGCATAACTTAGGACTTTTGCAAGAGCTGTTATTTGATACAGAACACTTTGACTATCAATTATAATGATAGCTAGTAGTTCTTTTTCCATTCCTAAATCTAAATTAATCCAAAGCTTTCTAGCATAATACAACTGAGAATGTTGTCATATATTTTGAAATTTTACATTCTAAAATAAGTTCAAAAAATTTATTGAAAATACTTTTTAATTGGCTTTTTCTTCATAATAATAATAAAAATTGAAATAATACAATATAATAATGTAACAGTTTTCCAGAATCTTTAAACACACATCCTTTGTTCTTTAGAAACATTCTTCACAGGCAAATTTTCAGCTGTGTCATTTTTGTTAATATAGGTAATTAAAATGTTTCATATTCTTTCATGATCCAGTTTTCTTAATAATACTAGGAATTAATCAGTAATCATGGGCTATTAGAAAGAAAAAATAAAGATTTTTCTAGATCCATTTTTCGAAACAGAAGAGCACATTTTTCTGAAGGAATGAAATAGAAATGTTTGATTAACTGACACTCAGAAATCATTCCTGAGCAATCTGTTAGAATTTCTTTCCCTTTACAATGTTTTCTGTTCTTTGCTATCAAGAACTATGAATCATAATTTCTGGCAGCTAAAACCAGAGGGGTGATAGGCTTTATTAGCATTCTAAAAATATGCATGTCCCAATGCTCTCTTAAAATATGTCTTCTCAGAGATGTTTCAGATTTTCTCAGCCAAACAAGATGACATTAACTAAGACCCTGGCATGAAGATTTGCTTGTTTTAGTTTGCTTAACAATGTAACCACAGCACAAATATATTGCTACTAAATGGCAAATAAGTTATTCTGTCACATTCTGACCTATTGCTTTTTAATATCACATGATGAACTACTGAAGCATTTAAGATCACTAATTACTTTGATCATTCACATTTGAAGACAAAAAATTAAAGCTATGTGAGAAGTAGTTCTTTTTAGGATAAGAAAGTATTCCCTCTTTCTGCTTTAAAGAAGTCTGGTCAAAATGATTTCAGCCTAAACTAGTTAGCCTAAACTAAATAAAGCAATGACAAACCTAGACAGCGTATTAAAAGGCAGAGACATGACTTTGCCTACAAAGATCCGTATAGTCAGAGCTATGGTTTTTCCAGTCCACTTATGGATGTGAGAGCTAGACAATAAAAAGGCTGAAGACCAAACAATTGTTGCCTTTGAACTGTGGTTTTGGAGAAGACTCTAGAGAGTCCCTTGAACTGCGAGGAGATCAAACCAGTCAATCCTAAAGGAAATCAGTTCTGAACATTCACTGGAAGGACTGTTGCTGACACTGAAGCTCCGATACTTTTGGCCACCTGATGTGAAGAGCTGGCTCACTGGAAAAGATTCTGATTCTGGGAAAGATTGAAGGCAGGAGAAGGGGACAACAGAGGATGAGATGGTTGGATGGCGTCATCGAATCAATGAACGTGAGTTTGAGCAAGCTTCAGGAGATGGTGAAGGACAGGGAAGCCTGGTGTGCTGCAGTCCATGGGGTTGCACAGAGTCAGACACAATTGAGCAACTGAACAACAAGAAATAGAACTATTGAGAACAATTAACAGTTTAAATCAAGACAGGATAATATGTTTATATCAATAACTGATAAATTTCTGGGGGAAAAGTGCTATAATATGTTACTTGTATTAAGCATTCCACAAGAAAATTTGATTTTATTTGCCTTTTCCTTATGAAAGTTTACTGCAGGATGGGGAAAAATTTCCTAAGAGACACAATATCTGGCAGCCTAGTTAGCTGACTCTCAGTAAAAAATGAGTAGGATGCAGAGGTCAGATATAAGTCAAAAGAGATCTTATTATTCAGATATTACACCTTTGAGGCAAAGGCCTAATACCTCTACAGAAAATAAAAAGCAACAAAATGAACACTTTTCTCTGCTAGAGACAGTGAAATGACAAAAGTCATATAATTGTATCTCTTGTCTGCGTTGTTTTACCATTTTCTCTTTTTTAATAGAAAACAACAAATTGACCAAAGAAATACTGCTTACTAACTTACTCCATGTAACTAGTATATTTATATACTTCCAAAAATATAGTACACTTTATGCAAAATAAGATGGAAATGTTTGATGAATCAGTGGAAAAATCTGAAGAATTATTTTAACTATGAAAGAACACAAAGAATTCTGGAAATAACTTTAAGACTGATATGAGTAAAAATGAAAAACTCTCCAAAGAGAATCTCTAGACTTGGAATTTAGAGACTAGAGAATTAAAAAAGTACAAGACAGGAACAAAATATGGAGTGACAATAAAAGTCTTACTATTATTTTATACCAGAATCATGACTAAAGAAGGCAATGGCAACCCACTCCAGTCCTCTTGCCTGGAAAAATCCCATGGATGGAGGACCTGGTAAGCTGCAGTCCATGGGGTCACACAGAGTCGGACATGACTGAAGCAACTTAGCAGTAGCAGCAGCGTGCCTAAAAACCAAGTTGTATTTATTCCATTAGGCCAGCATAACCCAAAAACGTGTCTTGAAATATGAATTCTACTGTGGGGTTACAAATTTTGTAAAAAAAAAAAAAATCTGTAATCAAAAAAACTGGGATAAATTGGGTTAAGTAATATTAATGAGCCTCAATTATAGGATTTTTTTAGTCTTTAACATGCCAATGACCTTTATTACTCATGGAAAGAAATACATACCATGTTTCTCAAACTTATTTCACAAAGGAAATTAGGTTTAGATCTAGATCTAGAGTATAGCAACTCTAGGGAATTATTACCCATAACTGTCTCAGATTGGAGTTTCCCAAGAATTTTTCTTTTTAATAATATAAATTTCAGTAATCATACTAATGAATAAAAATAATTTTTCCTTCAATTTAGTTATTTAAACTTTTCCTTTTCATGATCTGCACAAACACTTTCTACATATTATAATGATTCTATTATAGTATCTCTTAGTCAACTTCTTCATAAACAAAGATATAAAAAGTGTTAAACAGACTATGCTATGTTAGACTTTATTCATGACAAAAGCACCAATCAGAGTGACTTGGGACCACATGGCTACTTGCTTTGCTAGAAAATTTAAAACATGAAAACCAAAGGAACTTGATTCAAGATAGTGTACAGAACATGTGAGTTAATTACCTATTTACCTGAGGCCCCCTTTTTAAAAAAAAGTAATAGACATTTAATATGTTCTAAAACATCAGTTGTGAGACATTGTGACTTAACAGATGTCATGAAATGGGATAAATGTACATGTAAATAACAACAAAATACAATATATATGTACGTGCAAAAGCAAAATAGGTGACAAGCCATATGGCCAGCCAAACCTGAGAATACGCACAAAGGGTATGCAGTCTAGAAGAAAAGCAATCTGCAGTGCAGAATCCAAAAGTCTGAACTCCCACCACAGGTGGGATGGAGAGAAGGGAGGAGAAAAAGATAGTAGGCCAGAAGGGAGGGGCATTGAAGGATGATTCTTTCCCAAAAAACTGTACCTCCCCAGAACTCTCAGAAATGGGCATTTTCAACCCCCAGGCAAAACATACAAATAGAGAAAAACAGATCTTCTCAAAAAAGAATGAATGATCTCTTTGGAGAGAAAAAGGGCAATTATTTGGTGTGTGTATTAGGACACTAATAGCCTAAGAGAGTCTTGATTTAATTTTTTAAGGGAATAGAATGATATAAAAAAGGAACAAGTAAATAATTAGAGCTCTTCAAAATAATTTTTAATGTTTTTTCAAATAAAAAAGTACATAAAATGTTTAGAAAAGTATAGGAATGCATAAAACAAACCAAAAAAGATGTCCTTTCATAGTTAATATAAGAGAGGAAAACATTTAAATATAAAGGATTAACCAGGAATTCCAACATCTAACTAATAGAGATCAGAGGAAGAACAGAAGAAAAGGAGGGAAGGAAGGAAACCATAGAAAATATAACCTTAGAGCTGTCAAGAGTAAGACTGAAAGTGCCTGCCAGTTGCCCAGCAGAGCAAATAAAAAGGGAACCCCACCTAGACTTGCTAGTATGAAAAGTTAGAACACTAAGAATAAAGGTCTGATCCTAAATATGTTCACAGATTCACTTATTAATAGAAATAATGATCAGGTTAGTATTAGATTTCTTATTGGATTACAAGATGCTAAAAGACAATGGAAGAGTATTTTTAACCTAATATTTACAGCCATGCGTAAAAAGTCAATTTATCATAGGAAAAAATAAAGACATCTTACCAACATTCAAACATTCAAAAAATGTTTAGGCCCCTTCTAGGGTTTATATTCGGAGAAGGCAATGGCACCCCACTCCAGTACTCTTGCCTGGAAAATCCCATGGACGGAGGAGCCTGGAAGGCTGCAGTCCATGGGGTCGCTGAGGGTCGGACAGGACTGAGCCACTTCACTTTCACTTTTCACTTTCATGCTTTGGAGAAGGAAATGGCAACCCACTCCAGTGTTCTTGCCTGGAGAATCCCAGGGACAGGGGAGCCTGGTGGGCTGCTGTCTATGGGATCGCACAGAGTCGGACACGACTGAAGCGACTTGGCAGCAGCAGCAGTAGTGTTTATATTAACCAAATGAAAAAAGAAAACCTGAAAGGGTCAAGAAACAGTGGATTTAATTCAGAGGAGCATTGATGTGTACTCTCAGGCCAATTACTGGAGCAGAGAGATCAATGGACAAAAAAAAAAAAGTGGATATTCACAGGGAATTGAGGGTGAGAGAATTTGGGCAGGTAATCAGCATTATCACTGATGAAGAGAGAACCTGAAGATCTAATAAAGTTAATTGGTTGAGGGTATTAAAGAGAAAACTTGTTTAATTTATCCCTGGAAACATGCTCTTTTGAATAGTAGAGAGATAACTGCATTGGATCTGTAAATGTGAAGAAATAAAAGCGATCCTAACAAGCACTATGTGTCTCTGCAATGAATAATTAAGCTACAATAACAATCTAAAATGTGTTCATTGTTTTTCAGTTTTTAGAATCAACATGTGTACAAATGACAGAAGACTTCTGTTATGTGTTACAGAATAGAAAGTCTATCCTATAAAGTACAAAAATATAAAAGCGCAATAACATCTATAATGTTGAATTAGGATTGTAGATATCAGTATTGCCATAGTTTTAAATATATATGTAAAAACATGTATATATGCATTTATATTACAAAGATGCTTCCTTTATAATATATACATTGTAAATGAGTATACACATATCTTTATCTCTATATAAACATACATATACATGGATACACATATATATTAAAATAAATGTATGTGCTTTTATGTGCATGCATGCATGAGCACTAGGTTGCTTCAGTTACGTCCAACTCTTTTTGACCCCATGGACTGTACCCCAACAGGCTCCTCTGTCCATGGGATTCTCCAGGCAAGAATACTGGAGTGAATTGCCACGCCCTCCTTCAGGGGATCTTCTCAACCCAGGGATAGAACCCATGTCTCTTATGTCCCCTGCATTGGTGGGTGGGTTCTTAACCACTAGCACCCCCTGGGAAGCTCACATATGTGTACACATGTATATATATCTATAGGGAGATCATACATCTATTCCCTAGCTGTGACTATTGAGAGAACCTAGAAACAATAACACCTACAAGGGATAATGAGCAGACTTAGTACCATGAACTTCATTTCCAAATATCATTGTCCAAGAATTCAAGGTAAATTCCAGGCTGCATTAGGAAAAGTGCAAGATAAGCCTAAAACATTTCAACATGGCAGAAGATGGAAGTTCTCAAAAAATGATGAGAATATATCAAAGAACATCTCATGGGGCTTTTCTTTCGTTAGCTAAATTTGAGCATCAAAATAACATTAGTATTTAATAACTAAGCAAAGGAAGAACCCATAAACCCACACTAATATAACTAAACAATTAAACATCTTTTAAATAAGGGCATGACTGACATAGAATCGGGGCAGCAGAAACTGAGGGGCAGTAAATGAAAAGGACAGCACCACATCTTACAAAATAAAGGCCACATCTTAAAAAATACTATGAATGATGTGACAAGGTTTAATACGTTGTTTGAAATTATAGAAATGAGCAAAGATAGAGTTGTGAATATAATTATATTAGGAATGCTATGGACTGAATGTTTATGGCTCCCCAAAATTCATATGTTGAAATCCTGACCACCAAAGATGACATATTACGAAACGGGGCCTGTGGGGGGTTCTTAGGTCATGAAGATGGAGCTCGTAAGAAAGAGATTCCCCAGACCTCCTTGGCCCCTTCCACCATGTGAGGTACAAGACGGTGTTTTTATGATGTGTTTTTTTCCTATCCTGATAGTTTTTCACCTACCAGTATTTCACATGAGCTCATATTTCACATGAGCTTTTTGTAAGAAGCATGTAGTTGAGTCATATTTTTAGTCCACTCTGAAGTCTGTCTTTTAATTTTGGCAGTTGAACTGTTTCATTTATTGATCATTTTTGGCATATTTAGATTTAGGTTCTACCATTATATTGTTTTGTTCTACCATTATATTCTCTGTTGTTGATTCTCTCTTGTCCTTTTCCTCCCTTTTTTTGCATTATTTGAATATTTTTAGTATTCTATTCCAATTGATATAAATTACTCTTTGTATATTTTGTTTGCTTTTAGTGGTTGCTCTATGATTTACAATACATATTTAACTGCTTAATTATAATGACTATTTTACCATTTGGAATGTAATGTAGATATCAGATCTTTTTACCCCTCCCCTTTATGCTTTAATGGCTTTATATATTACATCTATGTTCATTAAGAATCCCTTCAGATGATGTTATAATATTTTTGCTTTCAATTCTCAACAATATTTTAAAGAACTTGAGAAAAGATGTATCTATTATGCTTCCTCAAATATTTACAATTCTTTTTGCTCTTCTTTCATTGCACCTATTCCACGTTGCTTTCTGGTATAATCCCTTCCTGTTTGAGAACTTCCTTGGGCAATTCTTGTGACACAGATCTTCTAGACACAAATGTTCTTAGCTCTCCTTCACATGAGAATGTTATTTCACTTTCATTCATGAACTACATTTTTTTCCTTCAATATAGAATTCTAGATTGACAGTTCTTCACTTTCAGCATTTCAACATTTCCTACAAAAATGTTCATATACTTTTTTCTGACCTCCAAGATTTCTGATGAGAAATCTGCAATTATTTGAATCTCCTGTAAGAAAAACATTATTTTTCTCTGGCTGCCTTTAAGATATTTTGTTTGTTTGTTGTTAGTGCTTAACAGTTTGATTAGTGTTTCTTGGTCTAAATTTCCTTGAGTTTATCCTGTTTTAGACTTACTGAGCTTATTGAATCTTTAAGTTTCTTTCAGCATATTTGGGAAATTTTCAGCTAATATTTCTTCAAAGATTTTTTGCTCTAGTAAATTATTTCTCCTCATTTTCTAGGATTCCTATAACATAAATACTAGACATGTTGTTACTGCCCTGAGGCTCTGTTTCCTGTTTCTTTTTCTCTTAGATTTCATAATTTCTACTTATTTAACCTCAAGTTTACTATTTCCTCTTTTATCTCCAATCAGCTCTTGAGCTCATATAATGAAGACTTTTATTCCCTTGTTTGTTTATTTGAAGAGTTTCTGTTTTGTTTGCTAATTTTTTTTTTTTTTTTTTGCAGAGTTTAGGCTCTTATAATTTTAATCCTAAAATTTCCATTTGGTAATTATTAATATCAACAGTACATGAACCGAGAACTTCCAGATGTTCAAACTGGATTTAGAAAAGGCAGAGGAACCAGAGACCAAACTGCCAACATCCGCTGAATCATAGAAAAAGCAAGAGAATTCCAGAAAAACATCTACTTCTGCTTTACTGACTACACCAAAGCTTTTGATTGTGTGGATCACAACAAACTGTGGAAAATTCTTAAAGAGATGGGAATACCAGAACACCTTACCTCCCTCCTGAGAAATCTGTATGCAGGTCAAGAAGCAACAGTTAGAACCAGACATGAAACAACAGATTGTTTCCAAATTGGGAAAGGAGTATGTCAAGGCTGTATATGTAACCCTGCTTATTTAACTCATATGCAGAATATATCATGTGAAATACCAGGCTGCCTGAAGCAGAAGCTGGAATCAAGATTGGCAGAAGAAACATCAGTAACCTCACATATGCAGATGACACCACCCTAATGGCAGAAAGTGAAGAGGAACTAAAGAACCTCTTGATGAAAGTGAAAGAGGAGAGTGAAAAAGTTGATTGAAAGCTCAACATTCAAAAAAATGAAGATCATGGCATCCAGTCTGATCACTTCATGGCAAATAGATGGAGAAACAATGGAAACAGTGAAAGACTTTATTTTCTTGGGCTCCAAATTCACTGGAGATAGTGATTGCAGCCATGAAATTAAAACATGCTTGCTCCTTGGAAGAAAAGCTACAACAAACCTAGAGAGCGTATTAAAAGCAGAGACATTACTTTGCCAACAAAGGTTCATCTGGTCAAAGCTATGGTTTTTCCAGTAATCACACATGAAGTGAAAGAAAGTGAAAGTGAAAGTTACTCAGTGTGTCCGACTCTTTGCGACCCCATGGACTATACAGTCCATGGAATTCTCCATGCCAGAATACTGGAGTGGGTAGCCTTTCCCTTCTGGAGGGTATCTTCCCAACCCAGGGATCAAACCCAGGTCTCCCACACTGCAGGTGGATTCTTTCCCAGCTGAGCCACAAGGGAAGCCCTGGATATGAGAGTTGGACCATAAAGAAAGCTGAGTGCCAGAAAATCGATGCTTTTGAACTGTGGTGTTGGAGAAGACTTTTGAGAGCCCCTTGGACTGTGAGGAGATCAAACCAGTCCATCCTAAAGGAGACCAGTCCTGAATATTCATTGGAAGTACTGATGCTGACGCTGAAGCTCCAATACTTTGGCCACCTAATGCAAAGAATGGACCCATTAGAAAAGACCCTGATGCTGGGAAAGATTGAAGGCAGGAGGAGAAGGGAACGACAGAGGGTGAGATAGTTGGATGGTATCGTCGACTCAATGGACGTGAGTTTGAGCAAGCTCCAGGAGTTGGTGATGGACAGGGAAGCCTGGCGTGCTACAGTCCATGGGGTCACAAATTGACACGACTGAGTGACTGAACTGAACTGAATATCTTTGGGGTTTTGCTTAGACTTTCTGTACATTTGGTTAAAGAGTGTTCATTCTTACTTCTTTGAGCACTTTTACAATAGCTGTTTTATTATTATTCAACGGCTTAATTATCTCAGCATTGTTGTCTGTTCGTTGTCTTTTCTCATGTGAACTGGGTTTTCCTAGATTTTTTTTTTTTTGCCAATTAATTATCCATTATTTTCCAGACACTTTAAACATTATCATACGAGACTCTAAGTCTTCTTTAAATCTCATGGAAAATGTTGATATTTTGCTTTAGCAGGCAGTCAACCCACTTGGGTTCAGGCCCCATGTTCTGACTAGCCATCTGTGGTTTGTGGTATCAAGACACATTCCAGTTTCCCATGCCTTTGAAGTGCTATTTCCACCTGTCTTGTGTGTTTGCCACCCAGTGGCCAGTCTAAGACATGGGCAATTGCCCACCAATTAGTTCCATTCTCAAAGAATATTGTAAATTAGATCCATGCACATGCAGCTGAAGTGAGTCCAGAAGTTCATAAATAATTTAATAGGATTGTTTTCTCTATCTTTATATATTTATGATCCCTCTTGATACTTTCTGATGCCCTGGGACTCCCTTTTTAGTTCCACAGAATTCAGTAAGTACTCTAACACCAACTTCCTGTGTTATTTCAGATCAAGAAACAGGAGGACAGAGAATGACAAAGAAAACGAAGTATCAAATGTTCATATCCCTCAAGGTTTGAAGCACCTGTGGGCCCTGCAGCCACCACTGTTGCTACCACAATACCTCTTTCTTTCTCTTGAAACCTGACCTGGAAGGCTTCACCCCACGTTTTCTCTCTTAATCTGATGCTTACTTCCATGTCTTCGGCTACTTGGATCCAGGCTAGGGTATACTAGAGGGGAAAAAATATGGTAAACTCACTGATGGGTCATCGGTACTTTACATTATAGTGAGAACCTCAAATAGCTGTTCTATATATTCTGTTCAGGTTTTACAGCTGTATTCATTGTGAGTGACAGGTTGAAGTATGTCTAGTACATCTTATTCAGATCTGGAACCCATGAATAGTTTTTCTTTTTTTTTAAGTGAAGCTTAAAAAAATTACCTTGCTAGCAGTTAGTTGGAGTTTCCCAGGTGGCGCTAGTGGTAAAGAACCTGCCTGCCAATGTAGGAGACCTAAGAGACATGGATTCAGTCCCTGGGTTGTGAAGATACCCTGGAGGAAGGCATCGCAACCCGCTCTAGTATTCTTGTTTGGAGAATGCCACGGACAGAGGAGCCAAGCAGGCTATAGTCCATAGAGTTACAAAGATTGCAACACGACTGAAGTGACTTAAATTGCATGCCCAATTAGTTTAGATCAAAGGGCTGTCTATGGAAAAAATACTAAAGAAAGAAAGCGATAGGAATTTAGGAATCCCCTGGCAGTCCAGGGGTTAGGACTGGTACTTCTACTGCAGAGGGCCTAGGTGCTCAATCCCTGATCCCAAAAGCCTTGCAATGCAGACAAAAAAAAAAAAAAGGGAGAGACAGAAAGGCAGGAAAGAAAGAAAAGGAGGGATGGAGAAAGGGAAGACCAAGAAGGATAGAAGAAGAGAGAGGGAGGGAAGATAGATAGATATTAATCTCAGACATCTGACTGGAGGGAAATGAAGACAACTTCTTTAAGAAATGACATATTATTTTCTTTGTCTGAGAAAGAGACTACTGTGAGGAAGTCAGATTCCCTAAATGTATGTGTAGAAGTTATATTCTTCATCGAATTATTTGTGTCATCAAGTGGAATAGAAACACTACTTTGTTTTCTTTTTTAATTTTAAATTAAAAAGACAAAAATTTAATGCTTATACTGGAAACTTTAGGAGCTAAGGTAGAGAAAGCCTTCTTTCAAAAAGCTTTCAAGAAATGAATTCCCAGGTGTTATTAAAACAAAGGATGAAGCATAATATAACCTTAGGAGAGGGAATTACATATATAATTTTAAAATATATCCTTAGTTTTTTTTTAGTGAACTGAAATACACTGAGAGTAAAAGTATTAACTTTAAGAAATATCTTAACTCAATTATGAAAAAAATATAAAATGTTTCTGTGTTTATACATTTACAGCTCATGATATAATTTAAATATATATATATAAAGATTAGAAATCTCTATTCATTATGAATTGTTTTGATCTTAAAAGCATATTTAAATTAAATGGTAAACCTACTATAGCACTATTCATGTTGATGAGACTATTATGAATAAATGACTCAGCTTGTAAATTTAACATGTATCATTTTTCATTTTTCTCTATACATTTTTCCTGTTCTGTTATGTTCTTCTTAAAATGGGCAAACCAGAGTAAAATCTACAGTACTCTGGAACAAAACACTGAACAAGGATGAAGTAAAATTTTCATATTGTACATAACTTTAGATGTTGTGGAGAGAAGGGCTTTTAAGGGATACTGTTAATATATAAGCCAAGAAATATGTAAATTTTGTCTTGGCCCAGCCACCTCTCAGTCCCACAGTGTCCCTATGGAAATATATGTATAGATAAAAATGGCAGAACAAGGCAAGTTAACCTTCATTATTCACTTGGACTTTGGTCCCAGCGACTAAGCAGATTCAGAACTCTAGTTGGCTGAGTGGGACAAATGTGAAGCTCCTTTCTCAGAAGCTAAACAGAGGAATAAACTAAAGCCTACTGAGTGACCTATGATGTCTTCTAAGCTCACATTAAAATCTTAAATTTTACCACTGATTGCAATATGAGCTGGTTTTGAGACCATCTTTTCTGAAAGGAAAGGTGAGAGTATTTGTCTCTAAACTTAAGACATCTGCCCCAGTATTCCTGCTGCTGCTAAGTCACTTCAGTCATGTCCGACTCTGTGCAACCCCATAGACAGCAGCCCACCAGGCTCCCCCGACCCTGGGATTCTCCAGGCAAGAACACTGGAGTGGGTTGCCATTTCCTTCTCCAATGCATGAAAGTGAAAAGTGAAAGTGAAGTCGCTCAGTCGTGTCCGACTCTTATCGACCCCATGGACTGCAGCCTACCAGGCTCTCCGTCCATGGGATTTTCCAGGCAAGAGTACTGGAGTGGGATGCCATTGCCTTAGGCCAGGACAAAAGCCTGAGGGCTATCTGCCTGATCGGAAGAAGAAAGTTTTCAAAGAAAGAAAGTAAAAGTAACTGTGAATGCAGAGTGAGAAGTAAAATGAGAGAGATATGATCAGGGACAGCCTTAGGTCTGATTCTCCAGTTCCCTTCTTAGAATCAGTTTTGGATTATTGAACTCAACTAATCCTTTGGGAAGACAGAAGAACTGAAATAAAAGCAATGAAAATACTTTCTTCTGGAGGGACACACTACTTTCCAGGTATTGGCCCAGCCTTTCCTCAAATTGTTTTTTCTTTTTTTTTTTCATCTTTCAGAGTTGTGTCCATACAGAAGCTCTCAGATCCCTATCCTTCATTATAATCACTCACGCTTTCCCTGGTGACTCAGTGGTAAAGAATCCTCCTAACAATGCAAGAGACATGGGTTCAATCCCTGGGTCAGGAAGATCCCCTGGAGAAGGAAATGACAACCCACTCCAGTATTCTTGTCGGGGAAATCTCATGGACAGAGGAGCCTGACAGGCTACAGTCCATAGGATTGCAAAAGAGTTGGACATGACTTAGCGACTAAACAACAACAATGCAAGCGTCATCTTTAAAAATAGAGATTTGGTTGTTTTAAATTATATTCATGTCCTTGTACTGATTAACAGAGAAATTAATTGGTGGTTCACTTTTCTGTTAACTTTCACAGCAGATCTTTCACCTATTTTTCTCTATAACTTTGTACTTTGCCATGTATAAGTTTCCTAGTGCTGCTGTTACAAATAACTACAAACTTGGTGGTTCTAAATCTGCAAGCTTTATTAGGTCTAAGAATTAGATATGAGAACTTGCATGCTCACCTTGGTGACCTGAGTCAAATTTCTGCCCACTAGAATTTTTGCACATAAGAGAAGCAACACATATCCAGTAAACGGTATATCCATTTCATTTCTAGGCATTCCATGATAGATGAATCATTACCACAAGTCCCTATGGGTCAAATACTCTGCCACTTTCTCTTTGCAGCTTATCACGATGCAGCACTCATCTTGTCTCTGCTAGTTCAGCACTGACACACAGCTTCTACTACCCTGTGGCCTCATTATTCCATTGAAAAATGGAAGTCTAGTACCAATATGGCCTCTCCTACTATGACCACCAGCCTGCAGAGGATAGCCACTGCAGAGGCTCGAGTTTTCCTTGTCAATGCATTGCTGAATGATCAGGTGAAGGGGGCTTTTTCTAGAGAGCATGATGAGTGGGTAGGTAAGCAGATTCTGTATAATGTACTCATTCCAACATTCACACTTCTCTAAGCCTTTCACCACAACATTTCAGGGAAACTCCAACATTTCCTCCTCATTGACACTAGGCCATCTTTGAGTCTAATCTTCAGTCCACCATATTTATATTATTCTCAGATGGTTGAGCCAACATAAAGAATCTCTAAACATAGGTAAAGGCAACTATGTAAATAAAGGTGATCCAATCTAATCATCTATTTTTCTTCTTTGACTTAGAAGCTACTTTTACATATGTCACACAGACTTCTACTGATACAACTTGACAAGGTCATAAAACAATTTCCTCCCCAGCCATTGTAGCTCTTTTTCCAGGCTCTCGTGTGTACTCTTACTCTATTATTAAGTGATTGTGTGGTCTTAGACAAGTCACTCCATGTATATAAGACTCACCTGTAAAAGAAGTTAACAATACCTATCTCATAGGGTTAATGAATGGAATAAATAGAGCTACAGGCACAGACCCTAAGACATAGAAGTACACAGAGCATTAGAGTTTCTTCCCTCCTCTAAGGATCAATCTTGAACCAAATCCCCAGATACAAGCAAAAAGAATCAACAGAAAATTCAACCAATTTAAGTTACCAAGATTCCTTCTACTTAGGGCTAAGGAAATCTTAAATATGAGTTAAAAAAAAAACAAAAACTATTTCAGTTTATGTTAGCCTATCTTACACATAGCAAACACTTCAAAATATTATTTGTAGAATTAAATCCTTATTCAAAATTTGCATCTGTGCAACTGTCCTTAGAGTTTATTCTCCTTCAAGCATTTATGTCCAAAGAAAAAATCTACAGGTTTTCCAGATTTACTAGTAAAAGACACATGCATCATAAATTGGTATTTTAATTACTCATGAGTGGGATTGATGCTGAGCCTTGAGTATACTTAGCAGGTTTTGTTTTTTCATGAAAGCCTTCATTTCCACTGACATTGGCAATCAGATTATGAATCTTAGCTCCAGTGCAGTAATTATGTCAAACTCAGCTTGGGAGGGTAAAAGTGTTCAGTGGAGAGCAGCTGCCCTTGTTCATAAAGAACAAGCACAAAAAGGATAAATGGTTACTTACCACATTCATCCTACTTGGGGAATGACAAAGTTTTTGTAGAGTCATAGGAATAAAACTGCTATTAGAAATCTAATTTCCATCTTGTACAGGAGAAGTAAATAGAAGGACAGTAAAAATGGACAATAGGAAATTCGTTTATTCACTAAAATTTTATTCTCCTGTTGCCTAGGAGGAAAGTGTAAACATACTGTCTCCCCACATGTTTTAATTTATACTAATATTTTCACCAATTAAATTGTTGGGGGAACGCCCTTTTAAAAACTGATGCATTTAGGACTAGCTTGCCATCAACTTGTGATGTCAATGCTATTTGTTTTAAGAATCACAGCTTGGAGAAAGAGCCATATGCAAGTATTGTCCCAGCTACAACCATTTTTTTGGAAAGAAACTTTAATAGCAAAAAGGTGCTATGTATAAACACAGAGTTGAGAGTCATCTATTAGAAATGCATTCATTCCAAATACTTCCCCAACGTGTAAAACTGATATACAAAATAACCATTCCATGATGTGCTTCAAAAACGTACCAGATGTATTTCTCCATTCTTGCTGGAACCTGTGGATTAGCCTTCCCACATGAGCTATCCCCATGCAGGAAGATCATTTCCCTCCTACTTTTCCCACGAACTGTGTTGCAATTTGCAGGACATTACGGGAAATTTGCCACAATATGTGGGACACTTCCATCTCTCAATGGAATTTTGCAGGCATGAGCTGCCCTAGTTTGAAGCGGGGATCAAGATATTTGTTTCATATGATGAGCTCTAACATAATGCTTCATGAGGGGACCAGTAGGCTGCCTCTCTTTTCCAAAGTCATTAGAACTGACAGTACAGCCCATTCATTTAGTCAAACTGCAGAATAGAAGGCATAACCATTAGCTGCAGATATCCCTGCTGATTTAACAGTGCTAGAAATTGCAGCATCACATCTCTGTGCTGCCAAAGAGGGAAGGAGCTGGAGAACAAATCCAAAAATGGGTTCTCCTCTTAAGGGAAGCTTACACACTGCCATTCTGTTTGCACGGGACACCGCAGAAATTTTGAACTGCTACAAATCCTTGTTGTGGTTGCATTTTATTCCCCTGATAGGCCTGATAGCCCCAGAAGTAGGGAATTACTTTTAAACATGAAACTTGAATTGTTTATCTAACCTGGGCTTCCATTTAGTCAAGGAAGAGATATATTTTCAAGTAAATTTTCTCTTGAAAAGTAATGATTCTATATAAGGGGGAATATGTTTTATGAACCTCAAAATATGAAGCTCTCAACTTTATAGAACCCAAAATATTAAAAATTACAGGATTTTAAGTAGCATTCTTAGATCATTTCAGGTGTTTCTACACTTATTTTCTCCTTTCCTTTTTTTCTCAAAATATACTATAAAAATTACACCAAAGTGTAAGAAAAACCCACTGGGTGTATCTAAAAGTAAGTGCCCAATAATAATAATTGATTTGACCAGTTCCAAGTGATCAGCTTGGGCTTAGTCTGTGACCTCCATGCTAGTAGTATGAGTCACCAGGACATAAAGTTTATGTCCCTATTTAAAAAATGACTAAATGGATTCATAAATGGAATAGTTAATTACACTAAAATATAGTTGATCTAATCATGAATTGAGATTGGTTATTAATAGGAAGAAATTAAAATTTCAGTCTGTACATGATTAGTTCAGTGGCAATCCTACAGCCATATGTATTGTCAGAGATGATTTTTTTAAAATAAAGCTCTGACAAATTATCACAGTGGTCTTCATACCAGAAATTTTTGAAAGAGAGAAAAAGCTAATCAAATTTCATTTTTGAGATTTTTTTTAAATCTCTAGAATAAAGAAAAAACCCATAAAACCTTGAAAACAGCCCCAAATTTCTCTGAACAGTTGTATAAAACAGTTACTTCTCTTTTCTTATCTCCTCCCAGCTACCAGCCCAGCCTACTCTATTTGCAGCTCCTTTTCTGCAACAGACACACACAGACACACACACACACACTGGGTGGAAGCACCTCCCACTGAAGTTACCAATGACAAAGATCTAATTAACATGAATAAAACTGATCGATTTAATTGACATTCTTTTTAGTCCTCATCTTCCTCAACCTCTAAAAAACAAACACGGGCCACTTTTTCTGAATCTCTTCTTGGAATACTCACTTCCCTTGGCTTCCATAACATGTCAAGAAGGTTTCCCTTCTACTCTGACCATTTCTTTTTTTCTAAGTGGAAAACTGGATGGAGTTTCCTCTAAAAAACTAAAAATAGAACTCCCATGCTAAGTCACTTCAGTCGTATCCGACTCTGTGCAACCCCATAGACGGCATAGACGGCAGCCCACCAGGTTCCCCCATCCCTGGGATTCTCCAGGCAAGAACACTGGAGTGGGTTGCCATTTCCTTCTCCAATGCATGAAAGTGAAAAGTGAAAGTGAAGTCGCTCAGTCGTGTCCGACTCTTAGCGACCCCATGGACTGCAGCCCACCAGGCTCCTCCATCCATGGGATTTTCCAGGCAAGAGTACTGGAGTGGGGTGCCATTGCTTTCTCCGAGAACTCCCATACGACCCAGTAATCTCACTACTGGGCACATACCCAGAGAAAATCATAAATCAAAAACATTCATGCACCCCAATGTTCATAGCAGCACTATTTACAGTAGCCAGGACATGGAAACAACCTAAATGTCCATCAACAAAAAAATGGATAAAGAAAAGTGGTACATCTACACAATGGAATATTACTCAACCATCAAAAGGAGCAAAATCGTGTCATTTGTAGAGACATGGATGAAACTAGAAAGTGTCATAGAGAGTGAAGTAGGTCAGAAAGAGAAAAATGAATATCATATATTAATGCATATTTGTGGAATCTAGAAAAATGGTATATAGCTGATCCTATTTGCAAAGCAGAAATAGAGACATAGACACAGAGAACAAATGGATATCAAGGGGGAAGGGAGGGTGGGAAGAACTGGGGATTGGGACTGACATATACACTATTGATACTACGTATAAAGTAGATAATTAATGAGAACATACTATATAGCACAAGAAATATATGCACTGTGTTGAACAGAATGGGAAGGAAGCCCAAAAGGGAGGGGATATACGTATATGTATGGCTGATCCACTTTGCGGCACAACAGAAACTAAAACAACCTTGTAAGCAACTATACTCCAATAAAAATTAATTTTTAAAAAATACTCTCATCCTTCCTATCTGCTGACCCATTCTCTTCTCCCTCTCTTATCACTATACACATTGTTACCACACAGTATCTTTGAAACTCAAGTAATTTTTATGTAGATAAATCAGAAACTTAACTCTTCAAACTAGACCTCCCATTCCAGATAACCAACTGCCTTGTCATGCTCACTCAGCTCTCTTACAGAATCACATACTTAAGTTGTTCAGAACTGATCTCATCAGAATGGTTGTCTATTCTATTAATAAATCTGGGTTTCTCCCAATGTTTCTTGATGTCAACAACAGCGATCCAGTTATGCAAGTTAAAAACCTGGTAGCCATTTTTAACAGCTTTCTTCACCAATTCTTCCCCATATCATCAATCCATCAGAAATATCAATAAAATTTCCTTCTAATTTTCTACAGAAGTCATCTATTTCTGCTCATTTCTGGTGCCACTATCTACCATTGTCTGTCTAGTCAAGGCTATGGTTTTTCCAGTAGTCATGTATGGATGTGAGAGTTGGACTGTGAAGAAAGCTGAGTGCCGAAGAATTGATGCTTTTGAACTGTGGTGTTGGAGAAGACTCGTGAGAGTCCCTTGGACTGCAAGGAGATCAAACCAGCCTATCCTAAAGGAGATCAGTCCTGGGTGTTCATTGGAGGGACTGATGCTAAAGCCGAAACTCCAATACTTTGGCCACCTCATGCGAAGAGTTGACTCATTGGAAAAGACTCTGATGCTGGCAGGGATTGGGGGCAGGAGGAGAAGGAGATGACAGAGGATGAGATGGCTGGATGGCATCACCAACTCGATGGACATGAGTTTGAGTGAACTCCGGGAGTTGGTGATGGACAGGGAGGCCTGGTGTGCTGCAATTCACGGGGTTGCAAAGAGTTGGGCACAACTGAGCGACTGAACTGACTGAACGACTGAACTGACCATCATGTCCAAACCACCAAAATGGTCTTATTAACTGGTCTTTCCACTTCTAATCCTGCCCAATTCAAAGTAAGACCCCATTAAAGTCAGAGTAACAAAAGTAAATAAATAACTAAAGGTGATTATATCACTCAGTGAATAAGACACCTCACTGGTTTCCATGCTCTTGGACACTAAGGCTTTTATTGGCTTCTTCTCCACACCTCAGTAGCACATTGCCTACACTCTCCTTCCCCTATTGTCTGCTTCTGGCACACACACCTTTTTTCAGTTCCCATAACATACTATGTTTCTTCTTGCCTTACATGATATGCCCCCTGCTGAATACTTTCCCTCTTGTCTCAGTCAATTCTTCCTGCAGATCTCAGTTTCAATGTCACTTCCTTGGAGAAGCCTTCCATGACTTCCCTGACTAGACCAAACTTTCCATATTATGCTCTTGTAACAGCACCCCTATGCCTGTACTTTGTGGCATTTAGTACAGTTATCATCGTTGTTGTTTTCAGTCATTCAGTCGTGTCGGCGTCTTTGCAACCCCATGGACTTCAGCATGCCAGGCTTCCCTGTCAGTACAGTTAGAATATGGAAATGATCTGCATTATGATCAGATATATATTTATATACATTCAATAAGTTCCATGAGGGCAGTGAAGGGTCTGGTATTCCTAGGTGTTAAGCCAATATTTGTAGAACAAATTATTTTATGATTTCTGGAAACTCATTAAATGAAGATGGATACTCCCTAAAAATATTGAACAGTCAAAGAACAGCTCCTGAAGTGACCATAGAACTGGACATTCATAAACAGTGAGGCTAATACTGATAATGGTTAAAATGAAGGTGGGGACAATGATAATGATGATAATAATGGTGGTGATAGCTAACACTCAATGAACTTTATTTGGCACGTGGATAAGGTGTCTGTGTAATCCTCATCACAACCTTAAAAGTAAATATTTCTTTCTCCTTTTTATGAGGGAACTGAAATTCAGAAAGATGAAGATGATTTATCCAGTTACTATCATTAAAATTTGATGACCTTCTCAAGTATTTTCTATTTTCATCTGTGAGGTAGAAAGTATATCTAATTCCTTCTTCAATCCAATAATACTGAACTTCATATATTTAGTGCCCTAGGGGGGATTGCTGACCTTTAAAAATGGGCTTATTCACAAACATTTCCAATAATTTAAGTACATTGTTGTTCATCATCAGTAAGTGGAATTCTGTTCTTTGACACTGCAGAAGTATTTATTTAGAATGTAATGTGTACAGAAAGCTAACTAGTAAGTTGACGTTTGACTTTTTTTTCCTTGCTAGATTGTTCTCTCTAAAACCTGATCAACTTTTTAAGTTAAAAATGGAGGGTGAGGGGATTGAACTTTTTACAACATTAAAATAGAAACTCTATTTCTAGTATAGAAAGTAGGACTATACCAACTTTAACAATAGATCTCCTGGAAAGGAAGAGTGAATTTATTATTCACCTGATTCTGTTTTACATGTCTGTAATAAATGTTTTCATATTTGTTATTACCTCATGCGAAGAGTTGACTCATTGGAAAAGACTGTGATGCTTGGAGGGATTGGGAGCAGGAGGAGAAGGGGACGACAGAGGATGAGATGGCTGGATGGCATCACTGACTCGATGGACGTGAGTCTCAGTGAACTCTGGGAGTTGGTGATGGACAGGGAGGCCTGGCATGCTGCGATTCATGGGGTCGCAAAGAGTCGGACACGACTGAGCAACTGAACTGAAATGAACTGATTCCAAACTAAATTTTAAACTTGTAACTGAAAAACATACTGTGGTAACATGGAATGTACCAAAAAAATTAAAAAACAATAACAACAAATAATTATTCCTTTCTTATATACTCACCTGCATAGACCTCTTATCCCTTTCCATGTTATAACAAACATACAGTGAAGCTGACTGCAAGTGAAGTGTTAGTTGCTCAGTTGTGTCTGACTCTTGGCAACCCCATGGACTGTACATGATCCTGCCAGGCAACTAGAGTGGATAGCCAATCTCTTCTCCAGAGGATCTTCCCAACACAGAGATAAAACCCAGGTCTCCTGCATTGCAGGCAAATTCTTTACTGTCTGAGCCATGAGGGATAAACTGAAGCCATGACTTTTCAATATAAAATCAATCCCAATGGTTTATAAACTAAGTGTTAGAAAAGAATTCTTCAAAGTGGACCAAGAGTCTATGATAATATTGAGTAATTTTTCTCAGATAAGTACATCATGCCCCTATCTGCTCAGCATTTGGTATATATAAATTTATCTTATTTGACCCTTCTATCATCTAATTTTTTAGAATATGTAATTTATGATATAAACTATTTGGATAAACCTGTGAAAATGACAGCTGATCCTGTTTTAAGAAACGTGTCACTCTGTCTCACAAGAAGTCATGCAATACTGAGACCTAATGATGGTTTTACAACCGTTTTCCAGCATATTTTTACATTGCATGCATTTTCACTTCCAGCCATGAACCCAGTACTTAACAAGACATAAAATTAATAATTCAGCTGAACATGTTTAACCAGGTAATACAATCACATGGTAACTCCAGACAACTGAGCTTTATTTCATTTTCTCAACAGAGATTATAAGTCATCTGATACTATGACCAAGGCAACTGAGACTGTAGTGCACCGAAAATCACAATACATATACACCTAAAAAGTGCTTAGGGAGAAAGGAGCTTGAGGAGGGAGATGCCAAGCTGACACTCCATCCTTAACTTGTCCCATTGTCTCTCGTTATTATAGCACATATGGCTCATACCATACCGATCTGAGATCCCTCTGACACATAGAAATAAGCAGAAAAAGTGAGGAATTAAGTGTTAGCCTTCACTTTGAGTTTCCCAGCTTTGGAGATGTTTCTCTACAAGTTTTATTTAAAAGTTGTTAATTTCCTTTTATAACAGATGTTTTTTAATGGAAGAAATACAAGGAGATGGCATGATAGACTAAATGTTCTAAAGATGCTGCATATACGTGGACTTTTTGAAATGTAGATTATGCAAATACTCATCAAGTACTCAAAACATTACTGATTGTTATTGATCCATTTCACTGCACTTATTTTTGGGGGGCTTATTAGAATCTGCCTTTAAAGAACAACTTGAATATTTTAAATAATATCATTTACCTAGTAGATTATAATGATTCCACCAAAGTTGTTATAGCTTGTACACACATATTTAGAATAAATCTTGAAAATCTGAGGTACAACAAAACTCCTTATGCAGAGTTCTTTCTCAGAGGAGATAGAATTCAAACTGCAATTTTAAAATCATATATCCCTTTTCTAACTCACCATAACATTTGGCATAAATAAACATTCTCTAATTTTCCATAATATCAGGTCAGTATACAGCTCTTTCATCCATCGCAAAACAGTTTGAGACTCTTTTCTTCCCCGGAAAAGTTTTAAGTAGCAAATTCCCCTACAGAACCCTAACTAGCTGTGAGTCGTCTTCTGGATAGTTCAGAGCTTAAATAATAAGGTTTTATTTACCAAGTTTCACATGTTCCACAACTTTGAAATGCAAAAATTACTACAGGTATAATTTCAAGCCCTTTGTTATATTAACATGATGTGAAAATAAAAATGAATTTTCAATCATTTATTTAGAAGATGAAAGAGATCACATTATTTAACCACCTAGAATAATTTAAGTGGATATCTAAACCTTATCTAGAAAGTACATGAACCATCTAAATTTTTTTCTCCTTTAATATATTAGAATGATATAAACTTATAATTTTAAAACAAATGTATTCATAGTAAAAAATCTTTCTTTATATTTCACACAATAACTGTATAATAGATATGGTATAACAGTTTAAATATAAAAACATTTTCAAGTTCTAAGTCTAGAATGATAATTTATTATTCATCCATTTGTTTCTGGTGTATTGTATATAATACATTGGCCTAACTGGGCATAGGGTTCCAAATAATTAATGTAGGGGGAAGTACTGAGCAGTAAGGAGTATGTAAGCAGCACTGTTTACTCCAGTTACAAATGACCTTGTAAATTTTGCATGGAAGAGTAAAGTTGGAGTGGGTTACTTAAGGCTATTCCTAACCTGAAAATATTTCCAACTGTATACTACATGCATTTTCATAGGGAAATAATATAGAGGATGAAGGAGAAATTCAAAATGCTAGCTTTGACTATAACCTAAACCTTAGGTTACAAGTAAGAGTGAACAAAAATTAAGTTCCTAAATAACAGGAGAAAAATATTTTGAAACCATATCTGGGGCCCTGCTTTTGAAAGGGGCAATATTATATCAATTTTTACAAATAATAGTTGACTCAATAAGAATACTGAAAGCAAGTACATGTGGATGAAATTTCCTTGACTTCTTTTAAGAATAATTAAAGAAGGGAAATACTTGGGATAGAAAGCATTTGGAGTTTTATTGAAAACAAGTCCTTTCGTAAAATAACTGGAGATGTTTAATGAGCTTAAAATGTGGTTGTGCTGGCACACCTTCCATTTGAATTGGTAAACCTTTTATTACTAGAGTCTGGTGGGTATACATTAGTGTCAGCACTATCCTCTATCAAGAAAGAACCTCAGTGCCAGCCATGGACCACATTCATAGTTTCCTTAAGTATAAGAAATCCAGGGAATAGACAGGTGGCAGGAGAAAGATACAGCAAAAAACAGTGTAATATAATGATAGGATTTTTCTCATGAGTTGACTTGCTCTTAGAAACATAAGTGTGAGAAATGACTTGAACTTTGGATTTATAATCAAAAAATTATTTCCTTAGAGGTCCATATGATTGTAAGTGCACCTGTCCTGGTAGAATAAGCTTACAGTTCAGGTCAGTCGCTCACTCGTGTATGACTCTTTGTGAACCCATGAACTGCAGCAGACCAGGCCTCCTGTCCATCACTAACTCCCAGAGCTTACTCAAACTCAAGTCTATAGAGTCGGTGATGCCATCCAACCAGCTCATCCTTTGTCATCCCCTTCTCTTCCCACCTTCAATCTTTCCCAGCATCAGGATCTTTTCTAATGAGTCAGTTCTTCGCATCAGGTTGCCAAAGTATTGGAGTTTCAACTTCAACATCAGTACTTCCAATGAATATTCAGGACCGATTTCCTTTAGGATGGACTGGTTGGATCTCCTTGCTGTCCAAGGGACTCTCAAGAGTCTTATCCAACACCACAGTTCAAAAGCATCAATTCTTCGGCGCTGAGCTTTGTTTATAGTCCAACTCTAACATCCATACACAACCACTGGAAAAACCATAGCTTTGACTAGACAGACCTTAGTTGGCAAAGTAATGTCTCTGCTCTTTAATATGCTATCTAGGTTGGTCATAACTTTTCTTCCAAGGAGCAAATATCTTTTAATTTCATAGCTGCAGTCACTATCTGCAGTGATTTGGGAACCAAAAAAATAAAGTCTGTCACTGTTTCCATTGTTTCCCCATCTATTTGCCATGAAGTGATGGCACCGGATGCCATGATCTTAGTTTTTTGAATGTTGAGTTTTAAGCCAGCTTTTTCACTCTCCTCTTTCACTTTCATCAAGAGGTTCTTTAGTTCTTCTTCACTTTCTGCCATAAGGGTGGTGTCATCTGCATATCTGAGGTTATTGATATTTCTCCCGGCAATCTTGACTCCAGCTTGTGCTTCATCCAGCCTAGCATTTTTCATGATGTACTCTGCATGTAAGTTAAATAAGCAGGGTGACAATATACAGCCTTGACGTACACCTTTCCTGATTTGGAACGAGTCTGTTGTCCCATGTCCTGTTCTAACTGTTGCTTCTTGACTTGCTTACAGATTTCTCAAGAGGCAAGTCAGGTGGTTTGGTATTCCCATCTCTTGAAGAATTTTCCACAGTTTGTTGTGATCCACACAGTCAAAGGCTTTGGCATAGTCAATAAAGCAGAAATAGATGTTTTTCTGGAACTCTCTTGCTTTTCCAATGATCCAGTGGATGTTGGCAATTTGATCTCTGGTTCTTCTGCCTTTTTTAAATCCAGTTTGAACATATGGAAGCTCATGGTTCACATATTGTTGAAGCCTCACTTGAAGAATTTTGAGCATTACTTTGCTAGCATGTGAGATGAGTGTGATTGTGGGGCAGTTTGAACATTCTCTGGCATTGCCTTTCTTTGGGATTGGAATGAAAACTGACCTTTTCCAGTCCTGTGGCCACTGCTGAGTTTTCCAAATTTGGTGACATACTGAATGCAGCACTTTCACAGCATCATGTTTCAGAATTTGAAATAGCTCAACTGGCATTCCATCACCTCCACTAGCTTTGTTCGTTAGTGACGCTTCCTAAGGCCCACTTGACTTTGCATTTCAGATGTCTGGCTTTAGGTGAGTGATCACACCATCGTGGTTATCTGGGTCATGAAGATCTTTCTGGTATAGTTCTTCTGTGTATTCTTGCCACCTCTTCTTAATATCTTCTGCTTCTGTTAGGTCCCTACCATTTCTGTCCTTTATTGAGCCCATCTTCACGTGAACTGTTCCCTTGGTATCTCTAGTTTTCTTCAAGAGATCTCTAGTCTTTCCCATTCTATTGTTTTCCTCTATTTCTTTGCAGTGATCACTGAGGAAGGCTTTCTTATCTCTCCTTGCTATTCTTTGGAACTCTGCATTCAGATGGGTATATCTTTTCTTTTCTCCTTTGCCTTTTGCGTCTTTGTTTTCTCAGCTATTTGTAAGGCCTCCTGAGACAACCATTTTGCCTTTCTGCATTTTTTGTTCTTGGGGATGGTCTTGATCACTGCTTCCTGTACAATGTCAGAATCTCCGTCCATAGTTCATCAGGCATTCTGTCTATCAGATCTAATCCCTTGAATCTATTTGTCACTCCTACTGTATAATCATAAGGTATTTGATTTAGGTTATACCTGGTCTAGTGGTTTTCTCTACTTTCTTCAATTCAAGTCTGAATTTGACAATAAGGAGTTCATGATCTGAGCCACAGTCAGTTCACGGTCTTGTTTTTGCTGACTGTATACAGCTTCTCCATTTTTGGCTGCAAAGAATATAGTCTTCCTGATTTCGGCATTGACCATCTGGTGATGTCCATGTGTAGAGTCTTCTCTTGTGTTGTTGGAAGAGGGTGTTTGCTATGACCAGTGCGTTCTCTTGGCAAAATTCTGTTAGCATTTTCCCTGCTTCATTCCATATTCCATGGCCAAATTTGCCTGTTATTCCAGGTATCTCTTGACTTCCTACTTCTGCCTTCCAGTCCCCTATAATGAAAAAGACATCTTTTTTGGATGTTAGTTCCAAAAGGTCTTGTAGGTCTCCATAGAACCATTCAAATTCAGCTTCTTCAGCATTACTGGTTGGGGCATAGACTTGGATTACTGTGATATTGAATGGTTTGCCTTGGAAACTAACAGAGATCATTCTGTCGTTTTTGAGATTGCACCCAAGTACTGCATTTCAGACTCTTTTGTTGACTATAATGGCTACTCCATTTTTTCTAAGGAATTCTTAGAAGATAAAATGTAGTAGATAAAATGGTCATCTGAGTTAAATTCACCGATTTCAGTCCATTTTAGTTCGCTGATTCCTAAAATTCAACATTCACTCTTGCCATCTTCTGTTTGACCACTTCCAATTTGCCTTGATTCAGGGACCTAACATTCCAGGTTCCTATGCAATATTGCTCTTTACAGCATCAGACTTTATTTCCATCACCAGTCACATCCACAACTAGGTGTTGTTTTTGCTTTGGCTCCATCTCTTCACTCTTTCTGGAGTTATTTCTCCACTGATCTCCAGCAGTATATTGGGCACTTACTCACCTGGGGAGTTCATCTTTCAGTGTCCTATCCTTTTGCCTTTTCATACTGTTCATGGGGTTCTCAAGGCAAGACTACTGAAGTGGTTTGCCATTCTCTTCTCCAGTGGACAACGTTTTGTCAGAACTCTCCACCATGACCCGTCCATCTTGGGCGGTCCTACATGCCATGGCTCATAGTTTCATTGAGTTAGACAAGACTGTGGTCCATGTGATCAGATTGGTTAGTTTTCTGTGACTGTGGTTTTCATTCTGTCTGCCTTCTGCTAGAGAAGAATAAGAGGCTTATGGAAGCTTCCTGATGGGAGAGTCTGACTGAGGGGGAAACTGGGTCTTGTTCTGATGGGCGGGGCCTTGCTCAGTAAATCTTTAATCCAATTTTCTATTGATGGGCTGGGCTGTATTCCCTCCCTGTTATATGACTTGAAGCCAAACTATGGTGGAGGTAATGAAGATAATGGTGACCTCCTTCAAAAGGTCCCATGCATATCCTGCTGCACTCATGCCTCCATAACAGTTAAAACTCAGCTAATTTCCAAGTTCAGTGTTTCACCTTCTCCACAGCATTTCAAACCTTTTGAAATGACTTAAGCTTCTTCAATGGCGTATCTTATTCCTGGGAAAAGGGCAATTATATGGATACTTCGGTACTCCAGACAAAACCTGACAGTGAGGATGGGCCTGGGGTCCCAATCATCCAGATATACTTCAAGGAGTCCGCACCATCCAGAAGGCTTGCTTCCTTAGTCTGGGTCTCCTAGGGCACAGGCTGTCACGCTGGGCCCTGCAGCCCCTGGCTTTAATCATTGGAAAATAGCTTAAAGGGATTTAAAAACAAAGGTAACAAAAGACCACAGACTATTGCCTACTTCTGTGTCAATCACATTCTACAAAATGCAAGTTACTAAAGGCACTGTTTTCCTAAGTATAGGGTCCAAGGAGTTTACTAATCAAAAACTGATTTTAGAAAGTAGCCAATGACTCAGAATATATAATTCTGATATTGATGAAAAAACACTAGTATATTAAATTTTTCATCCCCCTCAAAAACACCCTGTAGGACAGAAGATATGTCTCTACAACAGTAATTACTTTATGACAAGTCTCATTTATAATTTGGCAATTTACCTAATTTAAGACCATTAAAATTCTTTGAAACAACTAGTTATCCATTCCCAAAACAAATACATTCAGAATTCTTAAAGGAAAAGATGAGTATAAGTGGGAGAAGACAAATGTACTGGAAGAGCCAAGACTTGAAATAGGCCTGGAGTGTTGGATACAGTGAGAGAGGCTAAAAGGTATAAAGGAAGGTAGACACAGAATGAAGAATGAAGGATCAGAGCACAGGACTGACTTCTGAGGACAGAGAGATTCACCTCACCAGAGTAAGGTGTGCTTCTGAGGACCGTGAAATACAAGGCTGAATAAAATGCAAGAAGGTGATATAAGGTCTCTAAAGCGAAGTAGAAAAGAAAGGACGTAATACAATAGGAGAGCAATTACATATTTGAGTTCAGAAATGTCATGATGAAATGGATGTTTTAGAATCCTAAGTGTAGAGGTACACGTACATATAACAAATTGAAGAGTCCTTTGAAGAACGAAAATGAACTAGAATCTTATTGCCGAATTACAAGCATAAGGTGATTAAGAACTAGGATGGTGTGCTGGCAATCACCAAAGCTAATGGAGCAAGAAAGGTCACCAAAGCATCAAAGGCCAGCAGAGTTGACTAACAGATAAATACACACATGGTAAAATGAGAAGAGCATAGACTGTGGACCATGTTTGAATCTGTACTTCACTATTTATTAACTCCATGAAAATATTAAAGTCACATAATCCCTTGAAAATTTTTATTTCTTCATCTGTAAAATAGACACAAAAATACCTACCATACATAAATATAAGAAATAAATGAGAGAATGCATACAAAACACCTGGTAATAAATAAATAATGGATGTTACAATTAAAAGACCACAGGATAAGCAAATGTGGAATTTTTGTAATTTCCCACCATGACTAGACATGTCTTCAATGATCCACTCCTTCACCCTAACAGATATACTCCAGTGGAAAGAACTGAATTATGGGATCCCATTTGGTAACTGAATACTTTTAATCACCACTTGCAAAAATATAAGTTATTATCTGTTCTGCTTCTTGCCATTACTTTTTTCCAAGCCAATGGCTGCAAAGCAAGTAAGAGCTTGGTAGGATGAACCAAACAGATGGAATTTCAAGGATATCTTGATACTGAAAAATGAAAAAACTAAATTTCTAATATTGATTAGTTTTTGCTTCAAGTACTCCAGGTATTCTTACTGAGTGTCTTGTGCACTTTTTAGAAAAATAAAGATAATAGATTCTGCTGATTTTTGCTGCAGTTAGGCTATTTTCATATAAATAGGCTATGGACCATATAAAGATATTAATACTAACATAGAAAAGCCAAGTTTGCCTCATCTTTGTTATTGAAGAGCCCTTGTCTCTCACCTTTTAGGTTGAACAGGTTTTCAACAGCTAAGAGTACAAATGTTAACTTTTACCTGAAATGAACATAGCTACAACTTCTGCTCTGTTGTTATTGTTCGTCGTTGTTCATTGCTCAGTTGTATTCAACTTTTTGCAACCCCATGGACTGCAGCACCAGGCTAATCTGTCCTTCACCGGCTCCCGGAACTTGCTCAAACTCACATTCATTGAGTCAATGATGCCGTCCAACCATCTCATCCTCTGTCGTCCCCTTCTCCTCCTGCCTTCAATCTTTCCCAGCATCAGGGTCTTTTCTGATGAGTCAACTCTTCACATCAGGTAGCCAAAAGTATTGGAGCTTCAGCTTCAGCATCAGTCCTTCCAATGAATATTCAGGACTGATTTCCTTTAGGATGGACTGGTTGGATCTCCTTGCTGTCCAAGGGACTCTCAGGAGTCTTCTCCAACACCACAGTTCAAAAGCATCAATTCTTCGGTGCTCACCCTTCTTTATGGTCCAACTCTCACATCCATACATGACTACTGAAAAAAACCATAACTTTGACTAGATGGACTCTGTTGGCAACGTAATGTCTCTGCTTTTTAATACACTGTCTAGGTTTCTCATAGCTTTTCTTTCAAGGAGCAAGTGTGTTTTAATTTCATGGCTGCAGTCACCATCTGCAGTGATTTTGGAGCCCAAGAAAAAAGAATCTGTCACTGTTTCCATTGTTTCCCCATCTATTTGCCATGAAGTGATTGGACCAGATGTCATGATCTTCATTTTTTGAATGTTGAGTTTTAAGTCAGCTTTTTCACTCTCCCCTTTCACCTTCATCAAGAGGCTCTTTAATTCCTCTTCGCTTTCTGCCATGAGGGTGGTGTCATCTGCATAACTGAAGTTATTGATGTTTCTTCCAACAATCTGGTCTGTTAGTATTCCAGAAACAAATACCAATGTCTTTCAAAAATTTGAATAGAAGGTTTGACTTTCCCATGTGCCACAGCAAACAAGCCTTGATTTTAGAATATATAATTAGTTCCTGTACTATAAAAATTTTCCTTTATCCACTGTTACGAGCACAAATAAATTTCTCATCATAAATAATTTAAAGTCTTAGACAAGACCTTTAAATAATATTCTCTTAAAAAGAGTATTTTGATGAAGCTTTACTCAACATCTCTATCACAAAGAGGTTTTAAAAGTGCCTCTTATTTTAAAAGCTGGCAGTTCATTCCCATCTTGCTTTCAAGAAATAGCAGAAAAAGGTGATTCTGTATAGGACAGTATCTTAAACTATTACTTAGTTTCATGTAGTTTTTAATATTTTTAATTGTATGTTTAGCATCAGGTTTTTAGGTGCCTATTTTTATGTTACAGATATGTAACTATCAACAGAATCAAATTCTAGAATGTTTCCATTATTCCATACATTTCCTTGTGCGCCCTATATCATTAATCTCTTCACCTGTCCCAACCCGAGGTATCCACTGCTCTGTTATCTGTCCCAGTAGTTTTTACTTGCTGGATATCATGTAAATTGAATAATATAGTATCTTTGTCTTTATATCTGGATTTTTTCTCTTAACATAATGCTTATGAGATTCATCTGGGTTGCTGCAAAAGTGCTTGGTTCCTTTTTTGCTGTGTAATACTTCATTGTCTGGATACATCACAGTTTGTTTATACTTTCAGTAGTTTATGGACATTAAGAAAATGTTGTTACTGTTGTTTGCAGTTTTGGAGACTATGAATAAAGCTACTATAAATATTCACCTAAAGCTTTGTGTAGACATATGTTTTCATTTCTCTTGGGTAAAAGCCTTGAGTGGGATTTCTAAGTCAAATAACAACTATATGTTTAATTTAATCTCCAAAATATACAAGCAGCTTATGCAGCTCAATACCAGAAAATGAACAACCCAGTCAAAAGTGGGCCAAAGAACTAAACAGACATTTTTCCAAAGAAGACATACAGATGGCTAATAAATACATGAAAAGATGCTCAACATCACTCATTATCAGGGAAATGCAAATCAAAACCACAAGGAGGTACCGTCTCACACCGGTCAGAATGGCTCCCATCAAAAAGTCTACAAACAGTAAACGCTGGAGAGGGTGTGGAGAAAAGGCAGCCCTCTTACACTGTTGTTGGGAATGCAAACTGTTATAGCCACTATGGAGAACAGTGTGAAGATTCCTTTAAATATTGGAAATAGAACTGCCATATGACCCAGCAATCCCACTACTGGTCATACACACCAAGGAAACCAAAACTGAAAGAGACACATGCACCCCAATGTTCACTGCAGCACTCATTACAACAGCTAGGACATGGAAGCAACCGAGATGTCCACCGGCAGACAAGTGGATAAGGAAGTTGTGGTACATGTACACAATGGAGTATTCAGTTCAGTTCAGTTCAGTTCAGTCGCTCAGTCGAGTCTGACTGCAACCCCATGAATTGCAGCAGGCCAGGCCTCCCTGTCCATCACCAACTCCCAGAGTTCACTCAAACTCACATCCATCAAGTCGGTGATACCATCCAGCCATTTCATCCTCTGTCGTCCCCTTCTCCTCCTGCCCCAATCCCTCCCAGCATTAGAGTCTTTTCCAATGAGTCAACTCTTCACATGAGGAGACCAAAGTACTGGAGTTTCAGCTTTAGCATCATTCCTTCCAAAGAACACCCAGGACAGATCTCCTTTAGAATGGACATATTACTCAGTAAAAAAGAACACGTTTGAGTCAGTTCTAATGAGGTGGATGAAACTGGAGCCTATGTGAAACAAGTGAAATAAGTCAGAAAGAGAAGCCCCAATACAGTATATTAACACATATATATGGAACTTAGAAAGATGGTAATGATGACCCAATAGGCAAGACAGCAAGAGAGACACAGTTGTAAAGAACAGACTTTTGGACTGTGTGGAAGAAGGTGAGGGTGGGATGATATGAGAGAATAGCATTGAAATATGAATATTACCATAACCAGTCCATCCTAAAGGAGATCAGTTCTGAGTGTACATTGGAAGGACTTTTGCTGAAGCTGAAACTCCAATATTTTGGTCACCTGATGTGAAGAACTGACTCATTGGAAAAGACCCTAATGCTGGGAAAGATTGAAGGAGGGAGGAGAAGGGGACAACAGAGAATGAGATAGTTGGATGGCATCACCAACTCAATGGACATGAGTTTGGGTAAAGTTCAGGAGTTGGTGATGGACAGGGAGGTCTGACGTGCTGTGGTCCATGGGGTTGCAAAGAGTCAGACACGACTGAGCTACTGAACTGAACTGAAAATAGATGACCAGTGGAAGTTTGATGCATGAAGTAGGGCACTCAAAGCTGGTGCTCTGGGACAACCCAGAGGGATGGGGTGCGGAGGGACGTGGTATGGAGGGTTCAGAATGGGGGGACACATGTGCACCCATGGCTGACTCATGTCGATGTATGGCAAAAACCACCACAATATTGTACAGTAATTATCCACCAATTAAAATAAATTAATTAATGTTTTTTAAAAAACTGTTTTCCAAAGTAGCTGTGCAATTTGGCATTCCCATCAGCAACCCATGATTGTTGCAGTTATTCCATATCCTTTTCAGCACTTAGTTACTTTTTGTTAGTTTTTACTTTTAGCCCTTTTAGTCAGTGTGTAGCAGTAGCTCACTGAGGTTCTATTTTGCATTTCCCTATAGCTAATGATGCTGAAAATCAATTCATATGTTTATTTCCATTTGTAGTTCTCTGATAAAGTGTTCAATTCATTTGCCTTTTTAAAAAATTGGTTAGTTAGTGTTTTATTACTAAGTTGTAAGACTTTATACCAGAGAAGACAATGGCATCCCACTCCAGTACTCTTGCCTGGAAAATCCCATGGATGGAGGAGCCTGGTAGGCTGCAGTCCATGGGGTCGCTAAGAGTCAGACACACTGAGCGACTTCACTTTCACTTTTCACTTTCATGCATTGGAGAAGGAAATGGCAACCCACTCCAGTGTTCTTGCCTGGAGAATCCCAGGAACGGGAGAACCTGGTGGGCTGCTGTCTGTGGGGTCGCGCAGAGTCGGACGTGACTAAAGCAACTTAGCAGCAAGACTTTATACAATAGTTCTGAATCCAATTCCATTACCAAGAATGTATTTTGTAAATATGTTTTTCTCAGGTGGGAACTTATCTTTTAATTTTTCTTAACATGATAAACAAGAAAAGTTTTTCTGAAGAAATCTCAATTATTCATTTTTTTCTTATGATTTTTTTTGTGTGTGTATTGTCTAAGAAATATTTTTCCCATCCAAGGCCACAAAGATAGTTTTCCTATGTGTTCTTCTAGAAATCTTATAGATTTAAGTTCTGCCTTTAGATCTAATATATATTTCTAGTTAATTGTTATAAATGGCATGAGCAATGGGTTGACATTAATTTCTAGCACTTTATGGGGTATTCAATACCACATATTGAAAAAACTATCCTTCTTCTATTGAATTATCGTGCCATCCATGTCTCTATTTCTTGAGTCTCCAACCTGTTCCAGTGATCTATATGTCTGACCTTTCACCAAAACTATACATGTGAGTTTCTGTGGAATTAGAGATAGATTTTAAATAATGAAGTGTTATCCATTTTGTCTTTTTCAAAGCTATTTTTACTATTCTAGGACCTCTGCTTCTCCATATACATTTTAGAATCAACCTGATAATCTCTACACAAAATCCTGCTAGGGTTTTTGTTAGAATCACATTAAGTCACTAGATCAAATTGAGGAGAACTGACATTTTAGCCATGCTAAATCTATCTGTGAGCACCCCACTTATTGGAGTCTTTGATTTTTTCAACTGTGCTGTTAATTTTCAGTGTGCAAATAATGCAAATGATTTTCCAGTTTTATCCATAAGGGTTTCATGTTTCTCAATGTTATTTAAAATGGTACTTGCTTTTTAAAATTTTGATTTCCAACTTTTTCCTCCAAATTTCATAAGCAGGGAAATGCAGCAGATTTTGTATCCTGAGACCTTGCTAAACTCACATATTAGTTCTTACAATTTTCTTGTAGATTATTTGGGCCCTTCTGTGTGGACACTGGGCTTCCCAGAGGGCTCAGTGGTAAAGAATCTGCCTGCCAAGCAAGAGACTCGGATTCGATCCCTGGGTTATGAAATCCCCTGGAGGAGGAAATGGCAACACTCTCCAGTATTCTTGCCTGAAAAATTCCACGGCAGAGGAGCCTGGTGGGTTATATAAAGGTGCAAGAGGTCACAAAAGAGTTGGACATGACTTAGCGGCTAAAACAATAACAACAGCAGTGCAATATGTGGACACTATGTCTTCAGATGGGAATGGTTTTATTTCTTTGTGTTTAATCAGTATACCTTTTATTTCTTATTGCATTATTGCACTGGCTAGGAATTTTTAATAGGAGTGGTGAGAATGGACATTCTATACTTGTTCAAGAACTTAGGGGTAAAGAATTCAGCTTTCCACCATTCAATTCAGTTCAGTCACTAAGCCGTGTCTGACTCTGCAACCCCATGGACTGCAGCATGCCAGGCTTCCCTGTCCATCACCAACTCCTGCAGTTTACTCAAACTCATGTTCATTGAGTCGGTGATGCCATCCAACCATCATAGCCTCTGTTGTCCCCTTCTCCTCCTGCCTTCAATCTTTCCCAGCATCAGGGGCTTTTCCATTAAGTCAGTTCTTCACATCAGGTAGCCAAACTGATGCTGAGCTTCAGCTTCACCATCAGTCCTTCCAAAGAATATTCAGGACCCATTTCCTTCAGGATGGACTGGTTGGATCTCCTTGCTGTCCAAGGGACTCTCAAGAGTCTTTTTCAACACCACAGTTCAAAAGCATCAATTCTTTGGCGCTCAGCTTTCTTTATAGTCCAACTCTCACATCCATTCATGACTACTGGAAAAACCATAGCTTTGACTAGACAGACCTTTGTTGGCAAAGTAATGTCTCTGCTTTCTGACATGCTCTGTAGGTTGGTCATAACTTTTCTTACAAGGAGCAAGTGTCTTTTAATTTCATAGCTGTAGTCACCATCTGCAGTGATTTTGGAGCCCAAACAAATAAAGTCTGTCACTGTTTCCATTGTTTCCCCATCTATTTGCCATGAAGTGATGGGACCAGATGCCATGATCTTAGTTTTCTGAACATTGAGTTTTAAGCCAACTTTTTCATTCTCCTCTTTCACTTTCATCAAGAACCTCTGTAGTTCTTCTTCATTAGGCACTATATTAATTGTAGTTTTATAATAAATTTCTCTAAAGAGATTAAGGATGTTTTCTTCCATTCCTAAATTCCTGAGAATTTTGTCATGAATGGATGTTGTTCTCTTCCTCTGTCATCCCCTTCTCCTGCTTTCAATCTTTCCCAGCATCAAGGTCTTTCTCAATGAACCAGTTCTTCACATGAGGTGGCCAAAATATTGGAGTTTCAGTATCAGTCCTTCCAATGAATATTCAGGATCCATTTCTTTTAGGATTGACTGGTTTGATGTCCTTGCAGTCCAAGGAACTCTCAAGAGTCTTCAACACCACAGTTCAAAAACATCAGTTCTTCAGTGCTCAGCCTTCATGGATGTTAAATATAGTTAAATATTTTTTTCTGTATCTATTGAGATGCTCATTAAGTTTCTTTCAATCTGTCTTTCAATGTTGTAAATTATATTGTGTAAATTACATTGACTGATTTTCAAATATTGAACTAAACTTGCTTCCCCTCAGATCACAATTTATTATCTTTTATATATATGGATGGGTTTAATTTTTAAGTTTTGTTAAGGATTTGTGTGCCTATGTTCAATAATAAATGTATTCTGTAGTTTTGCTCTGTTTTTTTTTTTTCCAATTATTAGTATCAGAGTAATGCTAGCCTCATAAAATCATTTGGGAAATTTTCCTCCTCTTCTATTTTCTTGAAAATTTGTAATAAAATTAATATTATTTCTTCCAAAAATGTTTAATAGGCTTCACCTATGAAACCATAAAGTATTGGAATCTTTATTTTTGGACTGTTTTAACAATGAATTGAATTTCTTTAATAGGTATAGATGTGCTAGGGCTATCTGTTTATTCTGGAATAAATTTTGATAGTTTCTGTTTTTTTAGAGAATTTACCCATTTCATCTAAGTTATCAATTTATTGGCATAAAGTTGTTCATAATATTCTCTTCCTGTCGTCCTAAGGTCTGAATTTTCTGTAGTGATGTCCTCTCATTCCAAGTACTGGTAGTTCGTACCTTTTTAAATTTTTTAATCAGTTTCCTAGAGGTTTATATATTTTATCTTTTCTGAAAACCAGCTTTTAGGTTTATTGGCTGTTTCTATTGTTTTTCTCTTCTTATCTTATTATTTTTCTTCCTTCTTCTTAGTTCAGGTTTGACTGGCACTTTCTTTACTACTTTTCTAAGGTGAAGTGTATATTTTTGATTTGAAACTGTTTTTGGTTTCTAATCAAAGAATTTAATGCTATAAATTTTCCTCTAATCACTGCTTTGACTCAGTCTCGTAAATTTTGATACATTTTATTTTCATTTTCATTCAGCTTAAATTATCTTCTAATTTCCCTTGTGGCTTCCTTTCTGATACCTGAGTTTTTTAGAAGAATATTGTTTAATTTTAAAACATTAGGGAATTCTCTTACTGGTTAACAGTTTAATTCCACTGTGGCCCTGGAACCTACTTTTATGAAATTTCAATTTTTTTTAATGAATTAAATTTATTTTCAGCTTAGAATATGTCTTTATCATCTTGTTCAATGACTCCATTTGGTTTTACAATATCTAAGAACTTCCTCTTTATTTCCTTGAGTGCTGGCACATTGTTAATAAATTCTCTGAGTTTTATCTTTAGTTCACTTCTATTTTGAAATACATACTCTCAGTATAGAATGCTGAGTCAATAATTGTTTTTCTTTAGTATTAAAAGATGCTAAATCAGTGGGTTTTGGCTTACATAGTCTTGATAAATATTCTGGTATAATCCTTATTTTTCTTCTGTATGTAATGTTTCTTTTTTCTCTAGCTTCTTTAAAGTTTTTCTCTTTGTCTTTGGTTTTCATTACTTTCACTCTGACATGTCTAGGTGAGGTTTGGTTTTGTTGTATTTTGGTATTTATCTTCATTAACATTCTTTGAGTATTCAAATTTGTGGTTCAATCTCTTACTTCTTTGAAGGGAGGGGGAATTTGCAGACAGTTTACTCTTCAAATGTATCTTCTGCCCAATTTTCTATGTGTCCTCCCTCTGGAATTATACATACGTTAGAGGACACAGTGTTGTGCAGATTTTAAGTTCAACTATGTTTATTACTCATTCATTTTTTTTCTCTTTATTTTTCAGCTTGGATAATTTCTGTTGTCCAGTGTCTAACTCTCTTCCCAAGGCTGTGTCCAGTCTAACGATGGGTCCATCAATTCAACTCTTCATCTCTGGTACCATGTTTTCATTTCAGCATTCCCACTTGACCTTTTCTTATAGTTTCCATGTTACTAAATTTCCCAACTGTTCTTGCACATTGTTCACATTTTCTACTAGTTTTCTAATATACAAATAATCATTATTTTTTAATCCTTTTCTGATAGTTTGAACACCTCTGTCATATCTAATTCTCATTCTGCTAATTGCTTTATCTCTTGACAGAGGGCTGTCTATTCTTGTTACTTTTAATATATATCCTATATTTTTTATAATTAAACATTAGACATTTTGTAGAAGAATAGTAGAGACTGAAGGAAATAGTATTTATTCCTAGAAATGAGCATCTCTCTTCTGCTATGAAGTGATTAGAATGGGATTATAAGCCAATCTAGTCAGGAGCTGAGCAGATCTGGGGCTTTGTTGTTGCTAGTTAACCTGAATTCCAGTATATGTCAGTTTTCACAGTCCTCTAGCAGTAGACTGATGTCACTTTGGGTTCAGAGTGAGGGCTAGAGTGCCAAATGGTTTTTCTCAGTATTCTTGCTTTCCCATCAGCTTTCAGCATAGCACAAAACCCACATTCCCATGGGATCTGCCTCCATGCTCTGCTGCTGCTGCTAAGTCGCTTCAGTCGTGTCCGACTCTGTGCGACCCCATAGATGGCAGCCCACCAGGCTCCCCCGTCCCTGGGATTCTCCAGGCAAGAACACTGGAGTGGGCTGCCATTTCCTTCTCCAATGCATAAAGGTGAAAAGTGAAAGGCAAGTCGCTCAGTCATGTCCAACTCTTCGCAACCCCATGGACTGCAGCCCACCAGTCTCCTCCGTCCATGGGACTTCCCAGGCAAGAGTACTGGAGTGGGTTGCCATTGCCTTCTCCATCCATGCTCTATCTCTCCTTTAGTAATGGATTGATGCTGCTTATTATTCAGTATTAGATTCATGGAGAAGGCAGGGAAGTTCTCTCTTGTCCTGGACCAGTCATAGTCATAGGTAGGCTCTCCATGCCTAGGTCTTCTCAGCATTTCTACTCCTCCCAACTATGGCAGCAAAACTCTGCCTTGTAATTACAGCCATATTTGGATGGGAGTTTTCTCCTCTCCCCCAGAAGTAGCAGATCTCTACTTAAATATCTCTAAATATAAGGTGTCTAAATATATGATTCTCGACCCAATCTGAATTCCAGCAGCCCTCCTTGGGGTCAGGGGTCTGAGGGGTTTTCCTGTATCTTTTCTCCAACAGCAACAGGTTTCTGCTCAATTCCTAAGAGATTGTTCCCTGTCCCTCCCAGGAACAGAGAAGTTTTGTTTCTACTTTTCTTCCTGAAGCAATACTTGTGCATAAAAGAGAGGATTTGCTCCTCCTTCCTGGCCAGGCTTTTTCTTCACAGGAAAGAAGGGTGCAGGAAAGCAGATTTATACCTGCTGACCTCCCCTCCACCACCCCGCCTCCCCACAGCAGCCAATCACCCTTCACACCTAAACCATTGAGAAGGACTCTCCAGTTGTCTTCCCCTCCCCCAATTTTTCTCCTGAGGAACCAGCCAAGGTCTATGGAGAAAAACTTCTGAGTGAATGTAAACTCCCTTTGTATCTGTTGCCCTGTTTGTTTCCCCATGAGATCTTTCCAACTGATGTGTCAGTTTGGCAAGGATACAGTTATCTGTTATTTAACCAAACCCTAATTTCATTGTTGATGTAAAGGAAGTTTTCAGATATAAGTAAGATCCATAATCAGTTAACTCAAATAAGGGAAAATATCTCAGATAGTCTAGGTACACTGATTTAATTCATTAGAAGGCCTATTGTCACCAATAGCAGAATTTCCTTCTTTTTATGGCCATTTTATATTTTCTCATTTTTAATACATTTATCCATCAACAAACACTTAGGTTATTTCCATATCTTGGCTATTGTGAATAATACAGCAATAGACATAGAAGTGCAGATATCTCTTTGAGATAGTGATTTTATTTCCCTGAAATATATACCTAGACATGGGAATGCTATATCATATGACAATTTTATTTTTAGTGTTTTAAGAAATCTACGTATTTTGAAAAATCTGTTTTCCATAATGGTTGTACCAATTTACATTCCCACTAATGGTGTACAAGTGTTCCCTTTTCTCCACATCCCATGGCACTGGATAACTTGTCTATTTGACAACAAACTTTCTATCAGGCATGAAGAGACATCTCATTGTGGTTTTGATTAACATTTCCCTGATGATTAGTGATGTCATAACTTTTCATATAACTGTTGACCATTTGTGTCTTTTTTTTTTAAAATGTCCGTTCTGGTCCTTTGCCCTGCCATTTGTGACAACATGGATGAAACTAGAGGACATTATGCTAAGTGAAATAAGCCAGACACACAAAGACAAATATTGTATAAGATCACTTATAAATGGAATCTAACAAAGTCACAGTAGCAGAGAATAGAATGGTACTTGCCAAAGGCTTGAGTGAAAGAAATGAGGAGGTGTTGATCAAAGGGTATTTAACTTTCAGTTATAAGATTCTGGGGACCTAATGTACAGAGTGGTGACTATAGTTAATAAAACTGTGCTGTATACTAGATACTCGAAATTTGCTGAAAGAGTAAATCTTAAGTATTCTCACCACACACAACACAAAAAAATGGTAACTAGGTGAAGTGATGAATGTATTAATTACCTTGACTCTAGTTACCATTTCATATTGTATAGATATAGAAAATCATGATGCTATATATCTTAAATATACACACTATTTGTCAATTATACCTCAATAAATCTTGAGAGAAAACAAAATATTTCTTCCTATAGGCAGCAAGTGACTGTGACTTGTGGGTTTCATGCTGACCATGATCTTTTCCTCATGAAGATCTGCATTACGGATTTCAAACTTTCTTAAACAGCTCCCACAATCACCTGACACAATTCCTTGAGATAGACAGACAGGTGTTAGTCTGGCTTCCCTGGTGGCTTAGATGGCAAAGAATCTGCCTCAGAAAGTATAAATAGGTGATAGACAACTAGATACTGTTCTACTTGTTTTTCTTCTTTGGTTGAGCCTTGACTGATATAGTCCAAGATGTCAATAATCTTACATTCTGATAAGGACACCAACAATAAAAAGAGAAATATATCAAGAAGTGATAAATGTTGAGAAGTTAAGTAAGGTAAAGGCCTAGATGAGGTAGAGGCTGCCATCTTAAATAGGAGGTCAAGGAAGTATTCTTCATAATATGATTCTTGGGTGGAACTCTGAATGAAGTGAGAAAGCAAGCAAAGTTGTACTTTTATTTGAAAGGAAAACATGTCTAGAACAATAAGTGCAAAGCTCATGAGCTGATGGAACACTTAGTATATTTGTGGAAAAGAAGAAAGGAAGGGCTGACAATCAGGCAGCAAAGTGGAAGATAAAGGAGTTAAGATCAGACAGACTCCAAGAGAAAATCATGAAAAGGTCTTAGAGGCTTTAAAGAAAGAAAGTGAAGTCGCTCAGTCATGACCAACCCTTTGCGACCCCATGGACAGTAGCCTGCACCAAGCTCCTCCGTCCATGGGATTTTCTAGGCAAGAGTACTGGAGTGGGTTGCCATTTCCTTCTCCAGGGGATCTTCCCAACCCAGGGATCGAACACAGGTCTCCGCATCGTAGACAGACGCTTCACCGTTTGACCCAAGCCTGCATGCCTTAGGGGCTTTAGGTCTTACTCTAAATTATATGTGAGACTCTGCAGGGTTGTGTGGGTAGTGCAGGTTGGAAGTACCAGGAGGAAAACAGAACACAATGTAGAAGAGTGGAAGTAGGGAGAGCAATTGGGAAGCTATTACAATATTTCAGGAAACGGGTGAAGGAAGTTTGGTCTAGAGTGATACAAAAGGAGGGTAGTCAGATCTCAGTGTATTTTGACAGTAGAAATCAGAGGTTTGCTGAAGAATTTGAATGACGATTTTGAGAAAAAGCAAAGCAAGGAGAATGACACTATACTTTTGAGCCTCAACTTCACTCCCTTGAGAGGCTTTCTCTGGTTTCCCAAGTCCATGCTCTTTAGACAGCAAAGTGATTGTCACACCACCCTATACGTGCCTATTTAATTCCTAAAAATCCACTCATAGGGCTTCCCTGGTGGCTCAGATAGCAAAGCATCTGTCTGCAATGCAGGAGACCTGGGTTCGATCCCTGGGTTGGGAAGATCCCCTGGAGAAGGAAATGGCAGCCCACTCCAGTACTCTTGCCTGGGAAATCCCATGGATGGAGGAGCCTGATAGGCTACAGTCCATGGGGTCTCAAAGAGTTGGACACAACTGAGCAACTTCACTTTCACTTTCACTTTCACTTTCAATCCACTGAAGATTGCAAGCCTCTCCAGAGAGGACTGTCAAAGTCTTATTCATCACTGTATCTCTAGACCTGTTTTAGTACCTTGTAGATACTCAAAAGCATTTGTTAAATGAATTATTGGCTTTTTCTTTTATGTTTGCAGTACAGAATTAGGAAATTTTATAACTGTATTATTTTCAACCTATTATATTTGATATTAAATATAATCTATTTCATCACATTTCATTTTCATAAATTTGTTAACCACTTATAATTTATTTTCACTGTTTTTTACCCTTTCCTATATATCTATGGAAGATTTTTTTTTCCATAAATTTGGGTGAAATGTTTTTATATTGCAGATATTTTCTAATCTGTGATACCTGTAGAAATGTTCATTATTTGTGGTTTGTATTCCCAATTCTCATATTTTTGATGTACAGAAATATATTTTATTTTCATTTTATGAGGTCAAATTTATTGATAATTTCCCTTAGAGTTTCTTTAAAAGTTCTATTACACCTTTGAAGCAAATACATATTCTTTATGTCATTCTTCAGGTTTTTATGTCTATATTTCTTAAATTATCCTTTTTTTTCTTCTACGATTTTATATGTAATAGGAAAGTATTTACTAAATTGACCTTTCTCTAAAAATGCAAAGTAATTGAAAAGGTCGGTGAGTTTTAACCTGAGAAATTTCCTTTCGAATCTCTCAAGTCCAGGTGTTATATATTCTGAATTATTTTTTAAATGGTAACTAATATCCTTACTGTTTCCAAAACAATACCAGCTGTCCCTGCAAACAATACTAAAACATGGAATAACAGCACTCTTTATTTTAAAAGGTATATCAATACATATCAGATGTTTATTTGAACTGTTTTACTGAAAGATTGAGAGTCTATGTGCAAATAGCACTTTTTAGTTTTTCTAAATAAACTTTCCAGTTCCTAAAGACTCCAAAACTGGTATAGCTAAAAGCAATAATTTTATTTTGGCATAGCTATGCTTTTTGTGTGTTAGTCACTCAGTCGTGTCTGACTCTTTTCAACCCCAGGCTCTCTTTTCGACCAGGCTCCTCTGTCCATGGGATCTCCCAGGCAAGATATTGGAGTGGGTGGTTCATGCTTCAGGGGAATCATCCCGACCCAGGGATTAAACCCCGGTCTCCCACATTACAGCAGGTTCTTTACGGTCTGAGCCACCAAGGAAGCCCTAGCTATGCTGTAGGACTAGGCAATCTCTAGGCATTCATATATGCTCAGCATAGGCTAATTTGATATAATTTTGCTCACTTTACCTATGACCTAAATAAGGTTTAATTCAATTCTTTAATAGCATAACTCTAGTCCACTGAAACATTTTTAATTTAGCACAGCCACAAATAATTGAACACACTTCCTTAGCTTTTGTCTGCCTATCTAAAAACCAAAGAGCACTGTAACCTGTGTGCGTGTGTGTGTGTGTGTGTGTGTGTGTGTGTGTGCGCGCGCGCGCTCAGTTGCTCAGTCAAGCACTCTAACTGTGGGGACTAAAAATATACAAACAGAAGAAAATTTTTCAAACTTTAGAAACTAATAATAAATTTGAGGGCAAAAGTTGACTACTATACCAAATGTAAGACTTTACATAGTTCAGGACCTAAATCCCAAGAGTTACAGAAATTCCAAATACAACATATTAACTATTATTAGAATTTTCTATTTCTAATCCTGTTAAATTTCTGCTGTAATAAAAATATAGGGATTTATAAAGCTAGCTTATAAGATTAGGAAGTTTTCAGGATCTTTCAAACACCAACTCTAAGTTTTCATTAAAAAATCAAATTCATAATCAACTTATCCTAATTTTTATCAAAAGGAAAACATTCGCTGAGGAAGAGAAGTGACTAAGAAATATGCTGGAATTTCACCTTTGTCACTTTCATTTAAATCAAGTAAAAGAGCATCCATGTGGCTTTCAAAGGTACAAATAAAATATGTTAAGAATTTTAGCCGACTTCTTAATGACTAGATTTCTTCTTATATATTATTAACTTTTAAACCATAAATCTACCCTACATCTTAGAATCTTGGCATCAGGGCATTCAACAAAAGTTTAAATGTTCCCATTTAGAGAACATCCTTTGGTAAAAGATCTAAGGAATGCTTAATGACCATCAAGTGGACAAGTAAGCCATCTGAAGATTCCATTTTGTGTGTTTCATAATTATGTATCTTTGCATTTGGTTCACCATCCAAATATTCAAACAAATGGGTTTAAAAATGAATGCATATATTTTATCTTAGAGATAATATAATATGAATATCTAAATTAATCTTTAATAAAAACACTTTATTTGAGATATTTAAATAAAAAACAAAATTGACCATCTATTAGAAGTAACAAACTAGTAATATACAGAATGGATAAACAATGAGGCCCTACTGTATAGCACAGGGAACTATATTCAATACCCTGTGATAAACCATAATGGAAAAGAATATGAAAAAAGAATATATATATAACTGAGTCACTTTCCTGTACAGTAGAAATTATTTTATTTTATTGGAATATAATTGCTTTACAATGCTATGTTAGTTTCTACAAGCAAAAATTAATACAACATTGTAAATCAACTACATTTTAATAAAATATAAAAAATAAGTATTATTGCATTGTAATGAAAACTCAGTTTAATGCACTTTAGATTTTAAAAAAAAAAGTAGCAATTTATACAATAGTTCAAAAAGCCCCTGTTGTTTAAAAAAGAGCAGAATGATTTTTAAAGATAGACTGTGGAATCTATGTGTTGTCACCATGGTGTATCAGGTGTTTTTACTGAATATATTTTTTTTGTGTGGGAGCTAGGATAAAAATACGTTCTTTTCTATCCCAAATTTAGCCATTTGGCTTTATGATGATTATATTCAGGTCATCAGTGTGGACTCATGGCAACGAAAGTAAAATTGTGTTATGGTAAATTTTCAGTGGTTTATTTAAATGCTTCTTCTGGTGGCCTAATATCTTTTGAATCTAAAAAAACAAGTCAATTCAACAATGAGTTAAAAAATGTACACAAGTGCCCAGAATTCTATTCACCTCTATATCATCTGAATACAGTGATCATTTTAAACCATTGTGAACTGTTAAAGTCCAGGCTCCCCTATCACTCACAAGTTGAGACTCTTAACGGTAAATTGGAGGGACTCTAAAAATTTTAAATCATAGTATATGGCACATGCAAAACTGTTCACTTCTAAATTTGAGGGCATATAAAAATTTGAAGAGCTTCAATTATTTTAAATCACCATGTGCAGCCAAGAGAAAAATTTGAAATTGTAGGGCCTCACATTTTTAAAGTGCTTCAGTGGGGAGAAGAGTCCAGCAGAATTCCAGCATTGAGGCATAAGACACATTGGCCTAGTCTGGTATCATAGCACCATCTCAACTGGAGAGTATATCTAGAAGCCAAGGCACTAGCTTTTCTCAATTGCACATTTTGTAAGGTGGGGTCTTTTAAAGTCCAAATTAACACCCCATTCCAATTAGGAAACAGTAAAGTGAAAAATGTGGTGATTATTAGAACAGGCCAGTGGGAGAAAGACCCAAACAATATTTACAAAGAATGCTTTTCCTTAAATTTAAGGCAATGCAATGGATGAAAGAGACACAAAGCTAAAGAAATACAAAAAGTTTCTGTAAGCACAGCAGGCAAATTCATATACTCCTACAACTGAATTTTAATCACAGTGGCATTTCCCTCACCATGTTTTTCCTTGCCTCAATTTGCCCAGCAAAGTTAACTTTCTGGTTCCCTCTTGGAAGAATGATTGTACGGCATTATGTTTTACCAACACTCTTGGGCCACTTTTTCTATATTCTCTTTGTTTGATTGTGGGAGAGGGTGAGCACTTTGACATTTTACTCAGCTCAGAGTTCACTTTCGACATCCAAATCCTTAGAGAACCATAAAATTATGTCAGCACAATCGGGCTATTTAAAGATGGTCTTTCTTCAACATTTTCCATCTTTTCATCTAAGTAAAAAGTTAGGGTCTCCTTTGTTGCCTTTGGGTGTTCACATATTTTGGGGTTGGCACTGCCCAGGGAGCAGGATGCTCTTCATAATTCTGCATCAGTGAAAACATAATGTCCTATAGTTAGTGGGGGTGGGGGAGGGTAAAGAAAGAAAAAGAGCCTGAAGGCACTGGAATAATTAAGCAAATGCAGTGACAGCTGTGGCAGGTCCTGGGCAGAACTGGCTCCACTGAGCTGAATTAATGACATCAACAGCCTAGTATCTCCATTAACATTTGATCATTAATTATTACCCTCTGACAGTAAGAGCTTAAACCTTCTAAGGAGTGGCCTGTTATTAATCTACTTTACCTGCCCTGAGCACGGCTACTTGCCCACCTCAGTGCAGTCAGTGGGCTGGTTTTCACTTCTTGTTTGTTTTTAATCGCAACTATTACTTCACTTTCTGGAGTAAACGGTGATGACCATTAAATTATAAAGACTGCTTTGAAGTTCTGGGCTGTGTTTCTGCGCCTAGGACAAGGAGATAAAGTACCTGGAACTGTTGCATTGAATTTCTTTGTCAAGTTTAGAAGGGCCTGAAGACACAGTTTACCTGAAAAACTGTACATGGCAGCAAAGAGGTAAATCATTCACCATCAGAGAAGGCAATGGCACCCCACTCCAGTACTCTCACCTGGAAAATCCCATGGATGGAGGAAGGAGCCTGGTGGGCTGCAGTCCATGGGGTCACTGAGAGTCGGACATGACTGAGCAACTTCACTTTCACTTTTCACTTTCATGCATTGGAGAAGGAAATGGCAACCCACTCCAGTGTTCTTGCCTGGAGAATCCCAGGGACGGGGGAGACTGGTGGGCTGCCATCTATGGGGTCACACAGAGTCAGACACAACTGAAGCGACTTAGCAGCAGCAGCAGCATTTACCATTGCGCCTTTATAGAGCCTCGTGGGGACAAGAATTTCTCAGATTTCCTCAGAATCCCATTCTGGGGACTGTGATCATTTGGATTAATTGTCTTCTCAATTCTTAAATTCTCCACTGAAAATGCTAACCAAGAATAGAGAGAAGTCCAATTTCATATACATACCCTCAAATAATTATCTCCCAAATTCTGTTAATCTTTAGTCATATTCTGTTTTCCAATGAAAATTACTTAAATTTTATCTTTTAAAAATGCATCTCATATCTATATCTAAATGTCTCTGGGGAACTTTTAAAATTTGTCAGACCCTTGACAATTTACTATACATACAAGCACATGGAGACATACACAGACACTACAGATAATCTATAAAACTGCCCAAGAAATATTAAAGACCCTCCTCCCTCCAAGTGACCTGTTAATGTTTAACACTGCCTCAGTTTCTCTCCAATGAAGGTTCATCCTTACCATCTGACAATATGACTTCGTCTCTCATGAGGGGAAAAAAAAACTGGGAAAATGCAAACAGAAGCTCATGTGTTAAGTGCTCTCCCCAGGCCTACAGACCTTATAGTATTAGAGTGATAATTAACTTTTACCAAAGAAGACTTCATAGAAGTCCAATACATTAATTTGCTGATTGTTCTTTTCCTGTTAGAGACATAATCCAGAGTTCACTTCTAGTCATAAACATAGACACAATATAATTTAATAGAGTGCCTGCTTCAGCTAATGGCCCTGAATGGACTGAGAAAATCCCACTGCTTTCAGGACTGGATAGTATATTCCCCAGCTCACAGAGGGAACTTATGTATTCCTTCTTTTCACCAAGGAAACAATGGTAGAATCAGACTTGACCAAAAATTTCCCTCAGCTTAGTTCTCAGTAGATCACTGATATTGGCTCCCATGTAGTAGATAGTTTAAGATTTTCTAAGATGACTGTGAGAAAATACCATCTGCACCATCAAAAGAGACTTCCTCCCACTTAGAGACAGACCTCTGTTTTCCTATTAAGAACAGCCCAACAGCATCCTTGAGGATCCTCCTGGGTCCTCTGGTCAATTCATGTGGCTTCACCAGACCTCTTTATTGAAAACCCTTGCTCAGAAATTACCTTGGAAGAAGAGCATGTGTAAGGAAGCCTTTAATTAATACAAGTTCCTAGTTATCCAGTACAATGCAATTATAAAATAAGGAAGAAAAAGTAACTTAAGCTCTATGGATTTTAGTTTTCTCCTCTTAGAATTACTAGGAAAAAATTACTAGGAAAAAATAAGCAGCCTGGTTCTTTTTCAGTTGAAAGTTGAGACTTCTGTTGAGACACAGTTGTTTGCATAGCTAAAGCCAGTGTAAGGAGGAAGAAGCTAGATGAAGGACAAAGTAACCAGAGCTACAATCCATTTAATTAAAATAATTCTAACTAAATATCTTTAATGCACAAGGGAATTTTGTACTGAAATGGGAGGAAAGTCAATGTTTCCTACTAAGGTACCATTATTTATAACCTTATAGGAATTATCATCATCATATGACATCAATTTTTCCCATCAGTTGACCAGTAAGCTCTGTTCCCTAACACTTTCTTTCATTCCACATACATTGTAGAAGTTCTTAGGACGTAGCTCAATCCCACTTCATTTCAATCATATGCTGACTGCTCCTGCAATCACCCCCACCAATGGTCCAGACACACCCACTGTAGATTTATCTGATCTCATAAACTCAGATGGTTTAACTTTTTAAAACTTTCTCATGACTTCACGCGAGCCTTCTTTTTAAATACTACCCTAAATATTATTGAACCTATAATACACTTTTAAAAATTTCTTGTTTCCCTTTAGCTTTCTTGCATAACAGGAACACGGTTGGCTTGGATTCTTAAAACTTCCATCAAACTTCCTCTAGCTGGTTATAGATATTACCTATTACCACTGCATACTAATTTTCCCTACCCAATATTATCTGTTTAGTTTTTCCATAGCTTTCCTGACTGATAAGTCACATTTGAGTCACCCTAGTACAGCTCAGGATATCTAGCTATAAATACTGGCTTCTGACAATTTACCCACCATATATAATGAATTCATATTTGAAAATAGTAAAAACAGAAAAATAATAAAAAGAAAATGAATGAACACAAAGCATTAATATGCCATCTTAATATGCTTATAACACAAGAAGTCTCATTTTCCATGGGTGATCCTAAAGAAAAAAGTCACTATGTTAAACACTCTATTATAGTTCCTTATTAAATATTTTCCTGAATTTTCTTCATCTTATGTCACATTCACAACAACTTTTTAAAGAATTAAAATCTTGCATTTTGATTACCTCTTTTTTACATTTAGCAAAAGATTACAGAGCAGATATTGTTTGACATTGAATTTCTGTTAACATGTCCTCCACTGGAGCATAGTTGTACACATTGTTTCAGAGCTAACATAATGGGGAATATTTTCAAAGAGGGCTGTGTTTCAAGCCAGATGGTTTATCTGCCGAAACAATTCTCCCAGTAGAGAAATAGTAGCTGCACAGTTGCAGTAGTGTTCATAAGCCTAGTGCAGTAGATTCATTTGGCACCCACATTTTGGAGTCAAACAAAAGTGTGGTTTGTGTGAATCTCAGACTCAGACGTTCATAAGTGAAAAGGCGTTTTCTGCAGTTGCACATTGTGCTTTATTGTAAAGGAGGTCGTGTGTTCATATCAGAAACATCATATGCAAATATGACATGCTTTTTAAATATATATAATAGTTTCACCCATATAATGCAAAGGGACAATACTAAAATAATTGTTTCAGAGATTTTCACAGTCTGGTCTCAAAACAGCCAATTTTCCATACTTGCGTTGAAAGCAAATGCATTACCAAAATTCAGGTCCACCATACCTAATAAAATTTGAAAACAAAAAGACTAGACATATATCACATCTCGGGCTTTTGGCACAGATCAACTGTTGCTTAATAAACATTCAAGGATTACACCGAGTGTCCTATAGATACTGCCATGCATGGCTCCTCCCCCAAAACTCTAGACTTAAAATCTCATGATTTTCAAGGGCCCCTTAAGAGAAGACTTAATGACTCATGGCATTTGCTTCTCTACCCAACAGTGATCTTCAGAGGTATTGCTATATACACTGGGAATCTTATCCTTTGTCATAGGAACTGTCGCTTCCCTGTACACTAATACTGCCCACAGTTTAAAAATAAAACAGAAGAGTTAGAGGATTCCAGGAGGGGGTTACCATGCTCTGAAACGTCTCAAGCATGTAGCGGGATGGGAAAATCCCTGAGATTCCAAAGATTTAAAAAAATAGCACATGGGAGGTTCTAAATAAAGAAATCCTTGGGTATGTTGGGGAACCTGGCACCAGTCTTGCAGCTCTTTCCTGCAGAGACTATTTTTGCTAGTTATCGAATGAGCAAGTGAGAAAATGCATGTGCACACATGTGCCCTTTTATGTTTAGAGAACTCAATGAATGTTAATGGCATTTTATTTTCATGGAGAATATCTTTTAACATATATGTAATATATATAATTTTTTGCTGAATTATTTTCACCTCTAATATATCTTTATACCTTAATTTTTTAAAACTATGTTACCCACTTCAAAACTTCAGGATGAATGAAGAAAGGAAGTTTTTAAAAACAAAATAATGAAAATAGGATTAGAACTACAATTTCCCCAAAGTGAGTTAATACCATCTTCACACAAAATATACACAAACGATTTATGTCCCATAATAACTCTCAAGCAGGAGGAGAAAAAAATTAAGGTAAAGACTACAAGCTTAACTGCTCTGAAATTGACAGCATAGCTGGAAAATCCAGGATGCTGTAAATAATTACATATTAGGTTTTTAGGGCCCTCATGTATGAGAAAAATCTAGTTCAGAATATTTCATTCTGAATTAACGTGTATATTAAATCCAAACAAATGTTAGAGACACTTGCCAAAATGAAAATCTTTACATGACTGTCTCCAAAACATACTGTTAAACGAATACCTGTGGGCAAGTCAAAACGAAAAATATAAACACCTGCTAATTACCTGCATCATTTTGAAGGGTACCCAAGGAATGTTGACACTTTATTTCTTAGTATTGTATTTATATACTTAGCCTTCTACACTTGGTCTTATATTTGCTGCATCTTGATCTATTTGAGCAAAGATTTACTGGCGTGACATTTAATGCAGGCATTGAATACTGGCAGAAATGTGGGACTTTTTATAAAAGTGACTGCTTTGGGGGATTTCTCATTTTTCTTCTTTTTCTTTTTCATTTTATGAATGTTGTCATTTATTAACAGGCAGCTTGTAAGACATTGCGGGCTAAGGAACACAGATCCCATTGCATTTACAACAGAACTTTTGTAAATATTTAGTAAAGGGTCTAATATTATATACTTTGAAACAAAGAAAAATCCTATCAGGTCAGATATCTGATACTTCAGTTGTTTATGTGTAATTAATGCCACAAATCTCTAAGTACTCCCGTGTTCCAAATACCAAGAAAACTGTCAATTGCTTCCTCACATCATTGGAGTGGTTATCTTCTTTGCTCTTGACATTTTGTATCACTTTGAATGACTTTACCAAGCAGAAACCAAAGTACACATTTTTCTTACTTTCCAGGAGATAGTGTCATCAAATTACATATATGATGTCCAAGAGAGACAGCGGAAAGTCTCTGATGGACAAGTTGAATCCAATTCAAATATTTACAGCATCAACAGCAAACTGGATATATCCAGCAAATAAACAAATGGAATTATTCATGAGACCAAGTTAAGTCAATACATCTCTATCTTAACCAGATCCTTTCTAACAATGTACATGGTACAAAATATACATCACAGTTAAGACTGATAAATATCATATGTAAACAGAGAAGACTAGTAATTTGTAAATCAGCTTATTTTTAATATAATTGTCCTGACACACTAACTTCTGTATTAGCCAAATCCTTAAATATACTTAAATCAAAAAATTTGTTCAGGGATGCTTTGAAGCCCTGATGAATATTTGGGGAATCAGGAAACAGATGAAAGGAAGAGAATTCACCTCCACCATTTCCATTAGAGTAGTTTACAAGGGTCCAGTGTAACCTTTTTCTCCTCTCCACTTGGTTGTCTTTTAATTACAGCAATTTTCAAAGAAAGAACATCTATCATTGCTCACATGAGAATAGAGGTTGCATGAGCTCTCATTCAGGATATTTTTTTCTCAACACTGTTACTCCATTCACTACCAAATTTAAAAGCGAACTTCCAAGCAAGATAAGGCTGAGAAAATAGGGAACAACCCACTTCCTTAATAATGGAGTGATTTTTGGAATGTACTAGTTGTCTGCTCTGCATGCGACCTGCTGGTCCCCACTAATCACCACCACCAATAAAAGAGGAAACCACCAAATTTTCTGTCCAACATCAAATCTATTCTATCCTTCCTACATCATCATTCTAGAACCAAACTGATTTCCAAAAGGTACGTCTCCAGGCTGTGCCAGTCTGCCAGGATCTTTCTGGTCAGGATCTTGAGTCTCTGATTTACCCCTCCACTCTCCAAACATAACAAAATATATAGCCATAGAGACCTGAGCCACACTTCTGCATGTGGGCTGAAGTTTCCAGGTGGCCTATGTTTGTTATGATTGTGCCTGGCCTCAAATAAAAGCAAATTGACAATCCTTTACCTCCCTCAAGCCAGTGCCAATTTTAAAATAAAATGTCTAGTGGTGATTTATTGCCAGTGCAAACTGCCAGACTGGCAACCCCATTTACCTACTAAGCAGACAAATTAGTAAAACCAATGTCAACCTTGCCCAGTTTCACCATGTATGTTCTAGAAGGCACTCCAAATTTCATATTTATTCTGTTACCAGATTTCTTATTTGTGTGCATTAGAAAACAAAACACCTAGCTGATCTTAATGACTTCAGAAAGTTGCCATTCTTCCCTTGAGGACTTCCCAGGATCCTCTAAGTTCATTTCCATAGATCACACACTTTTCCAGTTAGATAAGAATTGTTGACACCATTAATCACCTGGCTTGAATATCAAACAGGACTGCAGAACTGAAAGAATCTCTTTCCTGCTACAAATATCATCTCAAGGGCATGTTTCCTACCACTTCCCCAGGGACCCAACACCTGCCTTAGTGATTCTCAGGAGACTCCCCTCCCTTATTCCTCTCCAACTTATAAATATTAGCACCTGCTGGCCAAGGTATAAGTTTTCAAATGTTGATTTAGGGTTTTTTTTTTTTTTGGTTTTCTTTTTTTGGCTCTGTCCAGCCCTATTATCTCCCACCAAGTCAATCTCTGTTTGCTAGAATAAAGTACAGGAGATTTTTGCATTGCTCTGGTCAGAAGCACTTCTTTTTATTCAAGACCAGCAATTCAAAGAAGACTGGGCTACAAATAATGTATTTTAAAAGAAAAGAAAAAAAAAAAAAAAGAGCCATTAATTCCTACTTTTTTAAGATTACAGACAGGCTGCTCTGACAAATGAAACCTCACCCAGTCTTACTTAAGCTGCCCAGAGTGACTAGTTATCAAGCCAATGAGAAGAAATCTTTTATGTCTTTTCTTGATGCCTCCATGTCATTGTACACAAAATGCAGAGCTGTCTATATTTCATCAACCATTTTCTTCATGTATTATTTAATAAAATGTTTAGAGCATGCCTAATTACAAACATTTATTATAGAATCCAATCCTAGAAATGTCTGAGAATATGCTAAATTGTTTCCTACCTAAAGTTTTAATGAGAGTATAATACCTCCGGCCCATATGCTTCAAGAACGTTATCCTTAATTATGTAACATGGGTATTTTACTGATATCTGTTAACTGCTCGAGCAGCTGTGGTTTTCTGCTTTTTTGCACAGCTCGGGAGGAGCAGTGAGTTCAGTTTCCCCTTTTTGGGGGGTTGCAAAATCCATACCCCAAACAGGTGTGTGCAATCATGAACCGCAGTGATGAACCCAAACTGCTGCCTTTCTAAAAATTCCACCAGCCGGTGACACACGCTGGTCAAGGTTGCACAACCTTGTTTTCCACTGGTTATTTTGATGATTCATTCCCCCATGGGGAGGTGAATTTCAGCTATTGTTACTGTGCTCCTGTTTCTGATAACTAGAGGAATCACTTCCTCATTTTGATGATTTCTCTCTCTTTCCCTCTCCTGTTCATGCTCTTGCTGCCTCCCTGTTTCTTTCTTACTAAATTTTGATCTCTTGCAAAGTCCTGACTGGCTGTTCTCTTCATGGAAAAGGACCGGGAGAGGTGAAGGTAAAGGAAGCACATTCACATGTTAAGTAGGACTCTTTAACTTTTCACTTCATTGCTGTGAATCTACCTGGATGATATGAAACTATAAAGTAATCATTCACTAAAAATATAACAGCTCATAGCAATATGTAAGTATTGTCCACTTTCAAGTAATAACCTTGGAAAACTACACAATCCAATACTTGGATTCTATTGATTGCTTAAGAAATGACTGTGGAATTGCCATCAAAACCTCTTTCATATTGTTTTGAATTTCAAATGCGGAAAACTGTCCTCTTTAAAAAAAGGGGCATTTGGTTTCTGCAATTATCCAAAGTTTATCTAGAATCAGGTCTACTGACAAAATGCTCAAGCCTTCATTTTTGATAAAAATTATTTTTATCAGTAAATAAACTCTTTAAGAGGAATAAAAATAAATCCTAAAATGGATTCAGAAAGGAGGTACAAAGCATTTTGAACAGTGGCAAATACCACGGAATTAAATGTAGTGGATGAATATGACTTCCCTGTAAATCTTACATGCTTGCTAAGTATTTCACCTTCACATCTTAGTTTCTCTAGAAAATGAAGCAATTCAAATTAATTTCTGTTTTTTCCTCTTAAAACAACAAAATGCAATAAAAATACTCTGTAGAAATTTTATTTCTAATTAATGACAGCACATTAATGAGAGCTAATTAATGAGAGCACATCAACTCATTTCATATTGCTCTAAAAGTGTGGATTTTCTCATCCCAGAGAATAATGTGTCATAATTGTAAGAACACAGGTCATGTAATGTGAATTCAGATATTAAACCGTAATTTACCATTTACTGTCACCTGAAACAAGTGACTAGAGCTCACTGAAGCTCAGTTTTCTCATCTGTTACACATGGAAAATAAATACATCCTTTGCATACATGTTGTGAGGATTAAATGGATGAAAAATATCTCTGCCTGGCACAAAGTAGATGTCTAAAGCATAGGGACTTTTGTGATTCTTGTTTTATTACACATTAATGTTCTCTACCAGGGCATGACCTCCTAAAGAGCCAGTATCATGCCTCCGTCATGTTTGTTACTCAGCATTTAGCACAGTGTCTGACACTAGTAGGGCTTAATAATTGTTTATTGAACTATACTGAATACATCCCTGAATACACCTAAGATTTAAAATTGGAAATAAAAAGTAGAAGATTTTAAATTAAATTTATTGTAAAAACAATCCAGGGGCAACATGACTCAGTTTAGTTTATAATATACCCTAGGTTCACTAGTAATCAGAAAAAAAGAATATTATTACATATTTTTAAATACCTGATTTCTTGATCTAGCACTTTCCTGCCCTATTCATGTTTCTAGAAGCTTAGGTATTATCAGTGCAAAATGATTTCATTAAAAGTAATCACAAACTATCTTAAGTAGGTGATTCTGGCCAAGGTAGGTAGATTGAGTAGAAAATATAGCAGAACTTATAGACTAGCTGCCTGAGGAGGATATGGTGGGAAGAGGACTTTGGATAGGAAGAAGATTAAGCCACTACTTCTATAATTCTTGGTAGTTGCAGGGGTGTGGGCTCCATAAGGGTGGTGGAGAACTGAAGCAAAGTCACACTTCCCTAAACACACAGTGGGCTGAAGTCTCCTCCTAACCTGCTCCAGGCATAAACCCAATCCTTGGTCCTCACAAATTAACCAGGCAAAATGATTCCCATGTGCATTGGACATTTAAAAAACAATTGTCATACAGATAAATAAACAAATCCCTTAATCATTTTATTTTCCCCATTTTTTCCTTATTTTCTCTGTCCTTTGGCTATAGAAATAAAGACTCTGAAAAGAAAACAATTCAAAGGTGAGACCATCTTAGGCTCATAAGACAACTGCACACATTGTTTTTTGTAAATTCAAAGCTATCACTACACCTGTATAAATTTAAAGGTAGAAAGCTGGATGGTCTCTTTCAAGTAATATCTTATTACAGAAGCTGAGAAGGTTGTAACCATCCTACAACTACCAACGGTCATGTCTACTGAATCTCACTGGATTACGTGTATAAACCAAAAACAGAAAAGGAAATTTCTATAAAAATAAGCACTTATTCCATGGAGTGAATGATGGTGTTCACAGAGCCCTTTCAAAGGAATGAACAACAAAATTACAACATATACAGATATCTTCAACTCTCCACGATCAATAATGCTAGTTGAGCTTCTCACTCCTGAATATCACTAGTCTTGCTTCTTTTCAAGCACCTGGTTATAAAGACCATGAACAATGCATTAAAGCTGCACATAGGTAAGCCTATTGTAAAAACTTTGCTTTGTCATGGCGCTTGGAGAAGAAGTTAGATAATCGTGTTTAGGAGAATTACAAACAAGGAACAGAAACTTTGGACTTTTTTTTTTAATCCTAGGTTGGAATCCCATGACCCAAGATTTTGCAAGTCCTGAAGGAAATGCAGCTCAGGCAACAAAGAGTCGTATGATATATTACCCTGAAACCTCTTTTCATAGTTAAACTTCTGATTCATAAAGAAAAATAAGAATACCAATAGAACAGAATCCCAGAATTAATTAGCAAAGGAGAAATACAGAGCCTAGCTCACCTGACAATTCATCATCCCCTGTTCTTTTATCTCATAGATTGGAACTATCCTCTGTAATAATACTTCTCATTGTTTATTTATGTATATCTGCCCTCCAGGTTGAGCATTACTTCAGAGTATCTTATACTTCTCTGTAGCCCCAAATCCTGGCACAGAAACTGGTGCAGATAAGATGCTTGGCAAGTATTTGTTAAATAAATCAAATGGCATATAAATCTTTGTCTTTTTAAAGAGTATGTCTATGACTAATAATGCATTTTGTAATTTGCATAATTTGTGCTTAGTAGCAAACACTACATGGTAAGCACACGTAGTTAAATTTCTTAACACAGGAGCAAGCAGTTAGGTTCTCTTCCCTTTCTCATACTCAGTGTGAAATTCGCCTTATTTCCTCTCTCCCTACTTTTCTTCAGCCTGATATTGCCTGAAGGCCACCCACTCATCAGTAGATTGCCATGGTTGGAACCTTAAGGGTTAGAACTGAAGAAGAAATACAATGGTAAACCCCTATAAGACCCTTCTGCCTATCCTTAAAATCCTACTGCTTAAATAACACTATGGAGCTCCTATTAACCAAATCCCTCCCAAATAAAAATATCAATCCTCACCTTGTCTACCTTTCTCAGTTAAGGGCATTTCATCCTTAGTTATTCAAACCAGGACCTTGGTGCACCATCAACTTCTCTGTGTGTCTCAAACTCCATATCAAGTCAGTTGGGAAATCCGATTGATTACACTTTCAAAATATGTCCATAATTCAACCACTTCTCACGACCTCCACTGCTACCACCTTGGCCCAAGCCACCATTACCTCTTGTGTGAATTGTTGAAATAGGTCTTCATAGATCTCCTCTCCCACCAGCAGTCCATTCTTAACACAGCAGGAAGAGTGACCCTCTTAACCATAAGCCACATTCTCATTCTTTCCATCTGAGCCCACCTCTGACTTTTTGTATTACTCAGAGGAAAAGCCAAAGTCCTAGCTATGATCTACAAGGCCCTGTATTATCTGCCTCCACTCCACCTCCCATATCCACTACCCCTCTTAACTCTCTGATGACTCCCCCATCTCTCTGCTTCAAGCATACTGGCCACAGCACTGTTTCTAGAATGAACCAGACACTGACTGTCCCGCCATCCCATTAAATGTGCCCTCTCGCCTGGCATTCCACCTCCTCATATGGCTAGATTATGTGCCCCTCATTTTCTTCTTATCTAAACTGGATCTTTTTAGTGAGACCTTCCCTAGTCATTCTATTTAAAATTTCACAATGCCTCCACGACACCTTATATTTTCCTCCTTTACTGTAGCTTTATCCTTGGCACCTTTCACTATCTAAAAAAATACGTTCTCCCTATTTGTCCTAATCATTATCAGTAACCCTCACTAGAATATAAATTCTATCATGGCAGGGACTTTTACTTTTATTTTTTTACTACAGTAGTTAAAAACTAGAGAACGTGGGATTGTTCCCAGGATGTACCAGGTATTCAAGTAAGGATTGATGAATGAATATGCCTCCAGGCATTGGCTTCACTTACAGGATTTATAGTCTTATCATTTATGTTTGGTCTTTCTTAAAAGGTATCACAACTGTAAATGTTGAGAGACACAATGTTTTAAAACTTGTCTTTTTTAGAAGAATCCAATAACAAATAAAATATAACAAAATGGCTAATTTAGGAGAAGGAGCTTATCAGAATTTTTGAACTTAGATCATGAGAAGGAATAAATGAGTTAATACATGTTTAAAGGTATTGATATTTTTAAAAAGCAATAAATAGGCAAAGATATAAGCATCTGAATGCAGAGTTCCAACAAACAGCAAGAAGAGATAAGAAAGCCTTCCTCACTGATCAATGCAAAGAAATAGAGGAAAACAACAGAATGGGAAAGACTAGGGATCTCTTCAAGAAAATTAGAGATACCAAGGGAACATTTCATGCAAAGATGGGCTCGATAAAGGACAGAAATGGTATGGACCTAACAGAAGCAGAAGATATTAAGAAGAGGTGGCAAGAATACACAGAAGAACTCTGCAAAAAAGATCTTCACAACCAAGATAATCATGATGGTGTGATCACTCACCTAGAGCCAGACATCCTAGAATATGAAGTCAAGTGGGCCTTGGAAAGCATCACTACGAACAAAGCTAGTGGAGGTCATGGAATTCCAGTTGAGCTATTTCAAATCCTGAGAGATGATGCTATGAAAGTGCTGCACTCAATATGCCAGCAAATTTGTGAGAAATTTGTGAGAAATTTCACACTGCTGTGTGAAAACTCAGCAGTGGCCACAGGACTGGAAAAGGTGTTTTCATTCCAATCCCAAAGAAAGGCAATGCCAAAGAATGCTCAAACTACCGCACAATTGTATTCATCTCACACGCTAGTAAAGTAATGCTCAAAATTCTCCAAGCCAGGCTTCAGCAATATGTGAACTGTGAACTTCCTGATGTTCAAGCTGGTTTTAGAAAAGGCAGAGGAACCAGAGATCAAATTGCCAACATCCGCTGGATCATTGAAAAAGCAAGAGAGTTACAGAAAAACATCTACTTCTGCTTTATTGACTATGCCTTTAAAGCCTTTGACTGTGTGGATCACAATAAACTGAAAATTCTGAAAGAGATGGGAATACCAGACCACCTGACCTGTCTCTTGAGAAATCTGTATACAGGTCAGGAAGCAACAGTTAGAACTGGACATGGAACAACAGACTGATTCCAAATAGGAAAAGGAGTACATCAAGGCTGTATATTGTCACCCTGCTTATTTAACTTATATGCAGAGTACATCATGAGAAACGCTGGGCTGGAAGAAGCACAAGCTGGAATCAAGATTGCCAGGAGAAATATCAATAACCTCAGATATGCAGATGACACCACCCTTATGGCAGAAAGTAAAGAGGAACTAAAGAGCCTCTTGATGAAAGTAAAAGAGGAGACTGAAAAAGTTGGCTTAAGGCTCAACATTCAGAAAACGAAGATCATGGCATCTGGTCCCATCACTTCATGGGAAATAGATGAGGAAACAGTGGAAACAGTGTCAGACTTTATTTTTTGGGGCTCCAAAATCACTGCAGATGGTGACTGTAGCCATGAAATTAAAAGACGCTTACTCCTTGGAAGGAAAGTTATGACCAACCTAGATAGCAT
>NW_011494902.1:14004868-14013499 GCF_000754665.1 Bison bison bison | reverse complement strand
ACTCCGGGAGTTGGTGATGGACAGGGAGACCTGGCCTGCTGCGATTCATGGGGTCGCAAAGAGTCAGACACGACTGAGCGACTGAACTGAACTGAACTGAAAGAGGCAAAATTACTTTATTTTCAAATAATGCAATTTATAATTAAAAATCCTAGAAAATTGACTAAAAACCCACTAGAAAAATCTGAGAATGAAATGGAGTAGCAGTTTACATTAATTTAAAAAGTAAATAACGCTCTTTTATAGAAAAAAATAACGGACTACAGAATATCATGAGGAGGGTGAATCCTGTTGATTTCGATGTTATCTGTGGCAACAAACAGATAAAGCATTATGAAAAAGGAGCCACTAAGAATTGTGTACAACCTATATGAATAAAATATTAATATGCCTTTAAAAAAGGTAAAATTACTTAAATAATCAAAAATATGTCTTCATAAAATTACTCAAAAAGATATTTACTTGGTACCTATCAAAATGCAGGATAATATTCTAAGCACTACAGATAAACTGTCCCTGATAGCTCATTGGTAAAGAATCCACCTGCAATGAAGGAGACCTGGGTTTGATCCCTAGGTTGGGAAGATCCCCTGGAGAAGGGAAAGGGTACCCGCTCCAGTATTCTGGCCTGGAGAATTCCATGAACTGTATAGTCCATGGGGTCACAAAGAATTGGACACGACTAATCGAATTTCACTTTCACGGATACAACAGTGAATAAGAAATATAAGATTCCTGTCTTTATAGTCTTAAAGGCACTGAGAATTCCATCTGTCCAAAACTAAACTCATCTGTCCAAAACCACTGGCCCCAAACTTAGTCCTATTCCAGTGACTCCCATTGCTAAGAAAGATACACCAAGCATTCAAGCCAGGAAGCTGGATTCATTTTTGACAATGCTCTTTCCCCTACGTTCATTTCAAAGTTATCAATAAGCTATTGATATACTGACTTTCTCTATTCAATATTTCTTGAACATGTCTCCTTCCCATCCTCACAAATAAACAACATCTCTACCTCAGCCACCATTGTCTCTTGCCAGACAACGATAATAAGGCTACCAGCACTATCTGATCTGCCATCAACTTTTCTCAAAAGAAAAATGTTTAATGACTCATCATCATTCAGATTTTAACTCAAACATCAGTTCCTCATGGAGAACCTTCCTTACTATTCATAAGTTCTTATGGTTTTATATACTAATTGGTCCCTTGACTCAGCTGATATTTGGTTGTATAGTTTAATTTTTTTATCTCTTCTGAAAACTATACACTCTATGAGGCTAAGAACAGTCGGTCTTTTGGTTCTCGTATTTCTCATGCTTAGCATAGGATCTGGCGTATAGTAGTAGGTGCTTAATAAATAATTTCTGTATAAAACGTTGTGCTCAGATTTGGACTTTTTCCATGGTCTTCTCTAGAATCTTCCTTCCTCCATAACCCTCCCCCGCTACACACACACACACACAGCTAAAGAACATGGTGATACCTCTATAACATGACTTTCAATACCAAGTCATAGCACAGTGCAACCCGCTACCTTTAATATCTGCTCTCATAATCAATATCCTTTAGAAACCAAGAAAATGCTTCCTCTCCTTCCATGCCCTAAATCTTCCAAACAAAAACATAACTATGAATGTTGAGGGTTGGATTGATGCTGACATTGGAAATGAACTTTGCTTCAAATGAGTAGCAAATGCACAGTTAATCATCTTGTCAAATCCATCCTTTCAGACAGTATGAATGCAAAAGATTCTTGCAAAAAAATGTATCATTTCCAAGAAGTGTCTAGCATCTTTCTTGTTTCTATGTTTCGACTCACAGTCCTGGAGGTCCTCACAAACCAACTGAGTAGTTACATGTCAAAATGGCAAAAGTTTAAACCAACTCAGGGTTGATGAAGGGGTGGGAAAGAGGCACTCTTCACTACTGCTGGGACTTTAATATGGTGTTAAAATTTCAGAAAGTAATTCTGAAATATACCTCAAGATTTAAAGTCTCATATCCTGAAGAGATACTCTATCCCAGGGTTACGATACAAGCTCTGGATCCAGGAAGAATTGAGTCATAGTGTGGTTCTGTCACTGCCTTGCTATGTGATTTGAAACAAGTCTCTTAACCTCACTATGCCTCAGTTTCCTTCACTGTGAAATGCTTATAATAACACCTACTTCATCCCTCCTAAAGTTGTGAGGATTAAAAGGAATCAGTTCAGTTCAGTCACTCAATTGTGTCCGACTCTTTGCAACCTCATGGACTGCAGCACATCAGGCCTCCCTGTCCATCACCAACTCCCAGAGTTGACTCAAACTCGTGTTCATTGAGTCACTGATGCCATCCAACCATCTCATCCTCTGTTGTCCCCTTCTCCTCCTGCCTTCAATCTTTCCCAGCATCAGGGTCTTTTCAAATGAGTCAGTTCTTCGCATCAGGTGGCCAAACTGATGTTGAGTTTCAGCTTTAGCATCAGTCCTTCCAATGAATATTCAGGACTGATTTCCTTTAGGATGGACTGGTTGGATCTCCTTGCTGTCCAAGGGACTCTCAAGAATCTTCTCCAACACCACAGTTCAAAAGCATCAATTCTTCGGCGCTCAGCTATCTTCACAGTCCAACTCTCACATCCATACATGACTACTGGAAAAACCATAGCTTTGACTAGACAGACCTTTGTTGGCAAGGTAATGTCTCTGCTTTTTAATAAGCTGTCTAGGTTGGTTATAACTTTCTCCCAAGGAGCAAGCATCTTTTAATTTCAAGCCTTCAGTAACCATCTGCAGTGATTTTGGAGCCCCCCCCCCCAACAAATAAAGTCTTTCACTGTTTTCACTGTTTCCCCATCTATTTGCCATGAAGTGATGGGACTGGATGCCATGATCTTAGTTTTCTGAATGTTTAGCTTTAAGCCAACTTTTTCACTCTCCTCTTTCACTTTCATCAAGAGGCTCTTTAGTTCTTCTTCACTTTCTGCCATAAGGGTCATGTCATCTGTCAAGTGCTTATCACAGAGCCTGGGTCATAGAATAAACTTGACCAATATCAAATATCATCATCTATCTTCTCCTCTAATTACAGCTCATCTTACAGTCAACATTAAAACAAATATTCCATATGACTTAAGGTTTAAAAATGGAAAATCCTACCATTAGATGTAAAAATAGAAAAAAAGAGAATCATATATGCTCAAAGAGAAAAGTGCTCATAATAGAATATCTCAATAAAAAATTCTCCACACAAATTATCAATGATCTATGGTATAATCGTCTTTTGGTATCATCTATAGTATGGCTTTGTTGTTGTTTAGTTGCTAAGTTATGTCTGACTCATTGCAGTCCCACTGACTGTAGCCCACCAGGCTCCTCTGTCCATGGAGTTTTCCAGGCAAGAATACTGGAGCGGGTTGCCATTTCCTTTGCCAGGAGATCTTCCCGACCTAGGGATCGAACTTGTGTCTCCTGCATTGGCAGATGGATTCTTCACTGCTGAGCCACCAGGGAAGCCCACAGTATGGCTTATAAACATACAAAAAAAAAAAAGTAAAATGTATATGTATATATGTATAAGTTAAAATTTCCAAAATGGTGCACAAAACTGTTAAAAGTGGCTATATCTAGGACACTTGAATTAGGGGAAGGATTTCATTGATCACTTTATATTCCTTCATACTGTTTTACTTTTCTAACATGAGTATTTATTACTTTTATAATTAACTTTCAATTTATTAAAAAATATTTTTTTCAATTTTAGTCTTTGAACCAATTCCAAGACTTGTCCTTCTTTGCCACATGCATAGCTGTACTATTCTCTTTGCGGTCTGGTTGAAGCCATGTGACTACTTTTGGCCAATGAGCTGTTAGTGACTATGACATGTATCACTTCTGGAACAAGGTAGTAAGACTTTGATATCCCCAGGCTCTGTCTTTTTGTGCCCCCAAACCCTGGAAGAAATATGATGGTACTGTTGTGGCTGTTGGATAAAATAGGGCAAGCCCTTAACACAATTTGAGAAATGCTACACTTTTTTCTTTTACATGTTTCATTCCTGAAGGACATTCCTCTTACTTTTGTATCTTAAGGGAATAGTGAAGTGTACTGTACCATGGAAAGGTTCCAATAAATATTTATTAATGGTACTATTCATTTTCCTTCCCTCATTCCTAGACATGGACCTGCAAACTATAGTGAACGCTATTGAAATTTTGAGGAGTATTATACCTGCCATCTTTGTGAATAGATAAGAAATGAAAGAATAGCTAACCACAGGATATTTTTGTAATTCAAGTGCATTTGAATTTTTGTAGTTTACTAAATTGCCAAACTCTGTATGTAACATGGATTCAATAAGCAAGTTCCTAGTATCTATTTGTACCAGGACCTTGAAAGTCAGAGATAACAGACTTAGAGCCAGATCTCACCAAGTCCACAGACTAATTGGAAGGCAACACCTGGAAACAAGTAACCAGAAGAGAAAAGCTGATAGTATTATGCATGAGGTCTTGTGGCTGAATAGAGAAATGAGTGGCTATTTATTTCTTTTGCTCCAGGAAACCTTTAAGAGGAGATGCTATTTGATGGGAATGTGAGTCAGTTAAGCTATATATTTAGTTGTGAAGTATAAACATATCCCAAATAAATGTGTTTAAAATAAACACATGATAATTTTTACCCTTTGTTGATTGAATACAACAGAGTGAATTTTTGAGCTATGTTTCTACATATTTTCTCATAAAGATATATTTCTACTTAATTTCTCTCTACTTTTAGTTAAATATAAGTATTTGCACTGCCCTTTGATTATTTGATGAATTTTCATTAGGGATTGGTAACTAGTGGTTTAGTATTTTAGCACATAAAATTCAGCCCCAAATCAGATTTACGGCAGTCTAGTAATTTAATTGAAAGCCATGGTTACAGCTCAGAAAGCCCGAGGTGTGATCAGATTGCACCCTGAGCAGTGGATGGAGTAATACGTAGTCAGCATGGGGTACTCTTACCGCATCTCACCCGTTAAGGTGTAGGTAGAAAACCTACACGTTAAAATCAAACAACAGAATTAGATATAAATTACATGAAACTTCACATCTGACATCCACTTTTATCTTCAGTTAACTTTTGAATAAAATCTTCTTTATCAACTAAACTCAGAGTTACTGTCTGCCCCCACCATCAATACCACAAACCTGTAGTTTATATTTTGTGTGAAATACCAAAGTTGGCAGATAAAAAAAAAAAAAAATTCTTAAGTATATATAAGCTTAATGTTAGGTAATCAATAACTAACTAGTATCCTGTGTCCACTTTGTTGGAGTATTGATTCTGGTGTAGTTCTCAATCCCATTAAAATATATATTACTACCAAGTGTGACCAACTATGTCAACGTTCTCCAACCTGATCGCCAGACCAGCTAGTCAATATTTTTCTGGTCTCCCACATTTCTATTTTGTCACACTGATATTACAATTCAGTTCTATATTCTTTCTTACATTATGCCTTTCTCAAACTCCTGGAATCTCCTGTAGACAATGTAAATGTTCGCCAGCTAGACGTTTAACCCTGTATTGTGACTTATATGTCTCAAAACAGAACCTGATTTTTATTATCCCCTCTCATAAAATTTTTAAATCTCTATTCAGATCTTAAAAATATTTATAGTGTTTAACCCAGTAATTCTACTTCTTGGAAGTCATTCTAAAAAAACATAAAAATCAATATCAATACAGGAAGTTCCACTATCTCTGAGTCAGAAACATTGGAAACAAACTAAATATCCAACAAGATGAGATTATAAAATAGAATATTATATAGCCATTAAAAGTCAAGTTGCTGAAGACTGGTAAATTATAAATGAAATAGTTTCTGTATATTGGAACTGCTGCTGCTGCTGCTGCTGCTGCTGCTGCTGCTGCTAAGTCGCTTCAGTCGTGTTCAACTCCGTGTGACCCCATAGATGGCCTCCCACCAGACTCCCCCGTCTCTGGGATTCTCCAGGCAAGAACACTGGAGTGGGTTGCCATTTCCTTCTCCAATGCATGAAAGTGAAGTTGCTCAGTCGTGTCCAACTCTTTGTGACCCCATGGACTGCAGCCTATCAGGCTCCTCTGTCCATGGGATTTTCCAGGCAAGAGTACTGGAGTCGGTTGCCATTGCCATCAAACAGATTGCAAAATGTTACATACTATATGATCCTGAGTTAATAAATATATGAACAAAGACCAAAAGGGTGCACAACAGAATGTTAACAGCTGTCATTTCTGGGGAATAAGAGTGTAAATGCTTTTTCATTTTCTTACTCACTTGTCTCTAAATTTCCTAAAATTCCCTCACTGAATTTGTTAGCTGTTCAGTCGTGTCCAGCTCCTTGTGACCCCATGGACTATAGCCTGCCAGGCTTCTCTGTCCATAGAGTAGCTATTCCAGTGGGTAGCTATTCCCTTCTCCCAGGGACCTTCCCTACCCAGGGATTAAACCTGGTCTCCTGAAGATTCTTTGCCATCTGAGCCACCAGGGAAGCCCATTAGACATATGATTAAAAATGTAAAATAAATACATATGTATAGAGTTTTACATCTTTCTCTAGAGTTGGTTTAGTAAGTCTAACCACTGAGTGCAATCATTTAAGTAGAATGAAACAACATCCAATAATACTCAGTCACTTTTTAATATCAGGAGGAAAATTATCTTGAAAACCTCAGATTCATCCAGTCATAAAATAAGAATTACACAAAACCCTGACACTAACACTAAAATGTGTCTAACTCCGTAACAAGGCAGTCAAATGCTGACACTTCAACTGCAAAGGCCATGTCAGTTCCTGTCCGTTCAGATCCTCTTCGGGCTTGCTGTTCTAGTCAAATTTAACTTGGCTTTTTAAAAACACTAAATATGAACTCTAGCCCATCTAGTACCATTTGGCTAGGCTAGGTTAGGATAGGTGATGACATGAAACCTCACCAAGACAGCCGACCCCCAATATCAGAAGAGAGTAGTCTGACTGTATTTAGAACAAAGAGGCCCCTTGTAGGTCTCAAGTTGTCCAGTTCACTGGTTCCCAGACTTTTAAACTTTAAAAACTACCCTATTTTAAGCAAAAATTAAGAAACCTACATTGCTAAATCTTTATTTTTCTACCTTTAATTCTCATCATTCTTTTATGAAAGAAAACACATTGTTACATTAAAAAAATAAGGGCATGATCTCAAGGAAATGAAATTCTCAAGAAAAATAATTTGTCGGCCTTACACTAAAACCTATGTGTGACCCAACCCAGTGAAAATGTTATCACCAAACGGAAGTAAGTGATCCTTCACTGGTATTTGGATACTCCTAAACCAGATGATGTTGGCTGATTTCTCTGAGGCTTTTCCTCAGAGGCTAAGGTGTTTTCATGGTTGAACTGATGAATTTATTATAAAACCAGCCAAGGCACAAAGATTAATTTGTCTACTCTCAAGTGACATTCCAGAAAGCATCAAGAAATTGCTTATTTGATAATCCAGATTAAATATTTTCTTAAGGTAAAAGGAGTATCACAGATCTACCTCTTCTAAGGACAATACTGTGCATCATTGTGGATTTGGGGTTTTTAGAATATTCATGCTAGAACCCATCTCACAGTAAATTCAGAGTCCTAGCTGAGTGCCAGAATTCCTTTAGTCTTGCTGAAATCCTCTAGTCTAAATGAAAGACAAAACCAAGCCATAGCTACTGTCTAGGACATATGAAAAACTAAGGGACATGACAGCAAGTTTACCGAGGACTGATACAGATACATTTCCTTTCCACATGGCACAGAGCAACAAGTTACCATAAAAGATCAAAATCACAATTCTAAATCTCACTTCTACAGCAGCAAAAACTGCTCATCTGGGACAGAGGGAATCCTTCCCTGATTGCCCTCTTTGTTTCCAAAGCACACATGTCATCCAAGAATATTTTCTAGCCAAGACCTAGTTCACTAATCATAGCATATATGTGATGAAAATACAATTGATAACTCACTTTTCTTTGTTTCAAAATCACTATGTAGTAGTTCAAAGTTAATGAAAGTTTTAACAAGAACCAAGGATCAAAAATTAAGGTAAAATAAAGATGATTTCCTACAGATGGTTGGTTTCAGCTAATAGGCTTTAGGTAGTACTCAAAGTATTCATAACCATGTTTTCTTCATAGTTTCTTAATCCAAATTCAAAGGTAGTGGTTTCTGTTATGAATATTTTATCAGATGAGAATAAATGCAACATTTTATTTGGATTACACCACTCAGAGAAAGGGGGAAATAGAGAAAGGCCAATAAATCTTAAAGAGTTAATTATTCATACAGAGAAAATTTACTTTGTATGTTGTGACTTGCTTTATTGGTATACTGCAGTTCGATTTAGATTAAGAAGCAGAAAGATTATTGTTTCCCAACAGAGAAGTATCATAAATAAATACAGCAGAGAATTTTTTTTGTATTTGTACCAAACCATCCACAAATATTTAGAATAAAAGGAAACATACATTCCTAAAATTCCTCAAGTTTAATCTCTTGAAATGGCATTTAGCTACACTTAGCACCAAAAATTTAGTGATGGGGCTAAACAGCTCAGACCCTCTCTCTACAGGTGATGTCAGCTGGAGTACTAGCAT
>NW_011494902.1:13986937-14004768 GCF_000754665.1 Bison bison bison | reverse complement strand
GTACTTCATCTTTGCTAGAATGTTTGCTAGCTTTCTGTTCAGTTTCAGTTCAGTTCAGTCATTCAGTCATATCCGACTCTTCATGACCCCATGGACTGCAGCACACCAGGCCTCCCTGTCCATCACCAACTCCTGGAGTCTACTCAAACTCATCTCCATTGAGTTGGTGATGCCATCCAACCAGCTCATCCTCTGTCGTCCCCTTCTCCTCCTGCCTTCAATCTTTCCCAGCATTAGGGTCTTTTCAAATGAGTCAGCTCTTCGCATCAGGTGGCCAAAGTATTGCAGTTTCAGCTTCAGCATCAGTCCTTCCAATGAACACTTAGGTCTGATCTCCTTTAGGATGGGCTGGTTGGATCTCCTTGCTGTCCAAGGGACTCTCAAGAGTCTTCTCCAATACCACACTTCAAAGACATCAATTCTTCGGTGCTCAGCTTTCTTTAGAGTCCAATTCTCACATCCATACATGACTACTGGAAAAACCGTAGCCTTGACAAGACCGACCTTTTTTGGTAAAGTAATGTCTCTGCTTTTTAGTATGCAGTCTAGGTTGGTCATAATTTTCCTTCCAAGGAGTAAGCATCTTTTAATTTCATGGCTGCAGTCACCATCTGCAGTGATTTTGGAGCCCAAAAAAATAAAGTCAGCCACTGTTTCCCTATCTATTTGCCATGAAGTGATGGGACCGGGTCATGGCATCTGCATATCTGAGGTTATTGATATTTCTCCCGGCAATCTTGATTCCAGCTTGTGTTTCATCCTGGCTGGCATTTCTCATGATGTACTCTGCTGGCTCAGTTTAGTTCACCTAAGAAACTGTTCCAAATACATTATTATTCTGTGAACAAGAATGTGCTATCATATAATATGACACTGGTTATCAGAAAGGTCCTACTGTAATGGAACTATATGTCTTCAATTATCATTATCAATACTGAAGTTAAAACCTCTGCTGTTAGAAAATAAAATAACAATAATAGGAAACTTTAAAGGAAAGTTTCATTCCTTGGCATGAATTAGTAGTACTCGATAAATATTTACTAATTGGATGGATGGATGATTGTAGAGAGAATTATGAAAACTGACACTACAGATGCCAACCTCACGACCCTCAGAGAAGTACCAACAGATACAAGTCTGTGATGGTTGTCTTAATCCCAGGAAAAGTTACAAAATTATACCATACAGTTGAAAACAATGCCAGTTATAAAAATGTTTCATATATTGGATGTTCATTAGGATGGAAATGACTTTTAGCTTAAAATCAATCATAGAGCTTACATCTCAGCCAGGTTGGTACAGGTGTGAATAATAAACCTGTGTACTATTGTTGCAGTCATCCTTACTTTGGAGATGAAGTAACTAATATTCAGAGAGTTAAATAACTCTCCAAAGAAGATATTAACAGTATAAGACAGATTTGAGGATTCAAATCCGTGATTCTAGCTCCAAAGCCTTGTCATCATTATATCATCCTGTGTTTACTCTTGAAACTGAGCTAGAATGGGGCCAAGAACTTGAAGTCCAAATTAAACAGTCCATGGTACCATGTAACTTAACTGGCTATGTGTAGACATTGTCAGATGCCAGTCATCTTTACAACAGCTGAACAAAGCCAAACCTCCCTGTCCCTCCATCTGTTACTCATAAGCTAAGATCAAAGGTAGCCCGGTAAGCTTCCTGCTATAGTACTTGTAGTTCCAATCCAACCTCTTTTAGGCATAAGATAGGATTATACTTCTTCCTCCCCATTGGTTATAGAGAAACATATGACTAGTTCTAGTTCTGCCCGATATCTTATGAATATGTGATGTCTCACTTATAGGATGTAATGCTTAATTTCTACTTCTCTACCTCTGAGAGCCCTCTCCTTCTTCTTGTGTTTAGCCTAGAAATGTTCAAGATGGCAGTGGCTCCATCAATGTGGGTTCCTGAGTAACTACAATGACCAGAACCCCTCTGTGTGTCTGTGGTGGACTACATGGTGAGTGAGAATAAAACTGTTATTTAAGCCACTAAGACTTCAAAGATTTTTGTTAGCCCAATCCAACTGATCCTTGTTTTGCCATGATATAGTACATGCATGCTCAGCTGTGTACAACTCTGTGTCCCCATGGTCTGTAGCTTGACAGGCTCTTCTGTCCATGAGACTTCCAAGGCAAGTATACTGGAGTGGGTTGCAATTTCCTTTTCCAGGGAATTCTCCAAACCCAGGAATTTAACTCATGTCTCTTGTGTCCCCTGAACTGGCAGGTGGATTCTTTACCACTGTGCCACCTGAAAAGCCCTACCATGACATAGTTCAGTTCAGTTCAGTCACTCAGTCGTGTCCGGCTCTTTGTGACCCCATGGACTGCAGCACACCAGGCCTCCCTGTCCATCACCAACTCCCGCAGCTTACTCAAACTCCTGTCCATCAAGTCAGTGATGTCATCCAACCAGCTCATCCTCTGTCATCCCCTTCTCCCTCCTTCAGTCTTTCCCAGCATCAGGATCTTTTCCAATGAGTCAGTTCTTCACATCAGGTAGCCAAAGTGTTGGAGTTTCAGCTTCAACATCAGCCCTTCCAATGAACACTCAGGTCTGATCTCCTTTAGGATGGACTGGTTGGATCTCCTTGCTGTCCAAGGGACTCTCAAGAGTCTTCTCCAACACCACAGTTCAAAAGCATCAATTCTTCAGTGCTCAGCTTTTTTTAGAGTCCAGCTCTCACATCCATACATGACTACTGGAAAAACCATAGCCTTGACAAGATGGATCTTTTTTGGTGAAGTAATGTCTCTGCTTTTGAATATGCAGTCTAGGTTGGTCATAACTTTCCTTCCAAGGAATAAGCGTCTTTTAATTTCATGGCTGCAGTCACCATCTGCAGTGATTTTGGAGCTCAAAACAATAAAGTCTCTCACCGTTTCCACTGTTTTCCCATCTATCTGCCATGAAGTGATGGGACTGGATGCCATGATCTAGTTTTCTGAATGTTGAGCTTTAAGCCGACTTTTTCACTCTCCTCTTTCACTTTCAGCAAGAGGCTCTTTAGTTCTTCTTCACTTTCTGCCATAAGGGTGGTGTCCTGTGCATATCTGAGGTTATTGATATTTCTCCTGACAATCTTGACTTGAGCTTGTGCTTCATCCAGCCCAGCATTTCTCATGATGTACTCTGTATATAAGTTAAATAAGCAGGGTGACAATATACAGCCTTGACGTACTCCTTTCCCTATTTGGAATTCGTAAATCTCTTTCCCTTAATTACAATGATGTGTAGATACAAAGCTGTATTGAATAAAAGTGAGGAGCTCATGGTTCAGGAAGTAACTATATGGTATGTGTCAGAGAAGATATTAAAAAGTAAAGAGAAAATACATACAGCAAATTTTGAGGAAAAGAAAAAAATTACAAGAAAAATATATATTAAAAACATTAGTAAGCAAGGAAAAATGTACGCAATCAGAAAATGGAGAGATGTTTCTCTCTCCTCAAACAAGGAGTTAGCACCATGCACAATCTAAGATTAAAAAAAAAAATTAAGAAATTTGAGTATTTAATCCATTAATGTATTTTTTTTGTTTTCTTTTTTTTTAATTTTATTTTATTTTTAAACTTTACAATATTGTATTAGTTTTGCCAAATATTGAAATGAATCCGCCACAGGTACACCTGTGTTACATTTCTTATCAGTTGGGTCCTTCCCTAAACAAAAATAAACTCCAGGAAGACAAGATATGTGTCTGTTATGTGCCTGAAGAATCTTTGAATAAAATTGAAAATTTGACATGCAAATCTTATATAACTACTTCAAGAAACAGAGCCAGAGAGAAAAATACCCAAGAAGCAAGACACCACCTGCATTTACATCTTCCAAATGAAAAGTGAAAAAGGAACAAATGTGGTCTCATTACTTTCCATCATGGGCAAGATTCTCACCACAACAATGCCTATTGCACCAGATTATCAAACACAGAATCATACTGCAACTTCTGAAAAAATACAAAAAATATACACAAAGAAGAACCAAAAGACCTCCACACAGGTATGCCTCACCTTGAGTAACTCAGGTATTACATCACTAAAATAGCGGAAATGGAATAATATGGACAAAAGAAACATGTCTTATTAAGGTTTCCTTAATTATTAGAATTTTTGTAATTTTTTAAATTTACCTTTTTTGCAATTCTTAGTTCTCATACTTTTTAAAAGTAAGTTTTATTTACAACTTGTTATGTTTTAGCCCTATTGATATAAAAAAACAGTTTCTGGCAGGATTGCATTAATATCTATTTCAGGGTAGTGAATCCAAACATTTTCACTACTCTAAATAAAAAAGAGGAAGATTATATAATAAACTTTGACTTTTGAAAACCGAGGTTCACAGCCATAGATGAGAATAACTGAAAGTGCCTATAAGCTGCTATTTCCAAACTTGTAAGGAAACTGTCCATGTGTATCAACAAGCTATAAAAAAATTTTAGTCAGTTTGTGACTCCATGGACTGTAGCATATCTGGCTCCTCTGTCCATGGAATTCCCCAGGCAAGAATACTAGAGTGAGTAGCCATTCCCTTCTGCAGGGGATCTTTCTGACCTAGGGATCGAACCTGGGTCTCCTGCATTACAGGCAGATTCTTTACCATCTGAGCCACCAGGGAAATTACAGGCATCCTCAAAACCCTTAAACTGTCATCCCAAAATGATGTAGGCAATGTATACTTACAGTGAGTGCCCCCATTGACCAGACAGCATCAACAATAGAATATAGCCTGATATGAATTATCCTAAAGAGAGACTGGGCTGATTTGTGTAATTAGGAAATCTTAAAATTCAACCAAATTCATTCTCATTATCATAAGCCATTTGAACTGCTGTTTTTCTATCCAAGTTCCTTAGAGAAAAATTCAAAAGTAGGACTCTTCACAAAAGTCGTATCTCCTAATATACTCTCTTCCAATTAGCAAGAAGCAGGATTTAGTGGAACTGTATCAACCAAAGGAAACTCAAAGATATACCTCATAGACTTTAAGTGTCCATGCATGCGTGCATGCTTGGTCTTTCAGTCATGTCTGACTCTTTGTAACCCATGGACTGTAGCCCGCCAGACTCCTCTGTCCATGGAATTTTCCAGGCAAGAATACTGGAGCAGGTTGTCATTTCCTCCTCCAGGGGATCTTCCTGACCCAGGTATTGAACCCGCATCTCCTATAGCTCCTGCATTGGCAGATGGATTCTTTATCACTAAGCCACCTGGGAAGCCTTTAAGTTTCCATAAAGCTGACTATTTTGTAAAAGTAATCCACGTACTTGGAACTGTTAAATATCACCTCTGGATGTATAATATAGTACTTATGTTCTTCAGATAATTATCAGATAAGTTCTTATCTCATATTCTACACATAATCCTTGACTAGAAGATCAACCAAATATTTCTCTCCATAGACTAAAGTCAACACCTAATTTAGTTCATTTGGACAGGATATTAGTTTGATGAGGGCTGTGTATTCTCTAGCTATGGGATCTAGTTATTTTACTCTTGATAGCGTTGCCACAGAACATCCTCCTGATTTTGAACAGTGGTTTGCATTGTTTCAGCAATATTCTCAGCACCAGCATAGAGACTGACTCATCATTTACAATCAATATGTATTTGTTAAATGAATGAGTCAGTTTCCTTAGAACTGTATGTCATGCATTTTAGAGGAACCAAAGGAGAAAGAAAATAAGGGGGTAGGTTTACCACACAACTATTATGTTTGCGTTGGGGAGGGGATATTCTGTCCATTATACAGATGAGGAGACCAAGGCTCAGACAGTTTAGTAACTTGTGCAGAGCTGTCAAATTATTGAGTGACAGATGTTACTTCCAACTCTGGTATCTCTGATTTAGAAGCCTATGCTCTTCCCAACATACCACATAGTTTAATCTCGCCTATCCCTAAACATCAAAACTTGTTTTCCCTTTTCCAAGCCTTTGATTGCTGTCCACCAACAATGAATCTCATTGCATCAGCCCCATTTACACTACACACTTTCACATCAGGTTTTCCCTCCAATTAGACGCCCTTCTTCCTCCCTAACTATGCGAACATTACTCTTCCTTCAAAAGCCATTTTCTATATGAAGTCTCACTTCCGTACCAGCCCATTCCTCTCTCAATGTGAGTTGCACAACTTGGCTTCTGTGAGCATAAGTTAGTTTGGGGTATGTCCTTTCTGGAACCATTTTCTAAGTAGACTATTATTTCAATACCAAACACATTATAACTTCTTGTATTTCAGTTTTCCTTTCATTCCCCACCTTTCTTCTCCTCTGTGTTGATATGTCATAAATATAGTGCAACTGCTTCACTGCTGTTGAAAATGCTCTCATGCTAATTACATTTCCATCTTCTCAAACTGTATCATTTGATTCTTTTATAATAAATTAGAAGTTGATGTAATGCACAAAAATTGCACTGGACTGAAAGTCAAGAGATCTCATTTGACATTCTACACAGTAACCTAGTTGCACCATTTTAGTCAAGTAATACAACTTCATTTTACATTTCAGTTTCTTCATGTGTAAAAGAAAGGATTTAGACTAGATGTTACCTAAATATAATGCTTATCTTTATATTATTTTAAATTGTGTTTCTAAAAAGAAAGATGATGTTTGTGGCCATGTACTTTTGCAGCCAGGCTTACTCAAGTTTTTCCCCACAGGGACACAATTCTCCCTTCAGTGTCTTCCACTTCACTGATAAGGTCCAGCAGAAGTAATGTGGAAAATACAGACATTAACAGAAGCTCTTTTCAAATTATAACCAGTTTCCTAAAGCAACCCCCCCCCCGCACCAATCCACCCAGATATATTTAACACATGTGTTTCATAAATAATACAGTTTGTTAGTGAAAATCACAGTGGTCCCTAGCCTAAAACTCAGACTTCCACCTCTGTATGATGGCTTAGGAGTACAATAAAAAGTTCACATATGAGACTTGAGTCAAAATCAGTTCCATCTTGCCAACCATCCTGTCTTGCCTTACATTGTAGCTTTTACTTAAGTTACCCACATGCACTGGAGTGGGAGATGGACTCAAAAATTCTGCATGGAGATTACATAAAGTATATTATTAATCTAGGAAATACCTATATTTAAGCTCATATGTCATGGGTGAACCTTAAAATTAAGGCAGCACAACAAATAACTGTGAGAATTACAAAAAGATATAATAATGATGTACAGCATTCATTACAAACCATTTTTTCCCTTCATACTTGCTTTCTTTAATTCATTGTTTCATTTACCCACCCATTCATGTATCCAATATGAACTTACTGAGCATCTACTATGAATTAGTAACCAATCCAGATGCTCAGTTTCAATTTTGTCATATTAGATGAAGTGCAAGAATTATTTTGTTTCTAGAACATGTTATATAAATGTAAAAAATAAGCAACTTAAAACTTAACAATGGAAGGAAGGCAGAAAGCACATATTTAACTTAAAGGGGAAAAGTCTCCAAAAAATCAGAAAAAAAAAGAAGGAAGACTTGTAAGAACATAAAAGATGTTAACTTTATCTACACAGGAAGAGAAATCATGGTTGATAAATTAATTAAAGTCATGTCCTCAGGAATGACTGGAAAACATTCTATATCACCTTGACTTGTGTATGCTATTCAAAAGAAGTAACCATAGTCGTTGAGTTAGTTATATCTTATAACTTTACAACTGACAAGTTATTCTATCATTAATAGATACTCTACCGGGAAATCATTACCTTTCTTAATAGAATCAAATAACCTGACATTTTGCTTTCATCGAGTCAAACAGTGTTGGAGAAACTGACGTGTTAAAATTTTATATATTACACCATGAAAATTAGGTAAGCAAATGTTTTCTTTCTTGCCTTTGTTATAGCATTTAGCCTTCTGGGCTTTCAGATTTTTAAATACTTCAGATAAGCAGTCTTTTTAATCAGTTAAAGGAAAAGGAAGCAAAAACTCTAAAGCCCTTAACAAAATGTCTCAGAAAATTATCAAAAGACACTGGGACCCCAACATTTCTAGGGGGAAAAAAAGCAAAAAAGGACTTTGGAGTATCTTGTAAATATGTCGATTTATTTTATTCCATTTACTTGTGGGTTGTTGTTGGTTTCATCTTTCTCTAACTGAACTGAACAAAGCTAATCACAGCACAGTTGTTTTGAATGCCTCTTAATCAAGCATTTTACAGGGCACTTCACAGCATTTAGCTGATTTCTCCTTGAAAAGCACTCTCTATTGTATACATAGTATCATCTCATTTTGTCAAAAAAAAGGGAAAGGCTCAGATAGGTTAGGTAACTTTCACTAGGTTACCCAGCTAGTATGTGCTGGAACTGGGATTTGAGCAGCAAGTCCAATTCCCAGACCTGTATTTTGAGGATCTCTTTTACTGAACTACATACCTATTTAGCTGCCTCACTTTATTTAGAATAAAAATTCTAAAAAACCCAGGACTATATGTTAATCCCTATTTGATCAGGTTGCTTAATAACAGAGAACTCTGCTCCAGATACGCTACCAATGTGTTCCACTGGTCATTCAGGGAACCAGGTGAGAATGTCTGAATGGTTCAATATAAAGTTTTATCACTGATGACCAAACACTTCAAGTTGAATTTAGGATGAATTGGTAAAAATAGTCTGCATTCCTATGAAGGCTGTTTGCTGCACATAGTCATTTTCATTTACTTTTTTTTTTAATTTAGTTTGACAAGAAATATAACTGTCAACTTGCTGAAATCTGAGAAACAGCAAGTTAATAATCGCATGACTAGGTCCCGTCTCTCGGACTCTGATTATGTGAAGTAAATAAACTTGTGACTTCCACCAAGTGCATTTTTTAAATGAGGCACCATCCTATCAAATTATGTAAATAATTCAAAACTTCCCCTTGTGCATCCTTCCCCACTATTTGTAAGTCACCCAACAATTTGCAAAAATAGCCCAGGGAAATGTTTGGGGTGGGTTTTTGAAGATATTTTTAGCTAAAGTGGTAGAGGTTTAAAATACAAGCATGGGAGTGTCTGCCATTTAGAGAAATCACCTGCTCACACAGTTCCATGGAGAAGTGGAATGTTTTAATGTGTGTCATTCAGAACAACATGTGGACTACATTAAGTCAGGTTAGAGCAGGTCACGCCACGTGACACAGCTGAGCCACATATAATCGCAAGCAATACAACTTGCTCAGTGCACATAAATTTAAACAGGAGTAGGTTTTTTTTTTTTTTCTCAAAACGAGGTAACAGCTGCTGTAGATAACAAAGTGCTCATGCTACCCCACACTGAGAGGGGTTTGTGCTTTGACATGATCTGAATTATATGTAGGTAGTTTAGTACATCTATATTTAGGGGCATCTCTAAATATGAACAATAGGTGTTTGGGTGAATAGAATACATTCTCTAAGTGGCATGAACCTCATGTTTTTTTAATAACCAATTGTGTAATTTTCTTCCAGTGAATAAGAAGCATTTTAAAATACAGCCTTAAAAACTAGACAGTAGGGACAATTTTTGGCCTAGATAAGCTGGCTTCTGAGCCAGTAGGCCAAATATTTAGTATTCTTATTTAGACTAAAGATAAAATACTCTGCAACTGCAGACATTAAGAAAGCTCAGAAAAAAGAAAGCAGCATTGAATTATGATAAAACTAGAAGTAGGAGAAAGTGGAAAGATGTATTGCTGAATAGCACAACAGTTAATTTCCAAGAAAAGCCAGTACGTAAATGGCATTGGCAAGTATTATAGTCCAGAGAATATTAAGAGGTTTGTTTTTTATTTGTCTTCTTCTTCCTCCTTGGGTAGGGTGTAACATTATAATTTGAATTACCTTAAATTTGGATAACACTTTTAGCATTCAGACTTAGATTCTCACTTAAGCCTCATAAGAACACTTTGAGTGGGAAAGAACAAATCTCTTCCAGAGAAACCCCCCAGCACTGGTCACTCCCACCATGCCTGCACTCTGCTGCCCAAGAAATGCCTCACATCCCTGTACAACTATCATTAACCATGTGCTAGCTTGTAAATCTATTTGAAGCCCAAAACTCTTAAAAATATGGGGAGGTTTTTGCAACATTTATTTTGGATTACTCAACAAATATGACAGAGAAGGCAATGGCACCCCACTCCAGTTCTCTTGCCTGGAAAATCCCATGGATGGAGGAGCCTGGTAGGCTGCAGTCCGTGGGGTCGCTGGGAGTCGGACACGACTGAGCGACTTCACTTTCACTTTCCACTTTCATGCATTGGAGAAGGAAATGGCAACCCACTCCAGTGTTCTTGCCTGGAGAATCCCAGGGATGGGGGAGCCTGGTAGGCTGCCGTCTTATGGGGTCGCACAGAGCAGAACATGACAAGTGACTTAGCAGCAGCAGCAACAAATATGAATCAGTTTCATTGAACCAACCTTTGGACGGTATAAAAACAAGTCAGATATCTCATTAAAAAGGTGAAATTTCAGCTTCAGAAACAATTTGGGGGCTAGAACAAGTATAGTACAGCTCTGTTCTGTAGAACACAATCAATGACTCTCTCAGAAATAACTTTTATGGACTGTTTAGTATGTGCTGAGCACATTGCCTTACCCACTAATTTAATCCACACAAGAAAATAATAGTAACAATAGCAAAAGAATATTTAGGTTAAAATTTGTCCAAATTTGGGCTTTCTTGGTGGTTCAGTGGTAAAGAATTCACCTGCCAATGTAGGAGACATGGGGTTCAATCCCTGATCTGGAATGATCCCACATGCCATGGAGCAACTAGGTCCTGGAATCATAACTATTGAGCCTGTGCTCTAGAGCCTGGGAGCTGCAACTGCTGAAGCCCACATGCCCTGGAGCCCGTGTTCCACAACGAGAGAGGCTATCACAGTGAGAAGCCCACGCACTGCAACCAGAAAGTAAGTAGTCCCCACTCGTCGCAACTAGAGAAAAGTCTGTGCAGCAGCATAGACCCAGTACAGCCAAAAATGAAAGAAAGAAAGAAAAAAATTGTTCAAATTCATAAAATTAGTATATGGCAGAACAAGAATTAAAACCCAGATCTTGCCAGTGTCAGAGCCACATCACCTAATTAAATACCTATCCTTTTAATGTCCTCTCCTAACTTCTTCTACAATGAGAATTTTCTCTCCATGCTCAGGCTAAATATGTTTTTCTTGGAACTCATATTTGGTCCTCAAGTTCTTAAAGTGAGCACATAATATTTTAACAAATAAACTGAAAACTTCTTTTGGCCAAGGACTTTATAAATTATTTCTCTTTATCCTTCACATGACTACCTGTAAGTTAGATACAATGTAGGCATTTAATGTGTGCTGAATTTAAATGTGTTCTCATCCACGTCAATGCAACTGTTAACCCATCTTCCCTGATCAGTTCTGACACCACAAGAGAAGGAGTTGATGTTCTGGAAATATGACTATACTTACAAAAGACCTGAGCTTCACATTAGTTGTATCACAGTATAAAATTCATTCATTACTGTCTTCCTCTGAACTTTGCTTCACTCATCTGTAAAATTGGGATGTGTATAATCTATTTCATGTGACTTCCCTGGTGAGCAATGGATAAGAATCCACCTGCCAATGCAGGGGGCACAGGTTCAATCTCTGGTCTGGGAAGATTCCACATTCCTCAGAGCAACTAAACCCATGTGCCACATTTACTGAGCCCATGCTCTAGAGCCCAAGAGCCACAACTAGAATCTGTGCTCCGCAATGAGAAGCCACCACAATGAGAAGCTTCTGCGCTGCAACAGAGTAGCCCCCACTCACCACAGCTAGAGAAAGTCTGTACAAAGCAACAAACACCCAGCGTAGCCAAAAATATTTTAAAATGTCTGTTTCACAAAGGTAAGATATTATCAGATTTTTCTTTGAATCTTTTTGTGCTCTACACAAAAGGCAGGAAGATTTAACTTATAAACTTTTAGATATCTGCTATGGATATTAGCAAAATTTTCTTGATTTATGTATCATTCATTCATTCATAACCTGTTTATTTTATGTAGGTACTCTTCTGGAGGATGGTTATACAATGGTAAGGAAAAGCAGACTCAATCTCTGTTCTCATGGTATTCATGATCTAATGGAAGGCCAGATGTTATATCTGAATATCATTTTATTTTAACACTTCCATTATTAAAATTCTACTATTTCAATTTTTATTAAGGGAACTTTCATGAGTCAATTTAATATCCATCAGATCTGCAATCCTAATAATTGAAATTTCTTATAAAGGAACAAAAGTAAAAATTACACATGACACTAGAAGTACAATGCCTACAGTGAGGGAGATCCGGCTTCAATCCCGGTCAGGGAAGATCCCCTGGAGATGGAAATGGCAAGCCACTCCAGTACTCTTGCCTGGAAAATCCCCTGGATGGAGGAGCTGGTAGGCTACAGTCCATGGGGTTTCAAAGAGTCCAACATGACTGAGCAACTTCACTTTCTTTCTTTCCAGAAGTACAGTTGCCCACATTTCTGAAGTGTTACCAGTCATGAGCAGAATACTTGGGAATTTCAGAAACCATCATAAAATCACAGACATTTTTTCAGCTTGAAAGTGTTGTGCTCAAAGTATCCCCAGAATCGGTATAACTCAGATTCTACTTCAGCAAGATAAGCAGTTAGACTAATGTAGACAACACGGCTTTGACTATCTCCATTGTATCACTGGAAGGAATGAAAAATAAAGAGAAGCATTTCGATACTTACATGATGGTATTTCATATTATATTTGATATTCTGGCAGACTGAATTCTCAACAGAAAAAAATCTACATTATTATTTGCAGAATTTATTATACTATGACATTTATACCAACAAGCCTCTTAAACCTGGCATTGTTTTAAAAATGTGTTCATGTTCAAATCTTCATTCTGCAGGATTACACTTTTATTTACTTTTATTTCTCATAAAAAAGATATGATGTGTTTAATGTTAATAATTCCATAACAACCAATTAAAAGCAAATGTAAAGAACAGACCTTGCATGAGAAAGGGAGTTACTGCAATGGATTTCAACAAATTCCCCAGCTGGCTAAAGATTTATCATGCTGGGCAACAGAGTAGGTAAACCTTCCATGGCAAACTTTCAGGGCCCCGCCATTCGTGGCCACGCTCCCTGTCCTCTCGTCGTCTTTTAAAATGCCAGTCGTGTATGGGTGAAGCACATGTTCCTTCTGCCGGTGCCTGCTCAAGCAGTTTACTAATTTGTAGCTCGGTAAACCTTCCACTGCACTGAGCACCTTGAGGTTAGCACATCTCTAATCATTATTTGATAACAGAAATCTGCAAGCATCACATCCCTAGTAACAAGAACATTGTATCTTAGCAACCGGCCTTGATATTCAAACAATTTCATTAAAGCGTAGCACCTCTTAGCAGGTGGGTGAGTGTGAGTGTTGATAAACATTTATAACATGATCAGCCATTGTGTTTGCCAACACTATAATCAGCATGACAAATTTATGAATTTGTTTACAAGCTCCTAGATAGCCAATCTATGTAGGTATACTATATTTCAGACAGGTTGGGAAATCTGAACATCAGATCCTTATTTGAAATGGAGAGTTTCTTTAGAAACCTATCAATTTAAGAGACTGCCAAGCTGTTTTCAGCACAGAGACATCATTAATATTTCCATTGTGGTTTAAACTTTAAATAGTAGTGTTGAATTTAAATGCTTCAGGAGCAAAATCTGAGTAGGAGCTTCAGCTACACTGAGATTCACTAGGACCATGTTATGAAGGAACTGCCTCTTAAATTTTTTCTTCTCACATGACAGAGCTAGCTGATATATTTCGTGTGTCCAAAGGATCTATTTTATGAATGGCTAAAAAAAAAAACAAATGTGGTGAACCTCTTATTTATTTAAAAAAGTTTTTCAGTTAATAATTTACTACAAATTTTAAAATGTATTATAAATGTATTTATGTAGACATTCATTTAAGGAATTACTGATATGCCATCACCTCATGAATTAGTCCAACATGAACAGACTTTTTTCATCCATTTACTCCAATCTAATACCTACCTGTGGTATCAGGACTTGAAAGATATTTAATATTTCATTTTAAAGAGATTTTTATATATTTTCTCCTGGTAAATGATCAGGAAACTCTGTATGAATATTTTCAAAATTGAAGGTCTTCTAACCTGGAAAGTACTACCAGAGTAGTACTTAATTATATAACCAGTTCCTAATATTACTGTAAGATCTCAAACCTGGGATTGTTCAAGTGTTACCAAGTATAAAAGTTCACTAAAGCATGTAGTGCCAAACAGGTAGAAGAAAAACAAGGATTTTTATACTTTCTGAAGTTTGAACCTTGAACCCAACAGCACACAGTTACAACGGGGCCCCTGGGCTCCTCATCCCTGAACAAGCTATTAATCTACCTGAAATAGGTGAACCTCAGTGAAGCATTATCAAATACGTAACAAGCTCCCTTTCAAATTAAAACCAGTCATGATGAAAAACAAGTTTGTTGACCTAGCTTGTTCACAATGAACCATGACACGTCAGTTAATAACTACCACCTGGGTAACTCCAAGCTTCAGGAACTAGCATGACAATGTTGGAAAGATTCAGAGACAAAAAAAAAAATAGAGTACAGCTTGGAAGACCAACAGCTCTGTGTTCAAATATTGCTGTTGAAAAGTCTTCAGGAAGACAGAAAAAACTGAAAATTTCAAAAGTTGTAGTCAGAAAGGATCATGATCTGGGGATTTCTCCAAAGTAAAGATAACAAAAATTATCTGAATTGCTCTACATGATACCACGGGGGTAGGGTAAAAGACAAGGGAGTTCAGAAGTGGAGAACGAGGCAGTAGTTACCATACACATTAGGTTAATTGTTATACTTACTAATTTAGCAATACATTTTGGTCTAGTCTTTAAACTTGTTTATATAAGCACTTTCAACTTGTCAATTATTTATTAGTTTCTTATGTTCCTAAACTAACTTTTCTTAAAAACTAGTCATTTCTCATGAGAATTTTAAACTTCCTGTTTTCTATGTGAATTTTGGGGCAAAAATCAGTGTTTGTGATTGCAAGTATGTGTGAATATATGTATATGCCTGTGCCTGTGTGTAAATGAGTGTGGGTATGAGTATGAGAGAGGATATTATTAGTTTATTCTGCTTACTAACTTCACTAGATAATTCTGCATCTTATTTTATAAGACTGCTATCAAAATCCATTGACTCAGTGTTGGATGGGCTACTTCCTACTCTGTAGATTTGTGATCATTAAAATGTTAGATTTCTAAATATATATAATAGAACATAACTAATGCAAGGGTTCCAGAAGTTCCAGAAGTAAGAAAGCTTTTCTGTGCAGTATCTTGCCTTCAAAACAGTGGATTATCTTCCAGTTAAACAAAACAAACCAAAAAAAAAGTAGATAACACCATACTCCCAATAGCCCCAGCTAGTGAAGACCATTTAGAGCTGGCTTTCCCTGCCCACAGAAGACAGATAAAGGTAGACTGCATGCTTTAGAGACCCACCTCCAAGGGGCAGGTGCCACTGGAGTCAGGCCCCACTGTCAAGGCAAAACCTTGAGTTTTGTGTAACAATATTAGATGGTATATACTCTCTGTAAAGAATTCACCTGATAGGACTTCAAGTATACTTTTCACTCTGGTTACTCAGACATAAGTTTCTGCCAGAATACTTTAGACCAAACAATAGTCCATTTCACTGATCATATTAAAACTCAGGAAGACTCTGAGAAAGATGACAGGTAAGAAAAGTGATTTTACTAATGAATTCAAACATCAGCATAAGCCAGTGCTATTGTTACTACAAAAGGAACACTTTTTATAATAAGCTACTGAGCAGTTTGCTGTTAGCAAACTCAGAACTGAAAATTCCACAGAGTTCATTGTGCTTGATATTTGTGTGGTACTTGTCATCAGAAGGTAGCAAGGTACAGGATAAATATTAACTCACAGATTCTGTCAGTTTTGCAGCACTTGGAGTTTATAAACTCAGACTTTTAGTCAGAATTACTCCCAAATTGCACTTTACTTCATTTCCCAGGACAAGGATAAATTTTACATTTCCACACAAAGTTTGAATATAAATCAAAAGTTATTATACCCCTGAAACTCGAATTTCTAAACCTCCCCTTTCTCATTCAGAATTCATTCTCTTTTTTAGATTAAATTAATACTTGATTTATCTGGCATAAACAAGAAAAAAGGTGTATTGCTTTAAGAAATAAAGCCTCATTATCAATGATGAGGTTGAAGTAATCTTCATTGAACGAACACCTTTAAAATTTTATCATAAATGTTGGGTCTTGCTAAGACAGAGTAAATCAAAAACAAATTTAACCTTTCCTGATTACTCCAGGCCACGACTATGACCATTCACAGCTGAACTATCTTGTAATATAGATCTGACATATAGAGGGCTATTGGCTCCCAGAGTAAATATTTCAGACTAAAAATTCTTTTTCCATTTTTGTATCTCATTTTGTGGACTTAAAATTCTCCTTTTCCATAAGCTTCCAAGCTACTTATAACAATCTCTACTCCCTTCTACCTTGTTATTTCTAGTATAATGCTAGTCAGGAGACCAGACACTTGAGCTAGAAGACTAAACTGGTCATGAGTGAGAGCCTATGACTGTTGTCAACGAATGGGGTATACATGCTGCTGCTGCTAAATCGCTTCAGTTGTGTCCGATTCTGCGCGACCCCATAAACGGCAGCCCACCAGGCCCCCCCATCCCTGGGATTCTCCAGGCAAGAACACCGGAGTGGGTTGCCATTTCCTTCTCCAATGTGTGAAAGTGAAAAGTGAAAGTGAAGTTGCTCAGTCGTGTCCGACTCTTAGCGACCCCATGGACTGCAGCCTACCAGGCTCCTCCATCCATGGGATTTTCCAGGCAAGAGTACTGGAGTGGGGTGCCATTGCCTTCTCTGGGGGTATATATGAGTGTACCACATTCATGACATATACACATTATAGTACTTTTTTATTCATGACATTCGTTTGAACATCAGTCACATCCTTGAATAGGTGAGCTATTACCATGTGCAAAATATACAGGGAACTGTCTACAACTCTACCATGGCAATTTGAACTAGTTAACAAGCAGGAGGGGCTGGTCGTAGAATAACATACTTAAAGTAAATTTGAGGTTACTCAAGAGACGAAGTAGTAGAGCTGCTAGGGGGTTTTCCCCTTTGATTTTGCAATGATATCATTTTTTTTGCCATGACAATTTTTGTTTCTAGAAAGTGACTCTTCCAAAATCTTAATTCCCAACTGGAGTTTCTTTATATTCATTGATCATTAGAGACTCAGGATCAGAGCAATAAATATTGTTTCACAAGTTTTCTTTGGTTTGCTTTTCCAGATTAGGTTGTCCCTATATTAGCAACCAGTACAATCAGCCTGGGGTTGAAGAAAATTGAATGAGACAGAAAACACACTTCCAGAAAAAATACTAAATCAAGTAGACAAGATCCCACTGATATCTGAGGACATATGTAACATCAGGAAAAAAAAAAAAAATAGGTGAAAATCCTAGAGAGAAAGAAAAGGTTCGTGCATAATGTTCACAATCATGTACCTGCAGTAATGGTACAGGCAACAGTGCTCAGTAGGTTAAACTTTGTAACAGGATGAATATAACTGCAACCAATGTTTCTGCAGCAACTTGTTGCTGAGCATGGCAAACACTAGTGTTAGTGTGTTAGTCACTCAGTTCAGTTCAGTTCGGTCGCTCAGTCGTGTCTGACTCTTTGTGACCCCATGAACCGCAGCACGCCAGGCCTCCCAGTCCATC
>NW_011494902.1:13944205-13986837 GCF_000754665.1 Bison bison bison | reverse complement strand
ATGTCCATTGAGTCGGTGATGCCATCCAACCATCTCATCCTCTGTTGTCCCCTTCTCCGCCTGCCCTCAATCTTTCCCAGCATCAGGGTCTTTTCCAATGAGTCAGCTCTTTGCATCAGGTGGCCAAAGTATTGGAGTTTCAGCTTCAACATCAATCCTTCCAATGAACACCCATGACTGATCCTCCTTTAGATGGACTGGTTGGATCTCCTTGCAGTCCAAGGGACTCCCAAGAGTCTTCTCCAACACCACAGTTCAAAAGCATCAATTCCGAGTTAGTCACTCAGTCATGTCCAATTCTTTTTGACCCCATGGACTGTAGCCCACCAGGCTTCTCTGTTCATGGAATTCTCCAGGCAAGAATACTGGAGTGGATTCCCATTTCCTTCTCCAGGAGATCTTCCCAAACCAGGCATCGAACCCAGGTCTCCTGCATTGCAGGTGGATTCTTTACTGTCTGAGCCACCAGGAGACTCATAGTAAGCAGTAAATACCTTCTCTGAAATGACTCCTGAAGTGGTTTCCCAGAGACATACCAGATTGGCTTCATTATGAAAGCACTTTTGAGTTTAAATAGGAAAACTTTTTTGAATTTACAAAACAAATTTTTATTTCCCCAAAATTCCCATTTCTCCCAATTGCCTTAATGGTTGCCAAAGTGTAAACGAAAATCACCCAAAAGATTAGTGGGATTATGGATTAGACTTCAGGCTATGGATTACATATCAGTTATTCCTATGATGCATCATATATTCCTTCAGACCTCAAGAGAGTTTATAGCAAGAAATATATATGATTCTGTACAGCTCCTCTCTTATAAGCTGTAGATATTAGTAAAAGATAATCATGGCTAAGACCTCATAGACTCTACTCACCTCAAGACTAGATAAATCACTACCTACATCTTTGATACTCAGAATGCATGAATATCACCCATCTGCCTATAAGAAATACCGAATCTCAGGCCCCATTGCAGACCTACTGAGTCAGTTTCTATATTTCAATATGATCCCCAGATGACTATTATGAACATTAAACTTTGAGAACCACTAAGCTAACAAATAATATGGAAGATAGAATATATTTCATGTACTGATCTAGGAGCTTATAAACCTTTACCCAACTCATGCAATAAACTCACATTGTAGGTATAAATACCATGGTTTTTAGATACAGGCAATAAAACCTAGTTTCACTAATCTATGATAGATGTTTAAGAAAGAAAAGAAAGTGAAATCACTCAGTCGTGTCCAACTGTTTGCAACCCTGTGGACTGTAGCTTACCAGGCTTCTCTGTCCATGGGATTCTCCAAGCAAGAATACTGGAGTGAGTTACCATTTCCTTCTCCAGGGGATCTTCCCGACCCAGGGATCAAACCCAGGTCTCCCACATTGGAGGCAGATGCTTTAACCTCTAAGCCACCAGGGAAGCCCCATGATAGATGTTTAAGCTAGCACATTTAAGTAGAAATTGGTTTACTTTCTCATACTCCACTAATGGTCACACAACAGTTCTTTAGGAAAGTTCTGTGGACAGCATAGTTACCCTGGCCTAAGATTCCTTTCTTTATAACCTTTCACTCTTGGCTAAGAAGCAACTGACAGAAAAACCAGGCCAGTTACTCATCCCAGAATTATGGAGTAAGACACTTTTGGCAAAACTGAAAGCTCTACAAAAGGTAGATGAATTTTCCATCTCAGCTTTTCTTTCCTCCCAAGGTGTGTCTTACCTTGAAATTTAGGACCACCATAAGGGAAAGCTATTCTTAAAAATAATTATTTGCATTACTAAGCATATTGAATAACTAGAAGGTGGAATTTCTTGTTGTTATCGTTGGTACTAGTCCAAGATTAAAATAATTTCAGGAATAAAATCAAAAATATGCTGTGATTCCAGTGTGAAAAAAAAGAGAGAGAGAGAAAAAGAAGGGAAAGAGGGAAGGAGGTAGGGAAGGAAGAAAGAAAAACAAAAATTCCAAATCAGATTGAGCTTAAAACCTTGCTTTTAAAAAAAAAAAACTTTTTTAAGTGTCACCTTTAGTAACGGGTGAACAGAAGAAAAAATGCTGCATTGGCCACTATGTCTACGCTCACCTTGAGAACAGCATATTGCATATCCTGAGGTAGGATAGATTTCTAATGAAATTACAATGTTTAGTCCACTGGACACACACCTACCTCATAGTATTTTTTTCTTTTCTTTGACATGAGCCATCTGCTATGGAATTTATTCAGTTAAAACAGTGACCAGAATTTGTTCTTTGAGAATTGAACTCTTTAATAAACACTAAAGAAAAATTACTCATAGAAAATGTATTTTATTACCTAGAATACAAACACTAAAAGTCTATTATTAGAGCTGGCATTATAGATATGACAAGAAATCTATTTTTTGAAACTATTTACCTCTATAATGCTGGAGTTTGTTTTAGAACCCCTGGGAGGACAGTCAGATTACTTTGATTCATAAATGACAAAAGGTACAAACACTCAGCAATTTCCTCAGCAATCTTCAAGTTACTATTTATAAACACTTTATCTATTCCTATAAAGCAACCATGAAGTGTATATGTAGAAAGATTCAATATCAAATATTTACATCTTTATGTTTTACAGTAGTCTTTAAGAGAATTTTCCTTATATCATAATAATTCCTAGATTTGAAACAAAAACACTCCATTTTTATTTTGATTTTGTGCCCATTCTAACATTCAGATTAAATTCTAGGCATTAACCATGATTATTGCTGACATTCTTGTATCAGTAAGCTTCTAAGACTTTATGCAAAGCCCTGAAGACTTCATCCAGGGTATCATAAAATTAGGCAAGGCTGGTTTTCCTCTGTGTTTACTAACTGAAGCACATGGTCTCTGATTTTAGAAGTACATGCCTGGCTCGGCAGTCATGCCCAGTTTTCACAATTTATCACTCCTTTTAATGCCTTTCTTTTAGTCCCAATGAAATACACTGTCCCTTAATTTCACATTAATATCCTTTACCTGAGAAAGTGGAAGAAAAATGATAGCACTTGTTTAAAATTAATTTCTGACTTTTCCCTCAGTGCACTGCATCTAAGGAAGCAAAACTTATTGAATTAAGTTTAATGACACAATAAATTCTTCTTTTCCTAAAATACTATGGTTTAATTCACTAGTGCACTTTAAGCATTTTGCCTTTAGCATCTGATGGGTCATTAGTCTGTATGTAATCCAGCAACTGGACTCCTAAGAGTCTAAACTCCATCAGCAAGAACCAAATCAGTAGTTTCTGAAATATAACCAGTAGGTGAAGTGTCCTGAAAAAGAGTGCCCTGGGCATTCCGGATGGAGAATAGGGCATAACTAGCAGCAAACCAGGACAGAATTTAATGCCTGTGCTCACTAAAGACTTCATTCATTCTAACGCACTAAACAACTATTCTCCAAATAATTTGAGTCCTACTGGTGATATTTCTAGCTGGTAGATCATGCAATGAAATTGGTTAGTGTGTGCCAACAGGCTTAACACACACACCATCAAGTTGAACATATTCTGATCATGTTTTGCCCCAAGAATCTTTGCCTAATATCATAATACAGTCCATGGAATCACTATCAGTCATCCTAAACCAAAACAGGCTAATTACTACACATCATGACCACATGTGAAATATGTGCTCTGCTAGGTCAAAGAGTTCCTTTTCATTGAGAGCAATTCCTATTGCTGAAAATAGAAAGATATCATTAACATTTTTCTGAGTTTCACATACGATTTAGAAAAACCATTTTCTACCCTATCTTTAGTAACTGAAATAGCTAGCCTATCCAATTCACTGTAGTTCTGCTATAGTACTACATTTATTTATTCATTCAAATAATGCTAGATACTGGAAATAGTGATAAAGTTTGCTGATCCTGCCATCAAGAGTTAAACAGGTCATTTTAGGTACGTGATGTAATAGTGTACTTTGGCCTACATCATTATCATCATCATTATTGTGATTGTCATCATTACCATCAATTACCATCATCTTATGTTTTTAATGAATTTAACATAAAGCAGCCAAGACTGGACATTAGATATAACTGAGTTCTGACATTGTGCATGGAAAAATAGAAAAGAAATCCACCATCGCACTGCCCTTTACTGAAGTGATCATGATGGTGTCATCCTCCTAGAGGAATTTGGAAGAAAGATCGGACCCAGTAGTCCAATTAAATCACTTTATTTAGAATTTTAAAAGCTAGCATCTAAAATTGCTGGTTATCCATTGCCCCATGAGCAGATAAAGAAGCAATAAAGGCCACTATAGCATGAAAGATGTAAAGGACGTAGATTCTTGGAAGGAGAATGACTGTTGACACGATGAGAAGGAAAGACAGACAAAAATAGGGAGTCTGAAAGGGAAGTGTCCCCCTAGCAGGGGGACAGAGGAAGCAAGAAAGGAAGAGCAAAACAAGAAGAGAAATCAGAGTGGGTAGGTGGAAGAACAAGTGAGAAGAGCATTAAACTAGAGCACATATGCTCATACCCATGAAATGAACATATTGAAAATCATCCAGTGCCTCCCTGTAGAGAGGAGAAGGGGTTGGATCAAGCTGCAGGGCCTTATACACGAGAAAGTCAAGGGACCCGCTGAGGAAGGCAGCTTCTCAAACGATTCCTGCCACCTGATGTTCATGTCCCTGTGTAATACTCTCTCACTGAGAGTGGACTGGACATAGTCATTCACTTCTAAAATACAAAACACAGTCAGAGTGATGGGATATCATTTTCAAGGTAGAGCTCAGGCTTCTATCTTGCTTGTACTATCTTACTGTCTCTCGCCTGCTCACCTTGAGAACAGTCACCTGCCATATTGTATGCCCAGTGGAAAAGGCTGTGTGATAAGGAACTGAGGGATGTCTCCAGCCAACAGCTAGTGAGGAAATCAAGCCCCCAGATCAATGGTTCCCCAGGAACTGAATCCTGCCAACAACTGCACAAGTAAGCTTAGAAGCTAATACTCCCTCAACAAAACCTTTAGATGAGACCACAATCCTGGCCAACACCTTGACTGTAGCTCTGAGAAGTCTTGAGAAGAATTACTTAAGTAATCCTCAGATTCCTGACCCACAGAAATTATGAGTAATAAATTTGTTTTAAGTTGCTATATTTTTTAGAATAATTTGTTACATATCAATTGATAGCTAAAATACATTTAATATTAATTTGACCACTGTGTCCAAGATTAATTCTAGATTAGTAGGTATATCACTAAGACAACCCAAATAGACTTTATAACAGAATTATAAAGATCTAACCTGTGATAAGCCTAAGAATGTGGCTTAAGTTAATCAGCAAGTCTTATCATATTTCACACAGACACCTGGGTTTGAATACTGACTAGGGACCAGGTATTTACTAACTGTGAGATAACAGCCAAGTCATTTAACCTCTTTAAGACATTCAACCTCTTTAAGATGATTTACATGTTGGAAATGGAGCTAATCATTATTCCTGCTTCCCAGCTGATTCAGTGGGTAAAGAATCCATCTGCAATGCAGGAGACTCAGAAGACACAGGTTTGATCCCTGGGCCAGGAAGATTCCCTGGAGGAGGGCATGGCAACCCACTCCAGTATTCTTGCCTGGAGAACCCCATGGACAGAGGAGTCTGGCGGGCTACAGTCCATAGGGTTGCAAAGAGTTGGACAGACTGAAGCAACTAGCATGCACGCCTTTCATGCTTGTCATGAGATTGACTTAAGGTCATGTAATAGAAACTACTTTGGAAATTATGAAGTACTGGTCCTTCTGTAAGTACTCAGGAGACTGCTGCAGCCCCACGCTTGGGGATTTCTCTATGCTAATAACATCTTAAATGTTTACAATTCCTTAAAATGTATCCTCTTTTTTTAAGAGGTTAAAAAATAATGTCTCTATACTTAAGTTTTGCCACAACTGAAAATATCTTAAATTTTCATTCTGTTTTTCCAAATCTAAGGCTTTATTCTATCAATGTCCATCTTGAAACTGGTTGTTTCTCATATATTGGAGATCTTGCTCAAATACTTCTAAGATTTTTCTTCATTTTAAAAGTGTATGTCTTAGATGAGTTTCCCTAGAAGCAAAGACTGGGATAGGAATTCTTGTTCAGATGACTTTTTTGAGGTGCATTTGAAGCAGAAGGAGAGGGGAAAAAAGAAGGCCAGGATACCAGGCAAGAATCTGGGCTCAGCGGGAGACCAGCTTCAGTTGATCTTCAGAGAAAGTCTGGAGCACAAATCACAAAACAGCATTAGGTGCAACTTGAGGCCATGAGGCTGGCCTTTGCAAGCTTCCCTCGTACCTGACAGTCCCTGGCCAGAGGGCAATTTTCCAGAGGAGGCAGTTATAAGTTTACTAGCCACACTCAAAGAAGCTGTGGGGAGCAAGCACAGTCACTGAAGGGGATCTAGGCAGGGTACCAACAGCATCCACTACAACATGTATATACCTTGCGTTCTCCTGGTATTTTACCATCATTTCTGCAGATGGGTCTTGACATGCTAAACAGTTTCAGCATTAGATCACTTGTATACCAGCTGTGTTAAATGAGACAGCAAAGAGAGTGTCAGCGTAGGAAAATAAATATTTGTCTAAATCAGAGTTATAAAACATAGTTCAAGTCAGATAGCAAAAAGAAAGTGGGTCATTGGGAGACTTTTTTTTTCCTAAAATATAACCATTAAAAAATATGTATGAGAGGTACTTAAGTAAGGCCAAGGCAAGGAAAACAACTAAGAAGAAATGGTTCCTCAACATGCCTGAATAGGAGAAGGCTAAAGAAAGATGAATGAGAGGAGACTGGGAAGGAATTGAGAACTCAGGTCCCTGAGAGAAGCAAAGGAAAAGAAGTCCTAGCCAGTGTCCAAGAGGAGAAGGGAAGAGAGTGAGGGTGGAGTGAAGAGCAGAAATGATGATTTCAACGATGCGGATATCTCTAAACAGTTTAGAATCATAGGCGTGTCCTAACTACCTCTCCTGGACAAAGCACAAATCTGGTTTTCCTGTCAAGCTTTTCTCTGTTTCTCGAATCTGACATGGCCCACTTTTGTCCTTGTAAATTGTTTACATTTGAAAAGCTCAATCATGAAACAGAAGATGGTAAAACTTCTGTTCATCCAGAGGTTATTACTCACACTTCAGCTGAAGCTCCCTGAAATACTATTGCTTTTGGTTGCAGTTTTGGGGGGTATTTGTCGGAAAATGTATTTTGACATCAGTTACCTAGCAGAAATTCTGAAACTTCAGAATGCATGAGAGGTTTTACAGGGGAACTCACATCGAAAAGTGGAATCTGAGGTTTATACTACACAGGACTTCCAGCCTTCCCTCTGCTAGCATGGATGTATGATCATTGCCAACCTTCATTTTCATTTCTGATGTTAATTAATTTTGGCTTTTTTAGTATATCTGAAAAAAGAATGGAGATTCTCCTGAATAAAACACGACAGTGGTAATACTATTTCAACCAGAATTCAGTCTCTTTCCATCATTCTCAAATATCGGTTCCTACTTTTTTAAACTATTTCAGCGAGGGAATGTTTATATATGATAAAACTAAAATGTAAACATGGGTTTAAGGTGATTGCCCAGCTTGCTTTATATAACAAAATATTTGCTGGTTTTCAAACTTATATTGAAACAGTATGTTAGTTCTATTCTGACAGTATATAAAGATACTGGCTTTCCTAGACACATAAGCAAAGTCTTTTTTATGAGCTCATAAAGGCGAGACTTAGGAATATTTAAGTAGTGGGTAATTCATAGAACAATATCTTTAGTCATTCAGCTAACATAGAGGGCAACCACAATTTATTCTTCTTAGATCTCGTCCTCTCGTTTTTTATATCTTAGGAAGTAAAAGGTATTTAGAAAAGACCTAAATACATTTTTTTTACTATTATTGAACTATCAAAGATGTGCTCTCTTGTGGGACTCCCTTCACTTCCTAACTCTGTGTATGTTAACCCACTTCAGAGACGATGGTGAAATGAACCCAAAATGCCAACTTACTATTTGCATTATAAATGGAGGCACAAAAGGATATTTTAAAACTTTTGGTTGATCTGGCATATCAAAGATTTCTTTCTAAGCTACTTCAGTGACTGCATTGAAGTAAACTGAAAGCAATAGCTTAAAAGTGGCGCACACACACACACACAAATTATAAAAAAAAAAAAGTACAGCTTATTTCCATGGAAATCATCAGTTTACTCTCCAAACCCCTACTTCTGAATTACTTCCCTTTCTTAGGCTCTTCTCTATTTTCAGGACTCAACAAGGAAGAAACGTGGAGTTTTCTGAATTCAAGTATTGAGTTAATTCTCACTGGCGTGCAATCCATTTTTCTGGACTTGTCAAATTTGCACTCAAACCTTCAGCAAATAGCCCAGCTCCCATTTTTTTTATTCTATTGACCTGATTACAAATACTGAAGCTTTCTCTCTATTCACGCATATTGTAAGGTCCGCCATTTTATTTTGCTTCATAAAGTACCCAAGAAAATTACAAATCATTAGAGTGTCTACCTGAGAGTCAATATATAAGTGTGGCTAATGAAGTTTAAACAAGAAGTTGCCATGTCTTAACAACTGCTATAGCTTTCTTCACTTCGTATTTGACCTTCACAAATCTATGGTTTTATTTTCTGTTTTCAAAATGGAGGCCAAGGCCTTCCTAAGAATCATGGGAAAGTTGAAATGGGCTGTGGACAAGTAGCATTTCAATTTTACTAAATAACCACTGAACATGGTGGAGTGGACTCCTGCAAATTCAGCCAGTAGGAACCCCTGGGGAGAGGTAAAGGTTACCATATGGTTATAGCAGGACCCATGGAAGGAACTGGACTTCTCCTTTTGAGCATTATCTCAGGGGAGTTGAGATGTAAGGGAGGAGAACTCTTCATGGGTTCAGAGGATTGAGAAATGTAAAATATTCACAGAAATGAAATATTATCAGAACATGAGGGCAAAGGTAAAGGTCTTTGGTCATCAAATTCTTAGAAGCAAAATACAAACCATTACTGAATTTATCTGTATTATAAGGTATCTCTAAGGTGAAAAGTTAATATTTGACCATTTCCAAGTATTATTTAACCTATGATCTCTTTAGAGAAGATAGCCTATCTACCTATCATTTTATACTGTTAGAGTATTTAGACTAAATTAGTATAACATTTTGGAGAAGGAAATGGCAACCCACTCCAGTGTTCTTGCCTGGAGAATCCCAGGGACAGGGGAGCCTGGTGGGCTGATGTCTATGGGGTCGCACAGAGTCAGACACAACTGAAGTGACTTAGCAGCAGCAGCAGTATAATATCTGACATATGTTCACCTATAGTGTAATATTCTCACAAAAATATCCCAAATTTTGCTTTCTCTCACACTTTAGCATACTTTGTACTGATAGGAAAATAATTCATACTAAAACAGGTATCAGTCTGCCTATTCTGATTTTGTTTAAAGTCACAAAGCATCCTGCATGTGAAAAGCTAAGGACATAGAACTCTGTTTACAACTCCATCAACTATTTCAATGCTACCCTTTGGAGATTCTTACAAACCAGTCACCAATATTCTGAACATCCACTCCCCCACACAACCCAGCTACCATCCAAAACAAAACAAAAAGAAAAAATAAGAAGTTTCACCATAGATTCAGTGAAAAAATAATTAAGATTAAATTCTGGATAATTTTGATGAAGGGGTATGGCAAGCATTGCCACTTAACAATATGGAGCTTATTAGACCTGAGGTACATCTGCCTCTAATTAAATTAAAGAATATAATATGCAATATTTTCAGCTTCACAACAAAACATTTCTTTAGGGTGGTTAGATACTTGACCTGGGTTTAAAAACTACTAACTTGTATTGAATGGTAATGCAAAATTTGCCTACTAGTTAGGCCTAGAATACTTATGAAAAGTGAAAAGAAATTGAAGTTGCTCAAAGTGTCTGACTCTTTGCAACCCCATGGACTGTAGCCTACCAGGCTCCTCTGTCCATGGAATTTTCCAGGCAAGAGTACTGGAGTGGATTACTATTTCCTTCTCCAGGGGTTCTTCCCGACCCAGGGATCGAACCCGGTTCTCCTGCATTGCAGGCAGACACTTTACCATCTGAGCCACCAGGGAAGCCCTTCAGAGTCCTTATAGTTATATCTTAAATTATTTGAGTATTGTTTTATAAGAAATCAGACCTTTGGAAAGACATCCATGTGTACCCACCATATGTATCACACCTAGCTAAATTCAACTCACAATATGAGCTTCAACTGTCAATTGTGAATACATTTATTCATTATCAATCAATTTGCCAAAGTGCCAGTTCATAAAAATCATAGAAATTGGTATTTTCTTGGGGCTGCATAAAGCTTCAAATTATATTTGGCAATGGCTCATTCTAGAGGAAAACTTTAGTAATGTTCTATTATTGCCACATATTCCTGTGCCCATGTTAGAAACACCTCAGTATCTTTCCCTTTCTGCCACCACCTCATACCTACTTCCTCCAGAATTAAAACACTCTAGGCCATGTTATAAAGACCTTTGCTGTATCTCACTAAGACTTCTTTCCTATGTGACCACTAAGTTTTCCTGAAAACACACCTTCCTTAGAGTCTCCATATAAACTTCTCAAGGGAAGTCTACTTGGCAGGAATAAGGAAACAAACAAAACTGTATAATAAGGCAAAGGAGGCCAGAGGAACACTGTTCTGTCTCAACAGCAGTTGGCATTTCTGTGAATCGTCCATCTCACTGAGTTTATAAACCATGTTGAATACCAGACTTCCTGCTGGTCCTAAAGAAATAATTATTACTGAGAATAATAATGAGACTTTATCAACACTATTAAGATGTATTTGGTTAAGCAGTTAAATTGACTTTGGAGATGAAAGGAGGAAAAAAGAATTAAAGTGTCTGACACTTTTAAAAGCAAATAACAAGAAGCACAAAGGTAAACTTCTGACTTGTCAGGGAAATGAAGTTTCCTAGGAATCATCTCTGTATTGTTAGAATTTAGAAATAAAAAATATAAAAAGTTACCTTAAACTGCCGTTTTATCTCTTCACTGCGATAAGACTGAGGGATAAGACAAAAACATATGTCTAAAAAGAAATTAAAATCTTTATTTTCTTTCTGAAAATATCCAACTTCCTAATCAGTATAACTTGAAAGTTTATTTAGTACGGTTTCTTAATAATCCATATAATTCAGAAGTCAAAATGTCATTTATAAATCTTTATATTTAACAACTTTGTTTGGCACACACAGAGTTATTAGAAAATAACTGTGAAATTTTGTGTGTTTAAACATGATAGCAAAATTTTTTTTTCATAGGAAAAGATCCACTCCTACCTATCCTTCCACTCAGGAAAGAAACACATGTTATGGATGAAGACATTTAATTGGACAAACACAGACAAGTGCTAAATCCTATGAAATACAACAAGATCAGTCAGATTCTTAATGTGAAACATTTTATTGTTCATTTCTAACACTGTCTATAATAACCCTGGATTTCATTTAATCTCTGCCATGGTACTAAAAATTCAGAAAGCAGTAAAATCTAGGACAGACCATGTTTCAAGAACTGCTGCCTGATAAAAATGACAACCCCTCCCCCATGTCAGGTTCAGATACACCGGAGCGGGTCTTCCTGTTATTCTGATGCATGCCTTTCTTCCCATATTAACAATAAAAGTTTAGTGTGCTATCTGACTGCAGAAGTTCCTTCCTGAGCACAAGTGTGTCTTATCTGTTAAGAAATTCTGACACCAGGTAGATAGTTGTTTATATCAAAAAGCATCGCTCTTAGGCAGATAACTGAGTGTTTTAAGAACTCAGATAAAGGAACAAGTTGTCTGTGCAAATATACAAAACATTCTGTAGATAAGAGGGGTTTCTTTCTGAAAAGACTCTTGTGCATTTCTGCATACACCCCTATCACATGTCCATGTTCTAAAGTCTCCAACTGCCCACCCCACCTAATCTCCATATGGTTTGCTTCTGTTCAGTTTCCACCATCTAGTCAAGAAAGACAAAGTCAGATCTCTAGTCTCCAAAACACTTCTGGCTTTCTCCCTCCTTTCACACTGGGAACATGCTAAGACAGAAGAATACAAACTAGGTAGTCTACCTTTCCTCTCTCCCAGGGCTGACAGTTAGCTTTCACTGCTGACCTACCCAAAAATCAAACCTGCTGTCTGTGCCAACTCCCCACCACTCTTTTCCTGCCCCTGAAAAGAGGTCAATCGGATATACTAACTTAGGTTCATGTGTCAACACATTACTGATCTCTATCCCTCCAGGTAACTATCTTTTCAAAATAGAAATGTACAAATCATCCAATAAGACCTCAATCATCCAGCTGTTATTTTTAAGCACTAAGTATATGCTGGGCATTCTGCTGAGATCATGAAAATATATGAGAGCTCTACTTCTGGGTGCTCATAGTTTGATATAGTTAGCAAACATAAACCCGTTGGTAAATGTGGTCATACAGATATGTACAGAATGGGTTGCCCTGGTGGCTCAGATGGTAAAGAATCTGTCTGCCAAAGTAGGAGACCAGGGTCTTATCCCTGGGTCACGAAGATTCCCCTAGAGAAGGGAATGGCTGCCCGCTCCAGTATTCTTGCCTGGACAATTCCATGGACAGAGAAGCTTGGCGGGATACAGTCCATAGCGTTGCAAAAAAGTTGAACATGACTGAGTGACTAACACCAACACAGGAGGTACTGGGCAAACAGAGGAAAACAAGGTCACATAGCTTTCTGGAAGGGAACAGGAGTAAAGACAATTGTAAACACCTCATGACATGCAGAATCCTGAGGCCTGCACTGTGCTAATGAGCTAACATTTTTATTTACTTGTATGATGAATGCTCAGGATCCATCTCAAGCAAAACACTGTTCTCAAGCACTATCAGTTCTACCTACAAAATCTGCTTCTCACCTGTCGTCTTGTCTCCAAACCCACTGCCCTAGTTAAGGCCCTGATCTTCTGCATGGTGGTGCTGTTGTTCAGTCATGTCTGACTCTTCACGACCCCATGGACTGCAGCACACCAGGCTTCCCTGTCCTTCACCATCTCTCGGAGGTTGCTCAAACTTGTGTCCATTGAATCAGTGATGCCATCCAACCATCTCGTCCTCTGTCATCCCCTTATCCTCCTGCCTTCAATCTTTCCCAGCATCAGGGTCTTTTCTTTCAAATTAGTCTCCTGGCCTCCATGTTATCATCAAATTGAGCTTGCTAAAATGCAAATCCATAGCTACCTGGTGGTTTGGGGTAAGGGCCTGAGAAAGACATCCTACAGAAGTGGCTCCCACCCTGGTGTACAAATAGGAAGTGAGGAAGAATGCGGGAAGGGCATTTCAGAGAAGGTCAAGCCTGAGCAAAATTATGGAGTTGGGACAAAGTGTGGTGTGAGCATGAAAAATCTCAAGTTCTAGCATTTACATAAGGATAAAGTCTGATTTGAATGATTTCAAGCCAATGGAAGAGATATTTTTAGTCAACTGAATATTGTGAGAACATTTAGTCAGCCTTCCTAAAGAAGCAACTTCCTTTTTTGAGAATGAGACCAGTCCTAACTTCAGAATTTCTTTTCCACTCTCAAAGACTCCTCCAAAGTATGTTCTTCATCTTCTTTATAATCCAACGTACCTGGAGGCTTTTTCTCATCTATTCATCAGATTTTTCTAGTTATAGAATTCTTTATGGCTATTCTGATATTATTCTCAATTATTACCCCATCTCCCCCACTACACTCTGGAGGCAGGAGATTTGAATGGTGTTTCTGTCTTTTCTCCCTTTCAGAGCGTTTTTGAGCTCTATAGATTCTGTTTATTTGTCATCTGGTTTAACATTCCCAAACAAAAGCAGAAAAATATTTTTATATACCTGTTTCTCAAAAAATACTTTCCAACAGAGATGCATTCATGCTTGCTAAATCGCTTCAGTTGTGTTGGACTCTTTGCAACCCCATGGACTGTAGCCCACCAGGCTCCTCTGTCCGTGGGATTCTCCAGGTAAAAACACTGGAGTGGGTTGCCAGCCCTCCTCCAGAGGATCTTCCTGACCCAGGATTGAACTCGCATCTCCTGCATTGTCAGGCAGATTCTTTACCACTAGCGCTACATGGGAAGCCTTAAAGCAGAGATAACAGCAAAGAAATTTATAGCTCGAGTTGAAGTGTCCAAGGTCATTAGATATGAAATACAACTGGTTACCTGTTGAGAATGCCTACCATGGATCAGGTGTCTAGCACTTCCTCCCTCATTTAATCTTCATAATAACTTCATAGAATCAAAGTTATTACCCCAATTTTATGGATGAGAAAACTGATGCTCAGGAAGATCAATTTGCCCATGTTTTTCAACATTCAATAAACAGATATTTACAGGCACACTCAATTTGCAAGGCCTTGTGCATATAAAGCGGATATGATGCTTAGTTAAAATAAAACATGTTCCCTAACCACATGAAGCTTAGAGTCTATTAAGAAATCTAGCACTAAACAAACATTCAAACAAATGAGCATGTAACTGTGCTTTGGGGAGATTTTCACCTTGCCGGGTAAGTTAAAATCTAACTGCAGAAGAGAACCACAGGTGACAAGCATTTAACCATGGAAGAAGAGAAGAAAGATTTTTTTTCTGGTATAACAGGTCAGAGTCAGGATTTGAACCTATATCCATATGATTTAAAACTTTCTGATTCAAGTATTTTAAGCCTATGGATTCAAAGTAACACCATTTTTAAACACACAGAACTCTCAGTGGCACCTTTGAAGAATGCTAGAAAATGAGCTGAAATATAGTTAAATAAAAGGTTGAATCTATTATTTTACCGAGTCTCACATACAAATAATTATGAACATATAATTCCTCAGAGTAATCAAATAGGGGAAACTTATTTTAATAGAAATATTTTAGCTACTAGGTTTAAAGGAATTATACTAATAGAATTAATATATTGTTGCCTGTGATAAATTAAGACATACAGGCAATAATCAATAATGGCTGCTAATATCACAGAAAGGGAGGCAATAAGACACTTTTGCCTCCTAATAAGAATACACTACACATCTATGACAGCTTCCCTGGTGGTTCAATGGTAAAGAACCCACCTGCCAATGAAGGAGACACAGGTTCAATCCCTGGATGGGAAGATCTCCTGGAAAAGGAAATGGCAGCTCACTCCAGTATTCTTGCCTGGAGAATCCCATGGATGGAGGAGCTTGATGGGCTACAGCGTATGGGTTTGCAAAAGTGTCAGACACAATTCAGCGACTAAACAACAACACATCTGTGAATTAAGATTGCAAAGAAAAAAAATTCAATCGTGTCTTTAAGTACCAATTTATAGGAAATAGAAAAGAAAACAGAAACCTGGAAAAATATAACACACAAATGTAAATATTAAAATCAGAAAATGCACGGAAAAAACTGACCCAGTTTCTTCACCAAACAGACGATAAGGGGGGGGAGGGTGGAAGGAAAGGACAAAGGAAACCTGTTGATTAAAAGACATTTAAGAGACATATTCATCAATTCTGTGTCCACATATTCTGTGGACCTTGTTAGGATCCAAATTCATATAGATTGTTTTGAAAAATATGAGACAATTGGAGATATCTGAACTCTGACTTGATACTTAATCATGTTCAGGAATTTTTGGTTAAAATTTTAGTTGTGTTAATAATATTGCAATTGTTTTTTAAATAAAGAGTCCTTAACTTTGAGAGATACACAGTATTTGGAAATTGTTACAGATGAAACTATGTGTTTGCTTCAAAAGAATCTTATTTAAACAAAATTAAGTGATGACATAGATGAAACAAGATTTTTTTTTTTTTTGGCTGTGCTGCACATAATGTGGGATCTTAGTTCCCCCACGAGGGATCAAATCTACCCCCTCTGCTTTGGAAGTGAGGAGTCAATATACAGCTGGGGAAGTCTCAGATGAAACAAGATTGGCCATGAATTTATTGTTGAATTTTGATGGGAACATGGAAATCTTGATGGGAACATGGAAAAAAAAACATATATTTTTATATATGTTTGAGACTTAAAATTCAACAATAAATTTGATCTAATTTATGAATTTAATAATAAGTTTAAAAGCTTAAAGAAAAGCCATTTTTCCTTCCCTTGTTTCCCTCTGCCTACTTCTACAAGAGCTCTTAGCCCTTGTTAAGACTAGAGTTCTCTTTTAAAGACTCAGTAGAAAAATAACCATCCAAAGATTTCCTCCATCAGAGAAAGGGGTCATCTGAGCTGTGGGGCTACTTTTGCTTTAATTACCATCCTCTTTCTTTTTGGACAAAATAGTTCTTAAATGTAATTTAGCCAACTCTGAAATATGCTAGGAGAAGACATATTTTTCAGTCCAGACCTTAGGCAACCTAAAAAGTGCACACCCTTCAAAACTACTTAGATTAAACCCTGTCACACCTCTTCCTCATTTTCAACTTCACTTTTTACCATCCTGCATTTTGACATCATGGACATTTACAATTGTCAGCAAGGACACAGCCTTTCTCCATGGTTACTGTAAACTTACTTAATATTTATATAGAGAAGTCCAGAGTCAATGGCATGTAAGCTCAAATGAGTTCTTAGAGATCTTTGGATCCATCCCCTCATTTCCAGGGGTCAGTAAGTTAGACTCCACACAGTGATGGGACCTGCCTTACACACATAGTGAAGAGAAGTGCCAAATCTGAACACCCTAAAATGTCAGACACAGTTTTCCTCTTCAATTCTGTATACCCAAGAACAGAAGAACACTTGGAACTATGATTTTATGATTCATTTTAGCCAATGTGTCCCCAAAACACACAGTTCTTGACAACACAATTGGCTCCCTAAGACCACCCCCTCTTCCCATCCTGGAGTGATGGCACTGATAATAAACAGCAGTAGATCCCTGCTAGGGCAGAAGAGCTCAGAGGCCTGAAGGTGCTGCTGAGCCCCAAACAGATTGCTCTCTGATCAGTACACCATGGACCAGGCCTTCTCCTGGCCTGGAAGATGCCCTGTGTGCTTCAAACCTACAACGGTGAATGTTTCTTTTCTCTTGACTCGCCTTTAGTCCTTGCATAGATTTCTGACTTTTTTCTAGTTTCAAAAAGCCCTGTGTTTAAAAAAAAAATTTACCAGGGCACATTTGAAACCCTCTCTTCCTCTCACTTGACACTAAACAGATACAAAGATGAATAAAATTAACATCCTTAATCAGTGCTCTGGCATTGGTCATCCCTGAGCTGAAGCAATTGCCTAAGTGACAGCTGAAAATAATGTTAAAATTTCTTCTGTGCTAATTTCCTACAAATGCATAAAAATGCTCCCTATCCTAGTCTATAAGTTTTATAGATTTCCAAGAAAATCATACCCAAGAATAATAAGTGAAATTGCCTGATGTCTCAGATGCAATGAAGACATTGCCAAGAGCTAGGTCTCTACTTAACTGACCCCAAACTCATGCAGTGCATGCAGCAGAAGTAACATGCGGGTGTCTCAGAGCTCAAAGGAGGAACTACCTCCCCAGGAAGGGACCACCAGGACTTCTGGGCGGTCTGTTCTTTAACTTCTCCTCATCCTCCAGTGAAAGAGCCAAAATAAGTTCTTTGCTTTGTAGAGACGGCTGTAAAACGGCTGCAAGAGAACAGACTCAGAGTAAACTTGATATTGGGTGTGTGTAAATGTTCATGACTCTGCTGTTTAGTGTACATGAGTCACCAGAACACAGTGAGGCTCCAACATAAACCATGGCCTCAGACCTCACCCTCGGTCTCCGCCATGAGCTTATTCACAAGTGATGTGCTAGCCTGGCACCCAAAACTCCCCAAGCATCCTGTGAGTCAGAGCTCATTACGTGGAACACTTCAGACTCACTATCCTAATGTTTGGCCATTATTTTCTTAATTGAACTCATGAAGGGAACATGGCGGGTGGGGGGCAAGCTGTTACTTAGGCAGTAGAGGATGTGAAGTGGAACCAAAGGTACCTAGAAGAAAATATTTCATGTTTAGCTTGCCCTCTAGAGTGCCAAGGGCTTCCCTGGTAGCTCAGTAGTAAAGAATCCACCTGCAATGCAGGAAATGCAGGGGAAGCGGGTTCCATCCCTGGGTCGGGAAGATTCCCTGGGGAAGAAAATGACAACCCACTCCAGTATTCTTGCCTGGGAAATTCCATGGACAGAGAAGCCTCGTGGCTATAATCCATGGGGTCACATAAGAGTCGGATATGACTTAGAGACTAAACAACAACAGAGGACATCAAAGGCTCTGGAGTTCCTATTTCCAAGTTCCAAGCCCAACTCTGCCCCTTAAAGTATGTGTATCTTGGGCATGTTACCCCCACCTCATCAGGAGGTAAAACAGTGTTTACCTTATAGGGCTTACTCTCACTAAAACAGTAATTCTGAGAATGCAGATATAAATAAGTACCATTTTTATTTTGTCTTAAAAATATCTTCACTTTAAGCCATCTGTGTCATTGATATATAAACCATAAAGTTTAACCCATTAACCCACTGCAACAAAGATGATCATGAAACTGAATTCAAATAGCTTTCTTCATTACACACTTGTTCAATATTTGATTTTTGGATTTGGAAAACAAAATAACCTGAAAAATAGCAACCAATATAAATCTCAATGATATCTTCAGGGAGTTTAAAATTATATCTTTAGTCACTGATCGTTTCATGTGATTCTATCTCAGAACTATTTCTAGGTGTCTTTTCTATAACTTTTAGGTTCATGAGCTTATTTATCTTCTTGCTAAAGTTCAAAATCTAATTTCTAACACAGGTTACTTACTGTAATAAACTCTACAAGCTTAAAAATGACAGGTTGAAAGATACAATTTTTTAGAGTTATGAATTAATAGCCATATATGTCAAAGACTTTGAAAGTGCCAACTTTTTCATATTTATAGATATATTATTGAAATGATAAAAAATGAACTGCAGAAAGAGGAAAGAACTGAGAACCACATATAATGAATCAAACACACTTAACAAGACATGTACAGACACTTTGGTGTGCATCTCTTTTATTACGTTACATTAATCAAATACTGCTAAAGACATTCATCTGAGCAAAGTGTCACAATGATATTCTATAAAAACATTCTTTTGAGAAGAGTTCGTCCTGACAGCCATATCAACTATATTGTCTTAAGTGATTGTCAGACCCACATTTCTCAGAAATTAAGACAATTTATGTTCATGCCTCTTGAGGTATCCTCTCCCTCCATCCACTTCCTCCCGCCCAACCCCCACTGAAGCTAGCTTTTTAAAAGAAAATAGTTTAATTGGATAAAATACACAAACTCTGATAAAGATTCATAAAAACCTGGGTGTAAATGATTTAAATTTTTGTTTCAAAAGCCTGATATCAATTTTAGCTTTTAAGTTTTTGCAAATTAAAATACAAAATTCTAGTTATTTAGCAGAATAATTTATCTGACCTCAAAGGGACTTTTTTCCTAATGTAACACAGACCTGATGGTTATACATAGTTATGATGAGCTAGTTTTTTTCAATTTCACTCTGATAAACCACCTAAGTATCACAATTTTTTTAATGTAATTGTTCATAATATGTGTTTGGATTTCCCTGGTTAAATTCTACTACAGTCCTACTCTATTCCTGCAAATAGATTTGTAGAAAACTAAATCTATCACTTAATTCTCTAATACTGAGAGAAACACATAGAAGAGCAAACAGATGAGGAAGATGAGTAATATTTTAATATCTTTAGGCATCAGACTATGCAAAAATCATAGCATATTGTTAAGCCCTTTCAGTTATAGTCAGATGTTTCAGAAAAAAAACAATGATTAAAACAATTAAAAAACACAACTTCGCTAATCTTTAAATAGCCCATGTAATTTAACTTATACATTCGGATATATTATAGTTCTCTATACTATGTTCTGTTTTTGTCCTTTCTAAACTAAACTGGATCTTCAAACAACTTAGGTGCTGAATTATTTTTTACCTTGAAAAAACAAACTTCAAAGAACTTCAAAGAAATTAAGTTTATCTTAATTACTGTGCAGCTGAACCATCAGAATCTAAAAACTGGAACCAAACAGCTAAATGTGAAACTGATGTTAACATCTTTATTTTAAAGAGAACCTAGATACAAACTGATTGCAGGTAGAAAGAGGATAAAGGTGTCCACAAATTGTCTAGTCAACTACATTGAAAAAATAATTTTGGAAAAGGACAAATTAGGCTGATGACACTTTTGCTTTCATATAGATTTAATTTTTCTTTTTCAGTTTGAGAACAAAGTTTCTAGTACTTCTATTATCTTTCTGTCCCTCCAAAACCACCTAATGAATAAGCAAGTAATTTTGCAGTTTAACAGTATGTAACTAGAAATATTTCTTCCAAAAGTACAGTAAGGGCATATAGAAAAGAAATCTGAAATAGAGACAGGATGATTTTTAAAACTATATTGAGGCCACCTCTAAAGCCTGCTTCTTGGACTAAAGACACCTATACAAGTTCTTTTTCTTCAGGTCACTGGCATGTTCAGAGTGACCAGACCACTGCTTGGAGTCACTCCCATACAAACCTAATAAATTTTCTCTTTGTATGATTAATCTCTATTAACCTTGATCTGCTAGATGAGTCTTACTCATATGTAAATGAACAATAACTTGGCCTTTAAAAAAATCACTTATCATTTTGTCCAGTAGGCCAAGCCCCCAAAGCAAAGCAAGTTCTCCCTTCAGATATTATTAAATACATTAAAAACTAGGTCTATTTTACTCTAATCAGCTTTTCAATTTTCAAAATTGGTTCATGTAATTGCATATGTGTTCTAGATGTCAGAACATGATTTTTTATGATACTATTTAAACTGAAAATGAACTTTATCAAGAACATTTACTAGTTTTCTTTAAATATTCTGAAAGGGCATAAAGGGTTTGAATTCAAGTAAATATAAAGCATATTTATGATTTGGATTTTAACCAGTGTAAAGTGCTTACCTGGTTATTAAGTCTCCTGACAACAGTCTAGTCATCTGTAAGATTAACAAAAGGAATGATTTAAGCGTTTTTGGTCTAATCTGGACCACACTAGCTAAGAAATGGAGACTACTAAACTGACAGATGGCTTACTTAGGGTCAAGGCGTTAGTCTGTAGGCAGAGACCAGATCAAATAAAATCCAGGCCTTCCCAACTTCTAAACTGTTTTCTTTGGAGATTTGGGACTGCTGGTTTGAGAGGAGTCATGGACTCTCCTCAAGAATGACTTAGAACCAGTCAGTCAGGGCTCAGAGAGGCTCTTCTAAAAGCCTCTCAAGTTTGAAAGGGCCCCACACATTTGGCCCAAAGGAAGCCTTCAAAGCACAGGGAAAGCTCAAAGTCAGGCAGACATTGTGTGGGATCATTTCCTAAGAAGTTCTCTTCCAGGCATTTAGACGTAACAATCACAAGAAAATTGTAAAAGCCAAGTAGCACTTGTTGCATATTTGAGTCTCCTTTTTGTGTTTTGTTTTGTTTTTTCTTTTTTACTAATCTAACAAGATGACAAAAAGAAAAGATACCAAGAAGAATTAATGGAAAACAGAAATCATCAACCGGCATTGTGTGGCCTGAAATCAGGCCACTGATTTTGTTTCACTCACACAAAGGTTTAAATTTTTTAAATGAGGTTCAATGTTTAAAACTGGGATATTTTTCCATAAAATTCCAGATTTCTGGCTCCTCTCAAGAATTTAGGAAATTTGGCTGCCCTGGACCCACATTCTAGCAATTGACTGTAGTGACATGGCTGTGGTTCAAGTTTAGAAAGGTCACATACTGTCCAGCTCACTGTTAACTTCCTCCCTCCCCACCCCCCTCTCAAAATATTCAATTATGTTACTCCCTGGGACCTTATATGCATTTTTGTGCCTTAAGCACTGGTCTAAACCCTGTGGGGGATCCTGAGAGAAGTGTTCTAGTCTTGATTTTGCACAGGCTCAGCTTTTCTTGCTTCAACACCAAAGCTCTCCATGAAGTTCGGGAAAGCTCATGAAAGAAAGGTTTCTTGTAATAGGGAAGTAAAATCTGGGTTTCAGTAATTCATGCTTCTTTTCTAAAAAAGCTGAGCTGCTATTACTCTCTCCATCCCAGTTTTCTAGTGCAGAGGCTGCAACTAAGATGGCTGGTTTGATTCCAAAACAGCAACGAAATCTCTCAACAAGCACCATCTCTCCCAGCAGGAGCAGCAGGCAGGTAAAGTAACCTGCCAATCCTTAATGCCTTTCTAGGGCCATTCAGGGAGGACCTAGGGGTAAAATAAGCAACAACTGGGGAGAAATCCAATTTAGAAAGAGGTTCCCTGGTTGTGTTCCTCCCCTTTTTCTCTGTTTACATCATGATAGCCCCCCATGACTTTCCCACTTGCTCAGGGTTTTGAAACACAGCAAATACTCAGAAACAATTGGCAGGTGACTTCAAGTCATTACCTGCTTGCCACACTAATTACAAGCCATTACTTGCCAGCAGCATGCAGTTCTGTACAGTTAGTGAGACACAGGGAGGGTCTACTTAACTAGAAGGATGATTTTTCTCAGACTAAGGAATGCCAGCACTGGCAGCCCTTGGCCTCCCAGTGTTACATAATGTTCAGCTGGCACTCATTTTGGAAGGATCATCCTTGAAGATGTATACACCCGGATCTCGTGTGGAAAAGGCCAGAAGGATATCCATAGTTTTCTATCATTCATCACTATTTGCCTCAAATTTCACATTGCTATGTATTAAGGGAAAAAAAAACAAATCTCATTTTGCAGTTTTTCCTACTATAACAACTCTTTGAAAACATACAAAATATAGAGTGAATACAACTTTATCAACTTTAAAAGTTCATTTTATAATAAATATGGTTTCAGATCTATCATTACCTATCAATAAGACAAAGTTCCATTACAATCCTAATTTCCACTTGCAAATGGGAAATACTAATGTCTGTAAATTATGCACGTCTCTATTAAATGAAGGTCCATCACAAATTCTCATTTCTAATCCATACTGTGTATAAATTGTGACACAATGGATAATTAAAAATTATAATGCTTTCCAGTTACTTTTTAAATTATAAAGAGACCAGTTCTGCTGCTTTCATTTTTAAGTTTAATTTTATTTTGTTTCACAGCATAAGAAACACAGGAGAGTATCAGTTTTAACTGACATAGTTAAACCTCCCTTACTTTCCCCTTTTGTATCTTGGCAAATGAAAACAAGACATACCAGGTATGTCACACATTGTATTTTGCCTGAACTTTGAGGATAATTTACAGGATTTTCCAAAATGACACTTCCTTTTTATTCAGCAGCTTGAACATAAAGACAGAATACTCTTCTGACTGCAAATATAGCAATTATACCAAGTTATGCTTTGACACTGTTACCACAGGCAAGTGGCCAAAGAGCATCGGCAGTCAAAATATCTAAGCAAGTTAACAAGCTCCCTTTACTCTCTACAGAGCCAGAGAAGAAAGGGAATTCAACCCCTGAGAGATGTTAAAATGAAGGAGAAAAAAGGCTGTTGGTGTTTGTTAAAGAAAATGGTGTCAGTGTCTTGGGCTGATCAAGGTGTAGAATCTGAGGCCCTGACAGATGCCCAGGCCTACATTTGACAGGAAGCCTTTTTCCAGGTCAGATCTGCTTGATGGTCTCAACTAATGAATGACTCCAGCTTGCAAGCTTTTGCATTGGGAACTACACCTTGCTTTCATGGTTTGGTCATACTGGTCTGCCCTCCCTCTCACCTCCCGTCTTTTCCATCCTTTGCAAAATTGCATTTTGCATCCTCCTTTTTCAGCTCCATTTTATAAAATATCACCACGTCTACCACACAAAAGACATTTAAACTAATTAAGTAAGCTCCAAAGAAATACTACAAACCATTCTACTTTAGCCAGAGATATCAGATTTAATTAGGTGATCAGTGTTGATGGGTACAAAAACAAAAGCAATCTCTTGTTTGAAAAGGTTCAGGCCCTGTAGAGACCCAGTCTTCCCACTATGACACAAATAATCATTGAGCCTTTCTCAAAAAAAGACAGGCATGAAAAGGGTTTTCTCTTAGAGACAAAAGCTTTCAACTAAGGTTTGTTTTCTCGTTTTGCCAGGTGATTTAAAAACAAAAAATACACCATCTACAAAGAAATTGCTATAACCTACATTGATATTACTATAACACAGAATATAAAGCACAATTTCTGCAAGTGATTAATCAAAATCTATTTAGTCAGTCTTCAGTGATTATCAACAGACTTGCTTAAGAGTACAACAAAATTGCTTTTCCCCAGGTTACTCACAAGAAAACAGTTTTCATTCATCATATAAAGCAAGAAGTTCAAGTTTAAAGTTAATATAGCAGTTAAAATATACGAATTTTAGACAGACAGGGTTTTTGTTCATAAGGAAAGTGGAAGAAAAACTATAGATTTTACTTGAGTTCCCTTCAAGCACAGCATTGTGGACTAAAGTAAGCCCTGTTTCTATCATTCACTAGAAAAACTGTGTTATTTTGATATATTGGCAATAAATAATATCAATAAATAAGACAGGAAGATAAATTTTTTATCAATCTTTATCATGAATTAGTTGCCAAACTCTAACATGCAGATGTGTTGGATCTTAAAAGATGGTGGTATTCTTTTCAAAGAAAGAAATTTTACTTCTATCAATATGTTTATTGGATTAGAGATTGAAAATGCAATGCCATGTTAGAATTTTCATATCACAGACTAATGACAGCCAGACTTCTAATGACAGTAGAAATTTGTGTCAGTCTCATCTTGACTCTATGTACATGTACACACAAACACACATGTAGAGATTATAAAGGAAAGCAAATACATTTTGGTTTCCATGTGATAAACAGTGGGTCTCTTTTGATTCTAACTGGTATTTATGGTAAAGCAGCTCTGAATGATAGTTTCATTATATGCTGTTGTTAAACAGTTTTCTTGGAATTTTTATCCAACAAATGTACATAACTTTATATGATGAAATAGCCTTAAAGCAAATCTGAAATGGTCATACAAGTTACCAAAAAGGCCAATGCAATATTTCTCAAGTTTAAGTACACCTCAAAATCCCTTTCTTTAGCTCTTAAAATGTTGAAAGGAAAATAATTTCTACATTGGCATTTAAATGGTATCGTTCTGTGTGAAAAGAGTTACTGAGACATTTGTTGGAAGTCAACAAAAATAATTTGGACATATTTTGAACTTATTTTATCTGACTCCTCGACATTTAATTTGGTGTGAAAAACGGCAACAGTAGAAAACAGATGTTACGGGGCCAAGTATACAGCAGAGGTCAAAACAAACATAAAACACCGCTTCCATTTCTAAAAGAGGGGGGAAAAAAATGATTCCTCCAGCAACAGGTTCTATGCTAAACCTGCTTTTTTATTGTTCTGCTTGGGATATCTGTGGACTGCACAATGCAATGCTATCTGCCGTGGAGCAATACCTCTCAGCACTGGTAATTTAAGACTTTCTTCTCTGTAATACACTGAACCATCATAACCTGTCTCTTCCCATTTAGTTTAACCTACAACCACCACATACTGATTTGGCTGTGTGTGGCTTTTTCTATTGCCATTTATTACTCTGCTCGACTCCTGAAATTCTGTTTGCAATTTAAGGCCACAAATTAGAAGCGTAAGTCATCTGTTTCCTATAATCCCCCTGTCAGGACTGGAATCGCATTTGGAGCTCAGCACTGAGTCTGGGCCTGGGCCTTTACAGACCTTCTGATTGGCTGGCCTCTCTAAAAGCTGCAGTGGAATAAATAAAATGCTCTGGAAAATACAGCTTTTTACCAAAAAAAAAAAAAAAAGATGAAAGAAAAGAAACTAGGTTTCAAATATTTTCTTCTCCCTTAAATAATTATCAAATTAATTGTTACAGTGGTAGAGTTTCTGCCCCCACCTGAATATATAGCAGAGCTCACTACTACTTCCCTAAGGACAAAATGCTAAGTAATTAAGATTCTATGTAGGAGAAAAGTGTAATCTTCCTACAAACAGCTGTGTATTTTTCTGCATATGGAATATCTTTTATTTCATATGAAGCAAGTCCTACTATGTTTCATACAAAACACATTTTTTTATTTGCAGATGTAGCAATCAGCTAGGTATATTTAATAGTCATAGATATTGAGCTAAGCCCAAAATCTATGAAGTCCTAATCCAGTCATTATACCAGGTTTTCCCTTTTAAACTATTTTGGCAAATTTCATGTAGCACCCCTGGATTTTATAGAAAGGTTTCAAGAAATCAAATATGAAAAAAATTCTTTTTAAAAGACATTCATGTTTTCAATAATATTAAGAATTTCAAAATTTTGAGTATATTACTATTTCTTCTTCCCTTTTTTCCTCAAGTTGTTTTAATAGATTTCATACTATCCATGCTGTGGCTTTAGATACTTTTAGCACTTTATACTTTTAAATATTTCCATTTTCTTTCCATTATACAAGTGCACAATATATCAGATTACATATTAAAAACAGCAAGTTACATAATATAAGTAGAGAGAAATATAGAAGAGACACATCTAAAACATATTCTGAGTTCTCAGTATAATTGTGAACTGCCATTGAGCTTTAAAAAAATCATTAGTTAACAGGAATAAAATCCAACAGATGACTCATGTTTATTAATATACTCATACTAGCTATACCTGGGCCGAAAGGTTGGAAACAAATGGATCGATATTAACTAAATGCCGCAAAAGCAGAGTTTGTATTTCAAAAGAAATCAAAGTTCTATGGGGAAAATTATATACATGATGCATGCTAAATTTTAGCCAAATATAAAAATAGTAATTTTTAGAGACAATTTTAAGAATAACAAAAGATTTTAAATAAAAGCAAAAGAAGCATAATATTAAATTCTTTTTTAAGGTACATGATTGTTTACAATAACACTTTTGAAAATATTTTGTGCTTCTGTAACTTGAATTTGGTTTCCTTTTTTGCATCAATATTTGCAGGCTGTTAGTCTATAATGTGGCCTGTGATCTCTGGTTATTTTAAAGAAACAAAGGAGGAAAACTCGCCAAGATGTTGAGGTTTAAAAAAAACACACACACAAACAAATAGCTAGTGTACATGCGCACTCTGATTATTTTCTAGATTTTTTTTTCAACTATACTTTCTGTGTTGCAGATTTATTTAATAAACAAATGCATCTTCAGGGCCCATAATACACAAATGCATGCTACTGTTAATTCATTTACAGAATGCGCCGTGATGGCCCCTGAGCAAAAGAGCAATCTTGTTATAATGAATGTGTACTATTCTTAATAAGCACACTGTAGCAACGACCCGCACTGCACACAAAAGCACACCCAAACCATTTGGTTTGTTCCCAGAGCTCGGACACCAGCACCACTATTAAATAGCTGTGCGCTGGGAGAGCAATCCAGTATTGGCATGCAAATGAGCGCACGAAGAGGCCAGATGCTGCTCTTTAGAAAGGGAAGTGCCTCAGCTCAAATTTGGGGGCAGAGAGAACCTGTGAATGTTACAAGGCAGGGCAGCTTCGAGATTGTGCTCCATTATATTCCTGACAGGGGTGGAACTGCCAGTGGAATGAATCTAGGAAGAATGAATAGAACAGAACTTTTTGCAAGCACGTGACCATTCAATTGCTCCATATTTCCACAGGTCTGCGAGAGATTGTCCACCACGTTTTGAGGTTTCTTTTCTGTTTGGTTTTGTTTGGGCTTTTTTCTTCTTCTTCTTGGGTCCAGAATGATGTGTCTTGTGACGAAAACTTAAGCGACTTCACCTCTGCTGTGTAAGTTGAAGGTATACTAATTCACAGGTGTTCAATGATTCCCTAAAGTTTTTTCATTTCAAATAAACTATTAGGTTTTTGAAAAAAAATCATGGATTCCTTGTTTTCTAAACTAGCTCATCATGCATGCTGTTCATCGTGTTTGGTGAGCTTTCATAAGTTGCAGTGGGCTTATGGTTTATTAGTCTCTACCTTTATCTTATCACAACATTTGACTGCCTTGAGAAGAGAGTAGGAGGTGAAGCCGGTACTCGAGAGATGGGAACTGGTCTTGCAACAACTTTGGAAGACTGTGTTACAGCCAGAATCAAGCCATTGTTTTTCTTCTTGGATCATTTTTCATTTTATTTTCTTCTCAGTGTTTATGGAGTCCTTGATTTATTTGATTTCTTGAAGATAGTTGGAGATGATAAGGATTGAAGTCGTGGGTGGATGTATGTTTTGAGAAAAGGACTAATGAAAAGGAAGCAGGAACACCCCTACTTAGTAAAAATCACAAGAGGAGATAACAGGATTCCTGTGACATGGTTAATTAAAATATATAAGCGTAGCATGTCCCCTTTAAAATAATGGCATTTGGGGACAGGACCTTTCCCTATCCTCATTATTTATCAAGTAATAATAGAATTTATCTTATTCCTATAAGCATTTATTAAATACCTATTATACACTGGATACTGCACAAAACTCTAAGAAGAGTTGTACGTCACTGGAAATAAAATGAATCTACACATTAAAACTCCTGATCATGGATTATTAATTATAGACCCTATAATAAACACATCTTCTATGCAGAAATTCTGACTTTAGTCAAAATAGAAAAGGATATGAATATATCTGGTGGGATTGTCAATTTTTTTCATAGTGGATCATAGTATTGTGTATGTATGCTTAGTCACTCAGTTGTGTCCAACTCTTTGTGGCCCCATGGCCAGTAGCCTTCCAGGCTCTTCTATCCATGGAAGTTTTCAGGCAAGAATACTGGAGTAGGTTGCCACTTCCTTCTCCAGGGGATCTTCCAGACTCAGGGATCAAACCTGCAGCTCTTGCATCTCCTGCATTGGCAAGTGGGTTCTTTACCACTGTGCTACCTGGGAAGCCCCAATCATAACAGTATACTAAATTTCTGAGTAGCCCTAGTCAACTGACTCATATAACTTATCCATTCATATTTATCCAATTAATAAATATTTATTGAGCACCATATTAGTTTCCTAGAGCTACCTACTTACAAAGTAGTACAAATTGAATTGCTTAAAACAGAAACTCATTCTTTCACAGTTCTGGAGGCTAGAAATCCAAAATCAACGTGTTGGCAGGGCCACATTCCCCCTGAAACCTCTAGAGCAGGATCTTTCCTGTCTCTTCCAGCTCCTGATAGCCACAGGCATTCCTTAGCATGTGGCAGCATAGCTACTATTTCTTCTGTCTTCACATGGCCATCTTCCCTCTGTGCCTGTGTCTCTTCTCCTCTTTCTATAAATACCAGTCATATCGGATTAGGGCCCACCCTAGTTCAGTACGACGTCATTGTATCCTGATTACATCTGTAAAGACCCTACTTCCAAATAAAGTAACCCTCAGAGGTAGGGTGGGTTAGGACTTTACCATATTTTGGGGAGACACAACTTACCCATTACAAGCTTTTACTGAGTACCAGGCACTTGCACTTGGAAATTGTATTACTATATCACGGAACAACCCTACAAAATCTGAAGTGGAATTCGCTATAAAAATGTTGTTAGAGATATTCTTACTTCATTAAAGAGGGTCTTTCACATAAGAACTCAGGAGAAAATGTTCTCAGGACATCACTTCTCATACTGATAAGAAATTGTTGAGTTTCTTTCTGTCTTTTTGAGGATTTTAGATGTTACTAGTCCCATAACTTGTCTTATTTCTCTCTTTGAATTGGCTGCTAGCAATTTCAAAATCAAATTTGGACTCACCACAAATATACAATAACCTCATAAATGTATTTTATATAGTAAACTTTACCCAGTTCTCTCTTACTTTTTTACCTTTTATTTTACTGCCATTTCTATGTTTTTTATCTTATGAATGCATTACTATAAATAACATCAAATGACTAATTCTGGAGCAAAGCAAGCTACACGTAAATCATTGTTTAAATTAATTAGGATAAATCCAAATTAATTAGATTTCCCAAGAACAAACAAAATAAATTAATGAAATATATTGTGAAAAAGAATATATTCCAAATACTAATTTGTTTGTTTTCAATGAGTAAGAATAATCAAATATAATAATATAAAAATGTATAAGCTGAGTCTTCATGAAATATTAAAGCTTGAGGGACATTTTTAAAGCAACAAAGTTTATGAAAACTTCTGTAAACCTCATAATGAATGAAAAAGAGAAAACCGGAGAATTAACATATTTTCTTGCTTCAGATAGCTAAAAACTATAAAAATAGCAGAAGGAATAGACATTGTAATCTCCGAGTCAAGATTAGTATCATTCGATATAAAGCATTTCAAGACAGAATGAGAAGAACTAATAAGCCAACATGACCAGCACTGGGAAAGGATGGCCCATTCTCAACTCTCCATTATTAGAAATGTTTAAGCAATGGCATATCATGAGTCAGGGATCTGAAATAATGAATAACAGCATTTGGAAAGAAGTTGACTCAGAGAACTACATTTCTTTCCATCTAACTCCTATCTGCTAAGATCAATGATTCTACAGCTGGTTTAATTAAAAATTTTCTATTGTTTTATTACAACTGGACTCATTTAAATAGTTCCAAAATTTATAATAATTTCACATTTAGCAAAGAGTTGGACATAGGAATGGGTCTATCTAGACATCAGCTGTACCCCAAAACGTCCTTTCTAAAATCTTACTGAATAACACAGCCGCAAAACCTAGAATTTGGATAAGCAGACAAAATTTCATCTTACTAATTTTAAAAAAGAAACAACTGAAACTTAGCAAGAGAAAATTATTTGTCCAATGACATGTAGCAAGTCTATAGCATAACCAGAGTTACAAGTTACCAGTCCTGAGACTGTTTGGAGAAGTAGTCATACTATTTCCCAAAGAATCAGAAAACTATGACAACCATTTACCTAACCACTGAATTCAAGCTATATTTGGTTTCTCCTTATGCCATCTCCAGACACCTAGTTTTCCACTCCAGTCACTAAAAGTCAGACAATGACCCTGTGGCTCTTTTGGGTGATGACTGTGAATGTGGTTCAGTGTCATAGTTCTTAAATCACATCCATACACCTTGGCCACTGGCATGACTAAACTTTTCTCCTACTTACACACCATTTCCATGTGGCGAAGTGGGAGAATTCCCCCAGTCATCTCCCTATAAACATGCCTACTGGGCTGTGCTGCCCTTTGATTCTTAGGTTTTCTTTCAAATGCATGTGCACTCAGTTTAGTAGATGAGATCATTATTCCTTACTCCCTTTCCCTGATGGATGACAGACTACTGCAACAAAAACTGAGCAGCCTCTCCATGTTATTTCTGGCTTTACCAGTGACATGCTCTGTAACTTTATCCAAGTCACTCACCCTTCCCATGGACAGGGTCCTTCAATGGCAAACTGGAGGTTGTTTGTTTCAGCCGTTTATATTCAGGAAACACTGAAGTCTGCACTTGAGTGTTCCAATAGATAACTGAAAGAATTATCATTGTTATTGTTGTTGTTTATGACTAATACAGCTGCAGAAGTTGAAGATTTAAGATCTCCCTGTGGATTTTACTGCAGCCTCCAGAACCTGAGATTTAATTTTAAAAGAATTAAATTTCCAGTCTGCTTTACAGGGGTGACTGTGAGAACGTATGCTGACAGACTGTTGTCTTCAGAGGCAAAATCCAGACACACTAAGACAATGCCACAGCTTGAACAGGGGATGACCCTTTCCCATTCATCTTAATGGAGTGTTAAACTTGAAGCCTAATTAGGTCCACTTAAACGCCAACATTATTATACTTTTCTCTGCTTATCTTCATACCAGAAACAATCAACTAATGCACTCATTTAATCTGAGTGCGTGCAGCGATCACATCCAGACGCCCTGTCATTTTGATAGCCTGCTTTGCAGTCATAAAAGTACAAGTTTTAAACTTGCACTTTGGTTTTTTTAATTATCCACATAATTAGATTACTTTCTATTACCTTGAAATTTTAGAGGTGAGACTGTATACACATATATATGATGCTTGTAAGGCACTGGGGCCTGATCACTATTCTCATAATTAGAAACTGGTATCAAACTAGATCCCAGGATAACAAACTAAGAAGATGTGTTAAATGAAAGATTCCATTCCTGCCCCTCAGAGAAGGCTCACAGCTTTATAGTTTATCCATGGAGTCTGTACCTGAGCTTTCTACATTCCCTCTCTCATTCATCATTGCTGCCTAAAACTTGATTTTCATTTTTAATTACTACAACAAACCTTGGAAAAAACAGAATTAAGAATATATAAATCCACACTTGCCTATTTTATATAGAGGATCCAGATCTAGGCCTTCAATTCAAAGTCCTTGGCTACCTTGTAAAATATCTTGTAAAACTATATTTATTTACTCATGACTATAAGGGGAGTAGTCTGTTTTTCTTTAATGGTCTTTGTGCCAAGATGGCATACAAGAAAATGTTTGAAGTTCATCATGCAGGCTTGTGGATAAAGACATTGGTGATATCTTCAAGAAAAACCATTTTGCCTTTAGCCTACAAACTCTTCACCTTAGGCCTTATCTCATGTAGCCCAGCATCTAAAGTCCAAGAACATGAGGCTGGGAAAAAATCTTCCAAAGGTGTCTGTAATGGACATTGCTAGTGCCCACCTTGTTTTTCCAACCCTTCTTAGTCACATAAAAGGCTATGCTTCTTGGTCCCTTTTGCACTCTGGCCAATAGATTGAGACATGGAAGTCACTTTGGGGAGGAAGTACTCAAGAGCCAATGTACAATTCCCAATGCTCCCTTTCTCTGCTTAGACAAACCCTGAAGTCCTAGGGTTTGTCTAGGACTTACCTAGACAAGGTAAGTCTAGGTAAGACTTACCTTTAAGTCTTACCTAAAGACTTAAACTACACAAAGTGTAGTAGTGTAGTAGAAAAGCAGTGTAGTAGAAAGGTGCCATGAGTTGGAAGCAGCCTGGAACACTTGGTCTCCACATGGAGAACCCCGGGAGAGTTACCTGGACCAGCAGAAAGTGTAAATGACTGAAAATAATACTATTTTGGTTAAGGTTTTGGTGCTGTTTGTCACTACAACATTATCTAGCCTATCTGGTCTAAAATTATGTCTCAGAAGTGATTTCCAAGCCAAGCGTCACCAGGTAAACAAATATACTTGTTATCACTGTCTTCTTCCAGCTTTAAATACAACAGAGATGACAAATGAGGATGGGAAAGCCACACTAGACAGTCTACCAAGTTCTGATATCACTCCTAACCTTTGATTCCCTTGTATCTTAAGCTTTGAACTTAAGTGAATTGTCACATCACAGATCTCTCTTTACCATCAAGAAAAGAACTTGGAAGGCAACAGTTGTTCACAATATGCAGGGCAATTTCCAGAGACAGAGAATTAACACTCAAAGCCTGGGGAGAATCAAAGAGGACTGGGGAAAAAACCCCTTTAGGTAAACCCCTAAAATTCAGGTTTTCCTTATCCAATCAGGCAAGGGGGTGGTAGCAATGCCCATTAGCTAGCTACAGAAATTGGACACTATCCAGAGAGTCAAGGAAAGAGGATGGCAAGAACAAAAATTGTAAATAATCCTTAAAGGGGGGACTCCCCCGTCCCTGGGATTCTCCAGGCAAGAACACCAGAGTGGGTCGCCATTTCCTTCTCCAATGCATGAAAGGGAAAAGGGAAAGTGAAGTTACTCAGTCGTGTGCAACTCTTAGCGACCCCATGGACTGCAGCCCACCAGGCTCCTCCATCCATGGGATTTTCCAGGCAAGAGTACTGGAGTGGGTTGCCAGTGCCTTCTCCAAAGGGGGGCTTATGTTAATAAAAATATTAAATTATAACTGAATTACACTAAGTATTTTTATTGTCTTTTAGATGGTACTTGCAGACATCTAAACTTTTAACACAGTTGCTCTGACAACTTTGAAAGACAAAAAGCTAATTTTTACTTTAACAAGAATGTAGCTATTGTGTTTATATTAAGTCAGGTCACATGGTCCTAAATGGTTATTGACTCCAGGAGTTTGTTTCCTCCTTACAGATTCTGTTATACACTTCCTAGCTGATCCACAGATACTAATGAGCTACAGCAGGGACATAAGAAGGAAAGGGAGTCTTAGTAGAGAAAAGAGTAAAAGTATGAGGTGGAGATAAAGGGGGAAGCTACAGCTAGTGAGGAATGAGTAGGCCACATGGTTACGGAGCCCGGTGAGTTAACAGTAGGGATCTGTTTGGCTGGTGAGAAGACTGCAAGCCAGGAAGACCGTGTGCAGAGTGGAAGGCACATACACATTGGAGTCATTTGCAGTTGGGAAAGCAATTCTCCAACTTGCTAACTCTGTGACCTTAGGAAAGTCAGTCTTTCCATAGTCAGAAAAGATGAAAAGCTCATGGGGTAGATTAAAATTTGAATTGGAAAATGCATGAAATGTTCTTGGTCCACCGGTCATACATAGTAAGTTTTCAGTTAATATTAACTCTTATTAGATTTGCCTAATATATGAATTTAACTGATGTTAATGAAGCTATATGTACATGCCCAATAATAGTAGTATTACAGGTAAGTCTCCTCATTGATTGTATTTCTCTGAGTAAGAAGGAAGACATAAGTCTGACATTTCTTCAGCTGATGTCAATTCCTAAATGGCTCTCATGTGAGCATTTCCCAGGCACAAGTGAGTGATGTAATAAAAAAATTTTTTAGGATAATTTTCATCATTTGAAATTTGACCTCTAAACACTGTGTAACATATAACTCTACTGTATTAATACAGGAAGGAATCCTTGTGTTTCAATTTATAAAAGGTCACTCACAGTTTTGCTAAGCATAATTTTTACTTCTTCTCTTATCCACAGTGAAAAGTTGAACATGTTGTTGCAAAGAATATAGCCCTGGGGTCAGCAGACCTGAGTTCAAGTTTTAGCCTCACCATTGACTAGTTATACAAAAATAAGTCCTGAGTACTTTTGAATTTTCATTTCCCCAATGATAAAATTAGGATAACCTCAAAGGAATATAGTGAGGATTAAATAAGATAATATCTGCAATATGCCTAGCAGAATGCAAGCAAAAATAATAACTCTCTTCCCAGTTTATTGTGTGTTAGTTGCTCAGTCATGTCCAACTCTTTGCAACCCCATGAAATTTAGCCTGCCAGGCTCCTCTGTCCATGGGATTTCCCAGGCAAGAATACTAGAGTGGGTTGACATTTCCTTCTCCAGGGGATCTTCCCAGCCCAGGAATCAACCCCAAGTCTTCTGCATTGCAGGCAGATTCTTGACCATCTGAGCTACCAACACAGCCCATAAATCCTAATAATTCTGAGTTATCAGAGCACTGAATTACTTATGTGCTTCTATTTATCACTAGATTATGAGATTTTTTTTGTTGTTGCTTTTATCTTTTAATTTCTTGACCTCGCTGAATGGCTTGCAGGATCTTATTTCCTTGACCAGGGATTGAACCCACACCCCCTGCAGTGGAAGTGCAGAGTCTTAACCAACAGACCATCAGGGAAGTCCCAGAATATGAGTTTCTTGAAGACAAGGATTAGGACCTTTTATAGTTTCCACTCTACATATCTGGAAGGACACATTAGAAATTCGGCTACAGCAAGAGAAACCGAGAGTGCTGCTGGTTTCCGGACACCAATGAAATAAAATTGTATTACTTCCCAGATAGTCTAAAAAGTCATCTGTAAGCTCTGTCTCTACTCACTTATCTCAGATCCTCTCATCTGTTTACAAAAACATCCATTCCCACCATTTTAACAGTTTGGGCCAAAGTCACCATTGACACCCATGTCACCAAACCCAGCATTCTTTACCCTGTTCTCTGACTTAGCCTCTCAGCACCATTCAGCATGGTTGACTGCCCTCTTTTTCTTGAAACATTTTCTTCTCCTGGCTTCCATGGCATCATGATCTCATGGCTTTCTTCTGTCCTGTCTCCTTTGTTACCTCGTCCTCTTAGCGGACTTCTAAACTTTAGAGCATCCAGCTCTTTCTCAGCCTTGTCCTCTGTCTGTACTCTCTCACTAGTGAGCTCATCCATTCATCCACTGGATAGTGAGCACCACGCAGATACGAACATACCCCACATCTTTATCTCTAACCCTGACCATTCCAAAGAAATCCAGACACATGTAACCAACTGTTACTTGAGGCCTCCACTTGTATGTCATATAAATGTTTCAAAATTCACACACATGAAAGAGAAACTTTGATTCCATCCCTTCACCCCAACTGACTCCTCCCTCAGGGTTCTCTGTCTCCGTAAGTAGCACTGTTCTCCCTGGAGATCAAGATAGTAATCTAGCACAAGGCTTCTTAAGCTTTAATGTGTATATGAGTCACCTGAGGGGTCTTCTAATTCAGCAGGTCTGAGTTATAGCCTATGATTCTGCATTTATAACAAGTTTCAAATGATGTGATGCTACTAGTTCTTGAATCACATTGTTGAATAACAAGGATCTTGTATATAGATCTTGTTCCCTAATGCACATCCCCATACTCATATTAAAAAAGTCAGCAACACTTAATTGATCAGATTTTCTCAGAATCTGACATGCTACCTGGCCAGTGCCATCATCATCTTTCCCACCATAATACTATTATTTCCCCATAATACTATGGATTCCCAACTAGTCTCCAGTTTTCTACTTTGTTCCCGGTTCTGGAGGATATTCTGTCCACTGCATCCTTATATCAGTCACACCAGGATAATACCAGCCAAGGCTTTTTTCATCACACCTAAAATCAAATGACATCAGTAATTCTCAAATAGCCTGTTCTTTAACCTCATTTGGTATCTCTCACTTTCTGGTCCATGATGCTCCAGCCATGCTGATCTTCCGTTCTGTAAACTTGCCAAGCTCACTCCCACCTTGAGATTTTTGCACTAGTTGCTCCTTGCTTGGAAGGCTCTTAGCCCTTGATCTTTCACATAGCTTGTCATTCAAGTCACAGCTTAAATGTCATCTCAGAATGACCTTCCTGACCATCCAATCCAAAATAGACACTCTGTAACCTGTCACTTGATCTCAAGTTAATGTTTTATTTCTCTCCATTTTACTCATTGCTCTGTGATTTTTTTTCTGGATTACTTTTTATTTGTCTGTGCTCTTTCTTCCTCCCCTCTCCTCTCTTTCTCCCTCTCTGTCTCTCTCTTTCACTCTCTCTCTTCAACTTCCTCCCACCCACACTAAGATGTTAGCCCCACAAAAGCAGAAACTATGTCTATATTTTACCAGTTGTAATCCCTGCATCTGGGTCAATTCCTGGTATGTGGCAAGCACCCAATAACTGCTTGATATGTAGGTGGATAAGTAAATGATTGAATGAAAACTTCTTGGGTATATTGCAGAAAAAGAGGCAATATGCTCCAGTTGTGTGGCCTTCCCTTCAGGGCCTTCCCTTCTGATGCTTCTTAATTCCTTTTCTGAGTCCATCTCATGCCATACAATAAACTTAAAAGTGAAGATAAGCTGGTGAGTTATTATCATTTTTGTCATTAAAGGATGTTGTGGTTCACAATCTCTACCACAGGCCGTGGAATGTGGCTTGTTTTAAAATAAGCCAGCTAATTCCTCTAATAAAGAGTAGCTCCTCTGGGCATGGACTTAATTTCCATGATTCTCCACTGATCACTGACAAGAGCTTTACTTGACGGCACACCCATTCATTATTCTGGAGGTGGAGGGTGGTGAGGAGGGAACTCATACATGGTGATTTGAACACATCATTTGATTGGACAATTATAAAGCACATGCATGGAAACAGAGTGGCTCCAGTGGATCACGCAGTGTGCTCACCCCAGCCAGCAATAGTTACATTACCTGGGAACTTGTTAAAATTGCAAATTCTCAGGCTCTGCCCCTGAAGTCCTGAACAGAAAATCTTGGAACTTGCCCTTTAAAGATTCTCCAGATGACTCTGATGCATGGTAGAATTTGAGAACCACCAATTTACATCATTCACATACACCATCATGAGTTTCCATTGTTCAAGAAAGTTGGTGACCTCAAGAATACTAAGTCTTGACATTAAATAATGTTTAAAAGAATGATTCAGATCTGTCCAAGTTGGGTACTAGCAAGAAGATACGTCAAAATGCTTTTTACTAACAGAAGTTTATCCAGGAAATAGGATTCAACCTAATCCTCCACTTAGCTTTCGTGTACCTTCTATATCATTCTCTTTTGTTGACACCAATTTGCCTAATACCATTCCAGTGAGACCACTGGTTCTTGGTATTCAAGGAAAGAACTGACACCTGAGTCTTATATTAACCCTGCTGAGTAGCTCTCCTACAAACACAAACACATATATACACATACATATATCATACATAACACCTATTCAGTTGCTAAAAGAAATCCCAAGTGTGCAGTCATGTCTGAACTATGATATGTTCTATACATATATATATATGTATAGTCACCCAGTTGTCCAATGAACCAAATCTCAGTAACCTCAGCATGTATCCAGTTCAGAAAAATTTGATATTCTTAGCTACACAACCACAGCATCTACCTGCTTTCAGTTTTGATCCTAGAAATATTTCTGTCTCAACTATGACTAGTTTCAAGATGAGAACTTACAGAAGTTAGTGGTGAATGAGTAGTGGTAAGTGAATCAGTTCCCAGAATTGGTGGCTAAAATCTCTGGAATCATTGTGGACCCAAGTTTATTCTGATATTCATGTATGTACGCTCAGTGCTTGTGTCTGACTCTCTGCAACCCCATAGACCGTAGTCCTCCAGGCTCCTCTGCCCATGGAATTTTCCAGGCAAGAATACTGGAGTGGGTTGCTATTTTCTACTCCAGGGGATCTTCCTGACCTAGGGATTGAACCCACATCTCTTGCATCTCCTGCATTGGCAGGCGGATTCTTTACCATTAGCACCGCTTGGGAAGCCCTTGAAATTTATAACAAAAGCAGATTGTAGGTTTCTTTGTAGGTCTGTTTCCATGAATTGCTCCAATCACATGTAAAGACAAAATTCTTTTCTACTACCTACCCCAAGTATGTTTTTGGTTCCTATTAAAACTTCCCAATTGTCAAAAACAGAAAACATTAGGATTATGATGTGATGTTATCTTATTAGAGTTGTAAATTGAGTGATATCACAGAAGGTTGAGATAAAGAGTGTAGAGGACACTCCAGGAAATTTGAATAAACTATTTGGTTACCACTTAGTTATATTTGGGGATTGTGAAACTAAGAAAAATGTGTTACTGAAAAGTGAGAACAATGTTAGAAAGTTGTTGCTTAGATTGCCTTGATTAATTCTAGAATTTCACTGATTCTTGCAGAGATTTTGTTTTTTTATCAGTAGTATTATGGCCCCTGTGTTGCAAAAAACTGAAACTTAAGGAAATATTAATCCTGTTCCTCAATGTCAATATTATGAAAAAAATTCTACTTTACTTTAAATATTGCCATACTATTTTATAATTATATAAGGATTGATTACCAAAACACTTTCATATAGTACATAATACTATATAGAATATACATTTGTTGATTTTAATAAACACTATGAATCTGTGAGGAGAACAGAACAAAGATTATTCTCCCCATTTGAAAACTCAATATATGAGAGTCAGATAATGTTAACTGATCTTAATCAAGATCACAAAGCTAATTTTCAAGATTAAGTGAATTCCAAGCCTAGCACTTTTTCTATTATACAATATACACTTGATTGCAATTCTCAGAAATCTTAGGAGGTAGTAGAAGAATTTTTGTTCTTTTTTTGTTGCTTTACTCTATCCTGATTATATACTCTTTTTAGCCATAATGACAAATGCTGTTTTAAAAACTATATTCACTAACTGGCATGAGAAATCACCTTCTGAAGATCCAGGCCCATCCCACACTTTCCAATGTTTCTTTTCATGCTAATATAAAATGTTGTGGGTGGCAAAAGCAGGGAGGAGAGAGAAGGACATTTATTATATGGAGAAACAGCACATATTGATTTTCCTTTCCATTGGAGAGACAGGTAATACAATTTCATTGCCTATTCAATAAGAAAATAGGACTTAATGGAGTTAAGTTACGGTTTATGATTTGGCTACTGTATCAGACTTCCTTTCCAACAATCTCTTCTTCATCTCAGATTCTACCCCAGGACATTAGGTAACCCAATGGCTAGATCTCCCCATTTATGACCAAGTGCGATCGGTCCTGCAGAACAGGAGATGAAATATACGAAAGAAAATAACAAGCAAGGGAACACTCTTGACAAGGTATTCACATACAGTAACAGTGGCGGACACTGGAGACACAGTCCACAGTTTCCACAGGTGCTTTCCCTCAACAGCACAAAAGAAAAGGCCACACTGCTCCAGAAGATGCGGCTAGCAGTCCAAAGGTCACGGCATTTTGTGAGTTTATTACTTGTGGCAGAGTTTCTTCCAGGCAAGACATAATCTCAAAAAGCAGGTGTTAGGTTTGTTGTTCACTTCTTGGGTATTGTGTCCTACTCCATGCTAACTCAACATTGCTTGGGCGGCAAAGTTCTTTCAAGACACATCCAGACAAGATTTCAACATGAACCACCATGTACAGTTGTTCTTCTCATCTTCAGTTGCTCATGGATGGATGAATAGAGAGTTCTTCATTTAAGCTCTGTTCTGTTTCTCTCTCAGATTTCTTGAACTCTCTTCACAAAGACTTCTGTGGAGCCAGGCTCCCAACAGACCAGACATGCCTGAATTCCCAGGGGCAGACACACTGGAAAATATTTGCCCCAGGCATCTACACCCCCTTCAAGTTTGGCTCAAAAGTCATCTTGTCAGGGAAGCCTTTCCTAACTACCCATTAAAAAAACCTCCATTGCCATCCCAGCTTTTCCCCTTTGCTGCCTTTTTTTTTCTGTTGCACTAATTACTTCCAAATGTGTTATAAAATGGATTTCTTGTGTTATTGAATATTATTGTCTTTCCCTACCAAAATACAAGTTCCCAGAGGGTAAGGGTTTTCATCTATTCTAACTGATGTGCTTAGAATGGGGCCCAGCACCCAGTTGGTCCTCAATAAATATTTAAAGAATGAGTGAATGAACCCTAGACTCAGGCCACATGTGTAATGTGCTCCTCTCACATAAATTCCACTGGCCACATGTGCATTAAACCTGACATCCAGTAAACATTCTTTGGCTGAAAAGATAATTGTGAATAATGATGCAGAGAAGATATAACCCACATGAAGGATCAAGTAGTTGGATAAATACCAATGATCCAGTCTCTTCTTCTGGTTGTCTTTCACCTTTGAAATGAGGGCAGAAAATACAAATAACTTTAGCCTGGCTTCTCTATTCTTTGCAACGATTAGCCATTTTTAAATCCATATAGATCTTATGTCCAACAGTATAATTCTCTTTAATCCCTTTCTTTTTCTGTTGCCACTTAAAAGTCCTTCAGAAATGAATTATAACTACTGAAACTTTAATGTGATTCAAAATATGTAGTTAAATGTCATAATAAGCTAAGACAGATTATGTATGTGTGTTAACTATGAGGAAAATTAGTGAGAATTTGACTATTTATTATGTAGGAGTAACAAGTCAAAATGAAAAAAGAACTCTTGATTTGGGGCTCACAAATCTATGAGGCAATACTGACAGGCAGGTAAATTGCTACAAATTTTCAGGAAAGCATTTATAATTTATGAAATTCCTTTAAAATATTCATATAGTTGAATGCATTTATTATACTTTTGAATATATAGGTAAAAGGATATTTATGGAAATGTTACTTATAATGAATTAAAAATTGCAAACAACCTAAATATTCAACCATGGGGGAATATTTAAATAAGTAACATTCTTATTATCCTGTATAGTATAATCAGATCAGATCAGATCAGTCACTCAGTCGTGTCCGACTCTTTGCGACCCCATGAACCGCAGCACACGAGGCCTCCCTGTCCATCACCAACTCCCGGAGTCCACTGAGACTCACATCCATCGAGTCAGTGATACCATCCAGCCATTTCATCCTCTGTCGTCCCCTTTTCCTCTTGCCCACAATCCCTCTCAGCATCAGAGTCTTTTCCAAAGAGTCAACTCTTCGCATGAGGTAGCCAAAGTACTGGAGTTTCAGCTTCAGCATCATTCCTTCCAAAGAAATCTCAGGGCTGATCTCCTTCAGAATGGACCGGTTGGATCTCCTTGTGCAGTCCTAGGGACTCTCAAGAGTCTTCTCCAACACCACAGTTCAAAAGCATCAATTCTTCGGTGCTCAGCCTTCTTCACAGTCCGACTCTCACATCCATACATGACCACAGGAAAAACCATAGCCTTGACTAGACGGACCTTTGTTGGCAAAGTAATGTCTCTGCTTTTGAATATGCTATCTAGGTTGGTCATAACTTTCCTTCCAAGGAGTAAGTGTCTTTTAATTTCATGGCTGCAGTCACCATCTGCAGTGATTTTGGAGCCCCCAAAAATAAAGTCTGACACTGTTTCCACTGTTTCCCCATCTATTTCCCATGAAGTGGTGGGACCAGATGCCATGATCTTAGTTTTCTGAATGTTGAGCTTTAAGCCAACTTTTTCATTCTCCTCTTTCACTTTCATCAAGAG
>NW_011494902.1:13903395-13944020 GCF_000754665.1 Bison bison bison | reverse complement strand
AATTGTGCAGTAGCTTGAGCATTCTTTGGCATTGCCTTTCTTTGGGATTGGAATGAAAACTGTCCTTTTCCAGTCCTGTGGCCACTGCTGAGTTTTCCAAATTTGCTGGCATATTGAGTGCAGCACTAGAAAGTGAAGTCACTCAGTTGTCTCCAACTCTTTGCAACCCCACAGACTGTAGCCTACCAGGCTCCTCCATCCATGGGGTATTCCAGGTAAGAGTACTGGAGTGGGTTGCCATACTATATAGTCACTTTAAATTTTGATTTTTGAAGATTCTCTATAGAAACCATTCACACAACACAACACTGAAAACTAAAAGCTGGTACACACTATAAGGCCCACTTTTCATAAAATAAACACATAATATAGCCAGAAAAAAATGGAAATGAAATTTGCAAGTATGTTAATGGTGATACTTCTGTCTTAGTGCATTTGAGCTGCTGCCACAAAAATGTCATAGACTAGTTGGCTTATAAACAACTGAGTTCTGGAGGCTAGAAGTCTCAGATCAGGGTGACATGATGGAAGGTTGAAGGACCTCTTCCAGGTCACAGACTTCTCTTTGTGAGGAGAATGTGATAACCACTACACTGCGGAAACCAGACTTCTCTTTGTATAGTCCCAGAGCAGAAGGGACTGAAGAGCTCCACGGGCCTTTTTTATGAGAGCACTAATCCCACTCTCATGATCTAATCACGTCCCAAAGGCCCCACCTCCTTGAAACCCTCACACTGGGCCTTAAAATTTTAACATAAATTGAGGGGCAACACAAACATTTGGATCATAGAAACTTCTGATTGTGCAATTAGAAGTGATTTTATAGGTAACTTATATCAAAACATTCAGTTTGCACTTACCACCATGTTTGTAACTGATATTGATAGACAGAACATTATTATGACAGAGGATTTTGTGACAGTGAAGTACATTTAGATGATAATGTAAAATAAATTGAATGTCGTCATAGTAAGAGCTGGCATTTAATGAACTCTGATTTAAATCAGGTATTGTGCTGAGCACTTTAATCTATGAAGTACATATCATTATAATATGTTATAGATGAAGAAACTGAAGTTTTTAAAAGATGAAATAACTATTTCAGTATCTTAGGGCATGACAGGGACAGTGTGAGATTTGACTCAGAATTTTCTACACTCAGGCTCCATTCAAAACAGTTGAATATGATCCACCATGAATAAGCTTATAGTTTACTTTTGGTTGAGACAAAGGATTATTTTCAGGTAATTCAGCATTCTTGATGGCAATTATTATTCAGATGATTACTATTTTTTAATTCTTGGTCAGAGCCTCACTGCCTCCCTCTAAGACAAATATTTCATTTTCTTATTGCTAATAAAATATATACGTGACTTTGGCTTAGATTCTGACCAAAAAAGTGAGGATATTTACAGTTTCAGTTTTAATCAATTGTAATTAAACCATCAGTATAATATAAAGGCTTCTTTCCCTTGAGGAAAAAATCCTTCTAGAAAAGATACTTTTTAAAGTAAAACTAGTGCAAAATATGAAGTCAGAAGGCTAGAGTTGATTTCCTGATAAATGAAGAAAGCACTGGAAACATGGCACAAATTGGCCTTCAAAACACCTGGCAGTTCCATAGACTCTGCCTCTGAACGAAATACTGGGAATTCTCTTGGCACTTCTCCCAGACAGCCAGGTAGAACAGAGTACACTGATTATTTTAACTAAAATAGTCTGCTTCTGTACAAACCCACCTCAGGCCCAACCAAATGTGAAGCTTATCAAACTGCCAGATCAAGAGAAAGACGGTTTTTACCTGAGACGAAAAACTAAGCCAACTGTACAGAGCTGCCTTAAAACCTAAGATATTCACTGTTTCATATTGCCTAGAAGGAAATTCTAGATTTAAAAAAGAGTTCCTAGAGAGAACTTCAAAATACGCAAAATAAAGAAAATGAGAGCATTACCAAACTATATTTAGTATGAAACAAAGAAAACGAAATTAAGAATTTTAGCTCAATTTTTAGGAAAGAATAATTCCTAGAAAAAATATTCACATAAAAGTAAGGTGTAAAATTATAAACTTAAATCTTAAAGACAATGTTGCCACTTTAGATGGTAAACATTTTAATAATCCCACGATTTAAAACTATCTTAAAAGGACAAGCTCCAGGAGTTATCAAAATGTTTATACCAGTCTGTTTTAAGGGATCCATATGTTTAGAACTTGGTGTGTTAAATATGTGTTGTTGTATTCCTTAGATACACTCTAAAAAAAGTTCTCATGACTTTTAATCTAGTATTTTGTTAACAGATAACATCCTCAAGTTAAAAAATAAAGAATGTTCCTAAAATAAGTTCTCTTCCCCTGAGGTGCCCCTTGGAAGGTAGTGGTCAGTAATGCAATCAGATAACTAGGGTTATTTCAGTTGCCTGCCAAAATATGGCTCATGACTATTAAAGTATGCTGAAAAACACCATTACATCAAGGACAGAAAGGGCATGATTGTTCTTATTTCTGGAATTCTTCTGATGTGAGTCAATTCACTGGGTGGGATTTCACTGGAAAATGGCTTTAGGAATATATTAAATGAAGGATGGACAGAACAAAGCTTTTAAACACAGACATAATGGAAAACCATAGAGTCAGACTTCACCCGGCGTTAGAGACAGAGATCAAACTCAGTAAAATCAGTAGCTACAAGAACTCCAATTTTCTATGAAATTTTGATTTTGTTAATTTAACATTGTTTCTTATTAACAGTCCAAATAAAAACATTTCACCTCCATATACAAAATAAAACTGTGATTTTGCTTTTCAGACCTAGAAAACTCAGACCAAAGAAAGAGAATATGAGATTAGTTTAAATATTGTTTTTATATTTGTCCCAAAATCCAAAAGATATTTAGGAATTTAGATAACCTGGACATGCAGAAATAATCCAATAACAAAAGTATATTCTGATACATTTTAAATCCTTTAGACTCAAAAAACTTTAAACCTGAACAGAATATGACATCATCGAGAAGTCCTTCTCTCCCTTGTAATTCCCTCTGGATGGAGATGATGTGATCCAGTTTATGATTATTGAACCTATCTGCTGAAACATTTCTGTTGAACTTTCATTATTTTATGTTTGCCTAGTCTTCCCAACTAAATTAAGCTAATAAGCTGGCTTTTTTAATTTTATTATTCCTTCAAAGGGTACAGTATAAAGCCTCATTCACAGATAGGTTAAAAATGTTTTGCTTGCTTTTTATTTATGAGGATGAGTTTTCCATACTTAGATAGGACTAGGAAGTTACTTGTTTAATAAATCTAATAACTATGCTAACAATTAATATGGTAACATAGTTTAGTAATTTTCAAACATTTTTTTCATTAAAAGAAATCTTGTTCAGATAGCCAACAAACATTGAAACTCTTCTGGTTGAAGTAAGTGGAGAGGACTGGGTGAGAAATAGGGAACAGCAGATGGGGAGAGGTGAAGGCATTGAGGAACTGAAGCCCAAACAGTTGGCTCTCTACCCACCACCCGACAAAGGCCACCAGAGACTCAGAGCCACTGTAGAGCACTACTTAAAAGCCACTAGTTCAGTCTGTTGTGCAATTTATTTTAATAAAAAGAAAATCTCTGCTTCTCCCTCTTGCCAACTCAGCAACAGAAATTAAATCTTATATTTTCAAAGTCTATTATAAATATACATTGAATAAATGAATTGAACAAGTGAATACTTATAACCAAGCTGAATAAAACTCTTACTATAATTATATTTTCTCTAGTTGACTTGAATGGGATACCAGTCTAAATATAATTGGAATCAGAGAAATGAACAAATGAAAAGTATCAGCTAAGCCTGAACAACAACATCTGAAATATTTTTATCATTTTACAAAGTAAAAATTTGTACACAGAGCATTCTTTCCTATCTATGCTAATGAAATGGATTCCAGGACATATGCATGTTTCTGTGGCCCTGAACCCATGCCTCCCTCTTTTGGTAACAACAGTTCGTTTTCTTTTTTTCCCCTTTGGGAGCTTTCCTTTGCCTATGCATTTGGTCTTACTAATCTTTCCATCAGAATGTCTCACTAGTCCCTACCCCACCACAGCATGCCCAGACACGATGCAGGCTCTTTACCCAAGCTAGACTAGGCAGATCCTCCGGCCCTGAGATATGAAGTTTTCTTGGCATGACAAGATGTAGGACAACTGGAAGCTTCTCTGCCTATGCCTGGGGAGTACGCAGACTCTCCATGAGGTGCTGCTACTAGAAATCTGCAGCTATGCTGGTCTAGAGCTTTCTGAACCATCGTTCTTCAGCCTCTTCTTTTCTCCTATGGGCTACATCATACCTTTCCAATAACATCCTTACCTTATTTACATATCTATTTCTTTTCTTTACTTGTTTTTAAGTTAACCAAGTTCATTTCTGAAACCCCAGAACACTAACAGAGACAGGGTCCCAAGGAACTGATAACACAGAACGAAATTCACTTGGAGAAGCTTTGATCAAACAAGTCATGTTCACGGGCCACGGTGAAATAGACTGCAGAGTCTCAGTTTGGTTTACTTGGATTCCTCTTGATATTATGAAGTTTTTTTTAAATAATGCTTATATTTTAATTGGAGGCTAATTACAATGATGACCTATATGGGAGAAGAACCTAAAAAAGAGTGGGTATGTATACATGTATAACTGATTTGATTTGCTGTACAGCAGAAAGTAACACAAAACTGTATACCAACTATAGTCCAATAAATTTTTTTAAAAAATGAAAAAAAATAAAGAGCATTCACATACAAGACCATCAGATGAAGAGGGGAAATGTAATATTTTTAAGATTATTTAATTCCTAAAATGTTCTTTTACAGTGTCTAGTATAGTGCTTACCCTATTAAACTTTTTATTTAACTGTAAAAAAAAAGAAAGAAAGAAAATAATGCTTATAGTATCCTACAACCCAGGCACAGGTAAATTAAAAACCATGGAACTGTGATCAGGTGAACAGTTCACTGTGAGCTTAGGGAGAGTTTATAAACACTTTTTGAATCTCTATTTCCTTATCTATGAAAAGATTAGGTTAAAGTAACTCTATAAAGCCTCCTCTAATTGTCACACCCTATGAATTTTTAAGTTTACAAATATAAAATAACACATACCAACTACTGATTTTTTTTTTTTTAGTCTGAAGTAGGTGCTCTGAAATAGTTCCTGCTGTCTTACTTCAAGGCAATATTTAAATTTAACAGGAGACTCACCCAACATCAGCCTATGCGGTGGTGTAACTTTCCTCCAGAGCTTTGTAGAGTCTCTTTTTGTGATGGAAATCAGTGCCAATTTCTCTGTACTCACATTTTCCCTTTTCCATTCTCTTTCTATGGTTGGACAAAAAAGAGTTATAATTAGAATCAAGAAAATACTGTAAGGATAAATACAATGTATCCTGTTTTATGAAAGGTCATTCTTTCAAGCTATCAAAGCCCTTTACAACAAATACCTAATTGATGGTCACAGCCTCCTCTGCAGGAATAAAACACTATGCCTGGTTTACAAAGAGGGAGTCAACAGAACTTCAGTTGACCATCTTAAATCTGGAACTAGAAATTCAGAGCACATCCATTTTAAACCATTGTGTGTCAGAGTGCTAAATTATCTTGGTTTGTTGTAGATGATTTTAATGTTGACCTAGCAATATGTGTAATACATTTATAATGAAAACAAAGTGAAACACATATTCAAATAGCTAAGAGTCAATCCTAAAACAAATAGCTATTACAGTGGATTTCAGAATAAGTTCTTTGGTGACTAGTTGATGACTTCTGTGAAACTCCCATGTTAAGGGTGGCAAGTCTAATTTACTGTACAATTACAGAAAACTGGAATAGAGTCTGCCCTGAAGACCAAGTTATACATACTAATAGTAAACTGATACTGATAAGTGATGATCATAACAACATCCACATGTCACTCATTTAAATGAGAAGCACACTGTCCACTACCGCCAAGAGTGTTCTTAGATAGACTAGCCCAGGATAAGAAAAAAAGTTTTTGTGCCTTGTTCATTAGTTAATGTGCGTTTAGCATGCAATCATCCACTTTTATTTACTGAAAAAAAATATCCTATGTGCCAGGCACTATGCTGTGCACTTCATCAAATTATTCATCCATCAACTTCTAGAACTTATTCTGTCAATGTGGAGAGCCTAAGGAGCTCAAGAGAATGGCGATTAATAAAGGAACTGGAAGTGTTTATCTGATTTAACAGTATGCCTTCATGATTTCCCCTTTAATTATTTGGTTTAATGATTTGAATTTCCTTAGAGGGATGGTCATCAGTCACTGATTACAGTAGCTCAGCTGGTAAAGAATCCACCTGCAATGTGGGAGACACTGGTCTGATTCCTTGGTTGGGAAGATCCCCTGGAGAAGGGATAGGCTACCCACTCCAGTATTCTTGGGCTTCCCTGGTGGCTCTGATGGTAAAGAATCTGCTTGGAATGTGGGAGACCTGGGTTTGATCCCTGGGTTGGGAAGATCCCTTAAAGGAGGGCATGGCAACCCACTCCAGTATTCTTGCCTGGAGAATCATATGGACAGGCAGGCTACAGTCCATGGTGTCACAAAGAGTAGGACACTCGACTAAGCAGACAGTGCACAATGGAAAAGCCCTATGTCATACAGGAGGTAAAAGGCCAACTGCTGCTACTGCTAAGTCGCTTCAGTCATGTCTGACTCTGTGTGACCCCATAGATAGCAGCCCACCAGGCTCCTCCGTCCCTAGGATTCTCCAGGCAAGAACACTGGAGTGGGTTGCCATTTTCTTCTCCAATGCATGAAAGTGAAAAGTGAAAGTGAAGTCTCTCAGTCGTGTCTGACTCTTAGCAACCCCATGGACTACAGCCTACCAGGCCCTCTGTCCATGGGATTTTCCAGGCAAGAGTACTGGAGTGGGGTGCCACTGCCTAGTAAAATCCCAGTTAAAGGTTTTCCAACTGTCATCAGACTTCCAGGATACAACTTAGGAGATATGGCACACATGGCCTCCTATCAACAGGGAAACATTCTTCCTACCCTTGGACACAAGAAACAAACATCTTCAGGTGTGCAAAGTGAAGGGAAAGGAACATTTTTCAGCACCTGGCCTTCATCAGGCACTAAACTAGACACTTTCAGTCTCATCATTTTACTTAATCTTCAGCTGCCCCTGTTCGGTTAGACTTTTGCCTGACCACCCTACCAAAAAAATTGAAACCCCCATATAATTTATTGTATATATTTATTTATTTGTTTACTATTTGTTTCTCCCCTCTAGAATATAACTACTGAGGACACATAAAACAATTCTTGAAAAATATACTACTAGTTTGATCATGAGAAAATCCTCTTCCCTTCCAGTTCTGAACCATCTGAAAAATGGGATAGGAGGACAGAAGAGCTCTAATATTTGCACTTTATTCCTAGTAAAATGCTTGCAAAATGTCACTTCTTTCCAAGGAAAGGTGGGAACTTTCAATCTTCCCTACTACCAATCCTTGAATTAAGCTAATTTGCTTATGACGGGCAGAACACCTGAGAAATCATCAATCTTTCCCATGCAGAGGAAAAGAAGGTGAACATGATATACCAGCAGGGAGCAGCTCTAGGGAAAGGATGCAAGACAGTTTAAGCAACTTGCTACTAAATCTGATCTATGGACCAGCAGCATAAGCTTCTGGAAGCTTCTTAGAAATGCAAAAACTGGCCCCACCCTAGACCTACTGAGCTGGGATCAGTATTTTTATGACATGCCTAGATAACCCATATGCATTTAAAACTTTCAATAGCATGTGTGAAGTTAAGCTCAACATATCTACCCCACCAGAGATATGCAGACTACTGGATTTTGGACTTGCCATATTAACAATCAGCAAATCCCTCCTTCCATCATAGATGCCAATAATACAAAGAGACAGTTCAGCCTCCTCATTCTAATTTCTTTCAAGAGACGACAGAAGCTGTAATTTTAAAATGAATTTATGTTTATTTGTTGCTTATTAAAGGTAGCAGGAACTTGGGGAGGAAGAAAAATGAGAGAAAATGAATATCCACCTCCACCCTAAACTCTCTTCTTTCCTCTTCTGTAAAAATGAAATATCTTCTGTGATTATACTACAAAGCTACAGTAATCAAAACAGTATGACACTGGAACAAAAACAGACACATAGATTAATGGAACAGAATAGAGAGTCCAGAAATAAATTTATGACTATATGGTCAATTAATTTATGACAGAGAAGACAGGAATATACAATGGGCAAAGACAGTTTCTTCAGTAGTGTTGGGAGAACTGCACAGTTACATGCAAAAAAGTCAAAGTGGATCACTACGTTATACCAGATACAAAAATTAACTTAAAATAGGTTAAAGAGTTAAATACAAGAACTGAAATCAAGATTTCTAGGAAAAAACATAAGTGGTAAGCTCCTTGACATAGATGTTGGTGATGATTTTTTGGGTTTGACTCCAAAAGCAAAATCAACAAAACAAAAATAAGCAAGTGGGACTATATCAAACTAAAAAGATTCTATACAGCAAACCATCAAGAAAATCAAAAGGCAACCTACTGAGTGAGAGAAAATATTTGCAAATCATATATTCAATAAGAGGTTGATATCCAAAATGTATGCTGCTAAGTCGCTTCAGTCGTGTCCAACTCTGTGCAACCCCATAGACGGAAGCCCACCAGGCTTCCCCATCCCTAGGATTCTCCAGGCAAAAACACTGGAGTGGGTTGCCATTTCCTTCTCCAATGCATGAAAGTGAAAAGTGAAAGGGAAGTCGCTCAGTCGTTTCCTACCCTTAGCGATCCCATGGACTGCAGCCTACCAGGCTCCTCCGTCCATGGGATTTTCCAGGCAAGAGTACTGGAGTGGGGTGCCATTGCCTTCTCCACCAAAATGTATAAATACTCACTAAAATCAATAGCAAAAAATATTACTAATCCAATTTTAAAATGGGTAGAGGATCTGAATCAGAGAAGGCAATGGCACCCCACTCCAGTATTCTTGCCTGGAAAATCCCATGGATGGAGGAGCCTGGTAGGCTGCAGTCCATGGGGTCACTAAGAGTCGGACACAACTGAGCGACTTCACTTTCACTTTTCACTCTCATGCATTGGAGAAGGAAGTGTCAACCCACTCCAGTGTTCTTTCCTGGAGAATCCCAGGGACAGAGGAGCCTGGTGGGCTGCCGTCTATGGGGTCGCACAGAGTCGGACACAACTGAAGCAGCTTAGCAACAGCAGCAACAGCAGAGGATGTGAATAGACATTTTTTCAAAGAAGACATAAAGATGATCAACAGACACATGAAAAGGTGTTCATTATTACTAATCAGAGAAATGTAAATCAAAATGAGAAAGAGATATCAATTCATACCTGTCAGAATGGCTATTATCAAAAAGACAAGAAATAACAAGTGTTGACATGATGTAAAGAAAACAAACACTTGTGCACTGTTGAGAATGTAAATTGGTGCAGTCATTATGGAAAACAGTAGGGGAATTCCTCAAGAAATTAAAACTAGAGCAATCATACAATCCAGAAATTCCACTTCTATATATTTATTCATCCAAAGAAAACAAAAACATTAATTTGAAAAGATACATTGGCAGTATTATTTACAGTAGCCAAGGGTGAACAACCTAAGTATCCATAGAAGGATGATGGATAAAGAAATTATGGTATATGTATACATGTATATATGTATATAATATGGAATATTAGCCATAAAAAAGTTATGAGCTCGTGCCATTTGTGACAACATGTGCAGATACTGAGGGCATTACGTCCAATTAAATTAGTCAGACAAAGTCAAATACCATATGATTTCACTTATACATATAATCTAAAAGACAAAACAAACAAACAAAACAAAACTAGACTCATAGATACAGTGAACAGAGTGGTAGTTGCCAGAGGGGAGGAAGAGGTTAGGGATTGGGCAAGATAGGTGAGAGACATCAAGAGGTGCAGTTTTCCAGTTATAAAATAAATATCTCATTGCGTTGCAATGTACAGCACGGGAAATACAGTCAATAACATTGTATTAACCTTGTATCATGACAAATGGCAAATAGACATTTTGGTGATCATTTTCTAATGTATGTAAATCACTCTGTTGTACACCTGAAACTAACATAATATTGTATGTCACATTATACTTTAAAAATATTACTTCCAAAGCTCCAGATACTTCTTAAATATTATTTACACACATGCACACAAATAAATATATTTGTATATTGCATCTCTGCAAAAGAAAATTCAGCTACTGTATTTTAAAAAACAAAGACAGATGTATTTATATGTATTTTGACTACAGTTTTTTGAAAGCTAGATTATAAAATATACATAATTTTTTAGCTTTGAAAATTCAAAACTAATGTCTATCTCACTCTGTCCAAGACTTGTCAAATGACATAAAGTAGAACTGGTTATCCTGAAGTATGCCCTGAATAAAACAGCCAATTTCTTTTTTAATTAACAGGTAATGAGCTATTTTGTCTATTTATACAGATGCATAAATTTCAAGTTGTCATTTGTTTCAAACTGATTAAACAACATATTCATATTTCAAAGATTATGAAGCTTTTCCTTGACTGTCTTTTTATCTTTAAAAGAAAACAATGCTAATAGTTTCCTTTTTCCTATATTCAACAACTATTTACGACCCCTTCTTGATGTGGGCTTTCAAAATACAAAGAAAGTTTGGCAAGTTTTCAATGGCCTTTTTAAAAGTCTGTTCTTAAGCGCTTGTATAAAAGCATAAAGAGCACTTCTTTGGAGAACTGATAATGTCCCACACTCGGTATTTGTATATTGAGTACTGTCAGTTATATTCTGTGTTTTCATTCACTGGAATCTGTTCTGTTAATCTGCATGTGACTGATTTCAGGGAAGCTATGTGATCAGAAGAAGTCAAAGTTAACATAACAATTCTCTTCTACAAAACATAACCCAAGACATTATGGGTCCAAATTTCAAAGCAAGTTACTGTATTTGCAAGTTTTAAGTCACACTTGGCAGTTTTTCCAAACACAGTGGTCAGGAACTGAAAAAAATAAACATGTGTTTCCAGGATTTTCTTTTCACATGCCACACAAAAAGTAATGTTACAACTATGTTTTCACTCCCTTTAAAAAGTTCTTCCTAAGGAGGAAAGCTCTGCTGATTTGTATTATTTTAAGGCAGATTTTACAAAATAACATTAAGGGGCAAGATAAATATTACTTTCACTGTATAAATGGAAGTTTAACTTCCCCACAGGGATTTCTTGAAAAATCTGATCTATTATTATGCAGTCATATTTTGTACTTTAAATCTCATACTTCAATTCAGAGTACTTAGCACTTTCCATCTTCCATGTGCCAAATAAAAAGGAAAATAAAAGAATCAAACTACATTCAATTCCTAGGCAGCAAGTCTACAGCCATTCCCATTTTGCCGAAAGATTAACTGAGGTAAAATAAGTGTATTATTTTCCTGAGGCTTAGCAAAGTCTTAGTAGTTGCAGAAGGATGAAAATTCACAGGTGTAGTTCTTATTCAAGACAGAGGAAACAATCAATCATAAAATGGGATTTCAGCAGTCTGTAAAGACCTCCAAACCCCAAAACATCTTTACTGCTGATAGGCCAGACGGTCTGAATATCCACTCCAACCTTCCCACCCTATCTAGAATTGTTTCAAAAATTATGACATTCAAATATATATTCAATATACATTCAAAAAAATGTACATTCAATATACATTCAAATACATTCGATATACTTTCAAAAAATGTAAATACCATAATTTGTGGGAATAACAATACCAGCCATCAACTCATTAAGAGGAATTTATTTGTCTGTTCCTGAACAAAGATCTGGAATGACAGAGAATAGGACCCAGGGTAAAAAGTGGATGGAGAATAAAGGATAAAAAAGTATTCAGTGTGGAATCCTTCTTAGGTAGACTGGAAGCTAGTAGAGACCATTAACTGCCTTGGATAGGAGTAAGGCCCTGGATGAGGAGGGAAAAGATGAAACAATGATAGAATAAAATAGACCTCCCTGAGCAAGATGGGCGGTATAGGGATGTTTGCGGAGAAGATGGTTGCAAAGGATTATAAAACACAAGGGGAAAAAAACTGTTCCAGCAGCTGCACCCCTTGCTATTTACCCAAATGAGTTGAAAAGTTATACCCACACAAAAATCCACACAAAGATATTTAGAGCATCTGATGTCATGAATGCCAAATTTGGAAGCATCCAAGATGTCCTTCAGTAGATAAATAGATAAATAAACTGTGGTACATCTGGATAATAAAGTATTGTGCTTTGCTGTGCTAAGTCACTTCAGTCCTGTACAACTCTTTGTGACCCTCTGGATCTTAGCCCGCCAGGCTCCTCTGTCCATGGGATTCTCCAGGTAAGAATAGGGGAGGGGTTGCTGTGCCCTTCCTCCTTCAGCGGATCTTTCAAACTCAGGAATCAAGCCAGAGTCTCTAACACCTCCTGCATTGCCAAGCAGGTTCTTAACCACTAGCGCCACCTGGGAAGCCCAAATACAGTGTTACTTAATGCCAAAATGAAACAAGTTACTAAATCCTGAAAGACATGGCTGCTGCTGCTGCTAAGTCGCTTCAGTCATGTCCGACTCTGTGCGACCCCATAGATGGCAGCCCACTGGGCTCCCCCATCCCTGGGATTCTCCAGGCAAGAACACTGGAGTGGGTTGCCATTTCCTTCTCCAATGCATTAAAGTGAAGTCACTCAGTCATGTCTGACTCTTAGCGACCCCGTGGAGGAACCTTAAATACATATGACTAAGTGAAATAAGTCAAGGTGAAGAGGCTACATATTATGTGATTCCAGGCATATGACACTCTGGAAAAGGCAAAACTATAGAAACAGTGTGGACAAAACTAAGGAAACAGTAACATGATCAGTGCTAGGGTCAGAGGAGAAAGGAAGATGAATAGACAGAGAACAGAAAATTGAAGTATATTTGACTTAAAGTTGTGTTAGTTTAATGTGCATAGCAAAGTGCCTCAGCTATACATATATATACACACACACACACACACACAGAAATTCTCTTCCATTATAGGTTATGGCAAGATATTTATATAGTTCCCTGTACCTGAAGAACTATGGGTAGAGGTTCGTGACATCATACAGGAGGCAGGGATCAAGACCATCCACAAGAAAAAGAAATGAAAAAAGACAAAATGGTTGTCTGAGGAGGTCTTACAAAAAGCTGAGGAAAGAAGAGAAGTGAAAGGCAAAGGAGAAAAGGAAAGATATACCCATCAGAATGCAGAGTTCCAAAGAATAGTAAGGAGAGATAATAAAGCCTTCCTCCATGATCAATGCAAAGAAATACAGGAAAACAACAGAATGGGAAAAACTAGAGATCTCATCAAGAAATTAGAGATACCAAAGGAACATTTCATGCATAAATGGGCACAATAAAGGACAGAAATGGTATGGCCCTAACAGAATCAGAAGATATTAAGAAGAGGTGGCAAGAATACACAGAAGAACTATACAAAAAAGATCTTCATGACCCAGATAACCATGATCGTGTGATCACTCACCTAGAGTCAGACATCCTGGAATGCAAAGTCAAGTGGGCCTTAGGAAGCATCACTATGAACAAAGCTAGTGGAGGTGATGGAATTCTAGCTGAGCTATTTCAAATCCTAAGAGATAATGCTCTGAAAGTGCTGCACTCAATATGCCAGCAAATTTGGAAAACTTAGCAGTGGCCACAGGACTGGAAAAGGTCAGTTTTCATTCCAATCCCAAAGAAAGACAATGCCAAAGAATGTTCCAACTTCTGCACAATTGCACTCATCTCACATGCTAGCAAAGTAATGCTCAAAATTCTCCAAGCCAGGCTTCAACAGTATGTGAACAGTGAACTTCCAGATCATCGAAAAAGCAAGAGAGTTCCACAAAAACATCTACTTCTGCCAAATACTTTGACTGCACAGATCAAAACAAACTGTGGAAAATTCTGAAAGAGATGGGAATACCAGACCACCTTACCTGCCTCCTGAGAAATCTGTATGCAGGTCAAGAAGCAACAGTTAGAAATGGACATGGAACAACAGACTGGTTCCAAATTGGGAAAGGAGTACATCAAGGCTGTATATTGTCACCCTGCTTATTTAACTTATATGCAGAGAACATCATGCAAAATGCCAGGCTGGATGAAGCAGAAGCTGGTATCAAGATTGCTGGGAAAAATATCAATAACCTCATATACACAGATGACATCACCCTTATGGTAGCAAGCAAAGAGGAACTAAAGAGCCTCTTAATGAAAGTGAAAGAGAAGAGTGAAAAAGCTGGCTTAAAACTCAACATTCAAAAAATGAAGATCATGGCATCTGATCCTATCACTTCCTGGCAAATAGATGGGGAAACAATGGAAACAGCGACAGACTTTATTTTCTTGGGCTCCAAAATAACTGCAGATGGAGACTGCAGCCATTAAATTAAAAGACACTTGCTCCTTGGAAGAAAAGCTATGACAAACCTAGACAGCATATTAAAAAGCAGAGACATTACTTTGCTGATAAAAGTCCATATAGTCAAAGCTATGGTCTTTCTAGTAGTCATGTATGGATGTGAGAATTGGATCACAAAGAAGGCTGAGCATCGAAGAATTGATGCTTTTGAACTGTGGTGCTGGAGAAGACTCTTGAGAGTCCCTTGGACTGCAAGGAGATCAAGCCAGTCAGTCCTAAAGGAAATTAATCCTGAATATCCATTGGAAGGTCTGATGCTAAAGCTGAAGCTCCAATACTTTGGCCACCCGAGGCAGAGCTAACTCATTAGAAAAAATCCTGATGCTGGGAAAGATTGAAGGCAGGAGGAAAAGAGGATGACAGAGGATGAGATGGTTGGATGGCATCACCAACTCAATGGACATGAGTTTGAGCATCTGGGAGATGGTGAAGGACAGGGAAGCCTGCATGCTGCATTTCATGGGGTTGCAAAGAGTCAGACATGACTGAGCAACTGAACAACAATTCCCACAAATCTCTACTCTATTCTCTACCTACACCAAACCATGGGCACCAATTTTTTTCCTCAATGCATTTTCATAGAGAAGCTACTTCCCATAACACATACCATCCCCAAAAGCCTAAACTCTCTCTTACTCCAGTCAATGCACCTCACCAAATCTATCACAATGGAACTCCATGTTCCTCAAGGTTCAACTTAACTTTCATCTACAATTGGAAGTCTTTTCATGAAAGCCCAACCTAGATCAGGAGTCTCCATTGCTAGAAGATCTAATGGGTCCATCTTGTGCTAATGGTACCAACTAGGACAGGCACCAAAAAGTTGAAAAAAAATTGATTTGAAATCATCTGATTTTTTTGAAAACAATAAAATACCACATGGAGCAAAATAAAAGCTTTGCTCGTCTTCATTGCACTGGTTTTATAGTTTAACATTATTTTTATGCTAATTACAAAGCTGTACATCATAATCTACTCAGCGGGTATCAGTGGGTATCCTACCTTACTGCTCCCATATGTAAGATACCCTCTATAATTGTTGCTTTCCTTGAACATCACTCCAACTGGAATGTGACTTTCTCTTGAACAGGAACTGTGGCTTGCCTTGTTTATACCTAGTGGTCATTATGATGCCTGCCAAATACTAGGAGTTCAATAATTCTTATAAAGAGAAGGAAAAACAGAGGAACTAAGGGAGGATGGAAGAGAATAATGGAGAGAAAGAATAAAGTGGGAGGAAAGAAGGAAGTTCCTTCTAGCCCTAATATTTTGTGCGTCTAATTTTGAAACTGAATTCTCAATGTTCCTTTTGCCCAGAGAGCATTGATAGCAACATACAGAAACACAGCTTTGAACATGGACAATTTTGAAAGGAGGCTAAAATCAGTCCTTATCAAACCCACACTACTCTAAGGATGAGACGATTGTTCCCTGGCTCCAATCTAAAAAGGCTTTTAATGTAAATCCAATCTCAAATTTAAGCTCCCACAGGACAAAGGACTAGTCACTATCCAGCATGTTCCCTGAGCTGCCTCATTCCTAATACTACCTCAAGATACCCTCTGGGCTACCAAGGTCTCAGGTACAAACTAGAGGATCCCAAAGGCTAGGCATCTCTACATGTCAACTTTCTGACAAACCTTAACGTGTGACAATCCAGTAGATGGTCCAAAGTGTGGTGTGTTCTGCTCACACCAAACCATGGACAATGGTCTCCCCTCCTACCCTATCTGCACAATAACAAAAGCCTACAAACCCAATAGGTCACAGGACCCTTTTTTCCATTAAAAAAATAACAAAATGCTAAACTGAGCATATGCTAAATGAGAGCCAAAGTATTTTGAAAAGTTTTAATGAATTCTTATGACAAGAATTATATTATGCATAATAATGCATAATATAAACATCTGTATTTAAGGAAGATAATGATTTAGCTCCAGGAAATAATAGCTAAGCAGTGATGAGTTAAGCAAATGTTTTACAATTAATGGAAATAAAAATTACATATTATTACAGTTAAGGGATGCTGAGTGAACGGGATAGGAGGTAACTCATACCAATGGACTCTAAAGCAAGAGAGAATTAAAGGTTCTATAAAACAGATTTTCTCTCAAAGAGGGAACTGAAAGGAGATCAAGTTTCTTGAAGTTCAAAGATGTTAAATTCTACTATTTAAAACCCATTACATATGTAGTTACTGGCATAGCCATTTCTTACCTTCAACAGAGTCAATTTGCCTCTTAAAATGAGATATTTAAAGGCAGACTCTTGGCTTGGTGTATTGGATAGCAGATCACAGAGCTCCAAAGCTCTTAAGACTCTGTAGCACTAGTTCTTACTAAGTCATAATTAACTTCATTGGGAGTTACATGATAGCAACTTAGAACAGAATTTGGCCAAACATTTTTAGTATTCTTCCACTTGGTAGTTACTACTTCAGTGGGAATCTCAAGTAAGAACCAGAGGGCAGAATGTGGCCCACAAGGAGAAGCACATCAAGTAATTGGTCCAATTTATAATGCCAATAACAGAGTGTATTAAAATCTCCCATGAAGCATCCTCATTAGTTCGTTGATTTCATCATAAATGTAAATTCAACCAAAATGACTACTCAGATCTTTCACCAAGTCTCCATGAAGGCCAGTGTGTAGGAGAGACTATGGCTAGAGAACGGCTCCACATACCCGATAACCACCCTAGAAGGCCAATTATGTAAAAACTAAGTAAAGCTAGATGCTGTTTGGCAGTGTAACCACATAATAAATTCTTGTTGATGCAAGAAATAGGAGCCATCACAGCACTAGTCTGGGCATTAAATATCTGAAGAATAAGATTTAGGCCTAAAATTTGGACTTGCGTTTCAAAATGAAAACCCAACACTAGGCTCAGAATAATAGCTATAATGATAGTTACATATTAGAAAAGTTTATATATAATATGCAATTTTTCACTACCATTAATTGTGGAACATAACATTTCCTGAAACTGAATCCTGATTCTTTCTTCAAAACTGTTTATATATAGTGCATGGCCTAATTTTTATCATAAAAATGGAGACTTTTCTTTAACTTGCTTGTTTTAAATTACAGAATTTATTTGGAAACTAATTTTAGGGAATTAGCAACTTAACATTTGAATTTAAAGGACAATCAAAAATCACAAACTGATACAGAATATGGGAAAACAATATTTTAAAAATATCTTCCTGTCTTCGCCACCTATGTTCCTCCCAGTAATTCACCTGAGACGCTATAGAAGACAACTAAATTATTTCCTGAGGGCCATCTCACAATCCCCTTGATATGGTGTCTTGGCCAGATTTTCAATTGAAGGTCATTAACACTACTTTCCCAACAGACTGAACAGACTCTTCTTTGTCATGAAGTCCTCATTCTCAGCCACCACCACCTCACCCCGCAGCAGCCCCTACTTCTCAATGGCCATAGCATTGAGAAACAAGAGAAAAATTATACCAATATGTCCTATCAAGTAAAGCAGACTGCTTTCCCATTGGCCAGCCCATCCATCAATGCACCATGTTTGTTAACATTCTGAAAGACATTTGTGCAAAGAACAAATTGACGGAGCCCATGTTTATATCAGAAATTTCAGAAATGGCAAGAGATTTATTCATGGATCTTAACACCCATTCAGACTGTCATAAAACACAAAGGACCAGATTCAATAAAAACTCTCTCCAACTTCCACAACACTAAAGTCTGTGTGAGCCTTCAAAACAAAATCAATTTTTCCAGTTTTGCAAAGGGCTGTTCAGACTTCAGTAGCATGGAAGCCAGCTGGGGCATTTCCTTACTCATCCCCTAAATTAGTTTCAAAAGTACTTTTGAGGACCACATTTGATCAGAAGAATTTGCATGCTTTTTTTCTCCCTTCCTTTTTTCTTTTTACATATTTCAGAGTACATCACATGGAGAACAAACAACAGAACTGCAACATATGTCTCATGCAGTTAAAAGCTTTAAAACTGGCCCGTAAAACAGAATTCTTTGGTACACAGTGAAAAATATTTTTTGATTCCATAATCCATACTGCAGTAAAGTTGGGCCTAATCATTTTTAAAAGTCGCTGTGTCCATGGACAGCTGTTCTTCATACATACTGGGAATGTTTCCTTTACATTCCTAAGGACATAAGAGCTTGACATCAAGCCAATACCTCTAGAAATGGTGAAAGCTAAACACACCCCATACTGATGCTTTTACTCTCCCAACAAACTTTCTCCCACAACTAAAATGTTAAAACTTTTACCCCACAGCCCACATTCTGAGATTAGTCCAATAACTAATGTTCTGTCCAAGTAAAATACATTTTGTCATAGCTTGAAAATGTTACCTTTCACAGAAGTATAGTATTTCTGACCAGCAGGGAACATATGTCAACATTATCTATTATTACCCAATGTCAGGACCAAAAAGGGAAGGTGGGTGGTGGATGTTAATAACGACTTAAGCGATTTCTAAAAGAGGCATTTGAGAAGTACAAAGCCAGAAGTTTCAAATGTTTTGTCTTATTTTCGCTGTGTCAGCAACCTGCCCCCCCTCCACCTCCGCCGCCACCAAGAACAAATCTAATGCTGCCTCCGACCCAATGCCTAGTTCTCTTTTCAATTTTAGCCAACGCTTTGCTAAGCTGGAAAGTTTGAAAAATACCCTAGAAAACTTCTCTACCAGAAATGAAAAACAAAAACATATGACCAGCAATGATGAAAGCAACTCCCACTCGCTAAGAAAAAGATTTTCAATCACAGAAGCACACAGCTTTTGGATTTGAAAATTTATTTTCATTTTTCAAGCTACTTGTCTGGTGTTTAGATTTGGGGGGTTGGGTTTCTTGTTTGACACTGGAGGAGGCAGGGGAAATGCATGTTGGGGGTGTAATTTTATTTAAGCAATTTTCACAAAGGTAAGCAGAAAGTATTCTTCCCACCCTTCAGGGCTGCAGAGAAGACAATGCCCATCCTCACTTCAGTGTGCGTATCCCCTGCAGGAGGGGATGAAAGTCACAGCTGGCAACAGTTCCACAGGAGGAAATGTGTCTCCCACTTTTCCTAAAGTTGAATCAAGTTGTGGCACAAAATACATAGTGAACCCGTGCCCCCAATCCTGGGCAGTCATGACCATGAACTGCAAATGTGTTTGTAGGTACCATATGCATATGCATGCATGCTCAGTCATGTCTGACTCTTTGCAACCCTGGAGACCTGTGCACTTTCCATCAAGGACATAGCGTCGTGAGATTCTGAGCCTGTTGGAAAGTAGCTTCTCATTTAGTCAACTGTTTGGTTACTGTAAAAATGAATCTTTCCCTTTGAAGAAGTCATTCAGAAAAGATTATAAAATAAAAGCAAAGAAATAGATCCCTCATGCTAGGAGACTCTTAGAGCTACAGAAGATTCAACCCATGGGACAGGACATGTCACAAGACTGTGGAGGAAGGTGGTAATGCTTACTGTCTTGACTTTTGAAGGAAGTAATTTTAATTCATTCTTCCTCATCTCACTCAGTTTCTGAGGACAGAAATCATGGAAATATAGTTCCTTCTAGACACATTACTAAAGGGGAAAAAAATTAATCCTATTTACTTAAATAGTAAATATTGCTACCCAAACAGTATTTTCATTGCTAAGCTGCAGAAGTCCATAATCATCCCACAACTAATGGTGGGTCCCAAGCAATCAAATTATAGAGAATTTTCTGCTCTTCATGAGATGTGATGACGCCCAAAGCACCAAGCAGAGGAGAGTGCTTTGAGGTAATTCTTCCAGTGTTGTAGGAGAGTTGGAATTGCCTAGGTTTCTTTGGTTCATTATTCCCTCTCACCTACTCCTCTGGGTCCATGTTTGTAATATGGTGTTAAGGCCAGGGGTTTGCTTACATTCACGGTAGAGGAAAAAGTTAACTGACCACCTCTCATTTAGAACATGGCTTCTGTGAAGCTAACAAACCACAGAAGATGTCGTACAAAAAAATAGTACCAACCTAGAGTGTCCTCTAAAAGAATCATTAAATGTTAAGATGGAAAAAAAAAAAAAAACCTTCAAAGCTCAACCTCAATCTTTAAAAGTAAGAATTGAAGCCAAGAGACAGAGCAATTTGCTATGTCACACAGCTTAGTAGGTACTCTGATTCTACTCCATTTCAGCACGACATCATGGATAACAGTGTTGAAGCTAGGGTCCTGGTCCCCTTAGGGCAGGTAATGTGCATAGCAGATTGAAAAGGATGTGAGGGGACCCTAAATTAAGATGCTATTTACATGTGCTTCTTCCCATATGATGTGGGCACTTTTCTGCAAGTATCCTTCAATTTTAAAAGAAAGAAAAATAATTAAATACAGTTAAAAAATACATATGTCATTTCCAATTTTAAAAAAATCTCTAAATACAAAATTTTAAAATAAAATAAAAACTACATATAAAGAGGGCTGACTTATATTAGACCATCATTTCAACCTAAACAATGGGAAATAAGAATTCCAATAAGGTAAACACTAACATATGTCTTCAAAATAATATTAATAATAATTTTCACTTGAAATGTACTAGTCAGGTTACATCATAGTCTACTTCTCATTTCTCTTGATCTTTAAAGCAACCTGTTCTATAAGGAGAAATTTTATTTGTATCATCATGTTAGAACTATGAAAACTGAAGTTCAGAGAGATTTATCAACTTGCCAAAGCTGACACAGCTCGTAGGCTGGTACAGGCTGAAGACGAAGCTGGGTATTTTGACCTCTGCATAGTTAAATATTCTCTCCACTGCAATGTGTTACCAGTAGTTATAACGTCTTGCCTTTGTGCGAACATAGGACATTCTCATTCCACACAAATACATATCAAAGTTTAGGCACTTTATGGGAATTTCCTGGCAGTCCAGTGGTTAGGGCTCCAAGCTTCCACTGCAGGAGGCACAGGTTTCATCCTTGGTCAGGGAACTAGGATCCCACAAGCCATGCGGCCCAGCCAAAACAAAAACTTCACTGAAAAGATTAGACACTTTGGGGATTACGAACGTGGAATGGAAACCTATCTTCAAGAAATTTGTTTTTTCTTAAGGAAGTGAAACAGCTTAGTTTTTAAGATATAAGTTCAATCACCAAAAATTAATCTTATGGGACAATTTTCTCTTCACTTGCATTTTGAGATGGCCAAAGACTAAGAAAAGCTGAAGAAGCATTTTAGGCTAAAACTGCCAAGAACTAAGTTCCCTTTTGAGGCTAGAAACATTTTTAGGGGTGGAAGTGGGGGAAGAGCTGATATTTTAATTGTTTCTCTCTGCTGGTGCATGACTCATGAGTAGACTTCTTGCCTTACAGAGAGATTAATAGACATTAAAGAAAATATCACTGTCAATTTTTGGTTTTTGACAAATCTGGAATCTAAGACATATAAACAATTCATAATTTCTACCACGTTTTACCTAGTAAAATTTGCAGATTAAAAAGCAAAAAGTTTGGAAGAAACAAGAAAATTAAAAGATGAAATTATGTCTGGTCCTTCTTCCTACCAGTGTTATCTGAGCAGCAAACTTGGTTGAGCTTTGGAGGCTTTGTCAGTTTTAAAGGTGAGCACATTGATTTATTTGTGTGTTAGCTTCTTGGGGACAGGTTACATGGTCTGCTTCAGAATTATTCTGGAACATTTTCCTAGTTAATATCATCACAATTCTTTCTTTTTATATTGGCCAATGATTAATGGACATTTGCCTGAATTTGAGTTGAGAGTTAATATACCATATTAGACTGCAAATGACAGGCTCCCTTTCTTCAATTTATTTGAGGCTTCTTGCAGAATAGTAAAACATAACACGGATCCAGATGCAAAAACTAGCCAAGAACAGACAGGGGAAAGGATTATGCCAAATTTAACATAACTGAAATAATCAGGAATGGTAGAATTTAGTCAGTTATTTTGACCCTCTTATTACCAATTTGGAACATCACACAGTTAGTATGTTTGGTTGCCATAAGACAAATAGCCATAAGATTTTAAAATATCAAAGTGATAAGCTACAACCAAATTAGCATGTAAATTAGTGCAATCTTTCTGAAGAAAAGGGCACTAACATGAAATAAAAGCCTAAAATCTGTATATATTTTGACTGGCAATTCCACTTCTGGAAATACGTTTTAAGAGAATAATCAAGAGTACAAAGACTATGAACAAATATTTAGCTACATGGAATATTTGTCCCAACCATACTTATAGTCTTTAAAAGATGAGAAACAATCTAAATGCTCAATAAAAGGGGATTAATTAAATAAATAATGGTGCAGCCAAGATAAAAAGTGTTATGAAAGAATATTTAATAACACTGAAATATATTCAATATGCATTCTTACCTCAAAAGATATTTTTTAAAAAATTACAATTGGGTTTACATTTTTAATGTGTATTTAACATAATATACATACAAGAAATGCTTGAAAGAATGTGCACTATTAACAATGGCTATTTTTAAATTGTGGAATTGTGGGCAGTTTCTAATTTTCCTCATTTTATGTTTTCTATACTTCCAAATTAGCACATAAATTAGTGATCTTTCTGAAAAAAAGGGCACTAACATGAAATAAAAGCCTAAATCTGTATATATTTTACATATACAGATATACATTTTGTATATACAGATACACAAAATATACAGATATATTTTGTATATACTGCTGCTGCTGCTGCTAAGTTGTTTCAGTCATGTTCGACTCTGTGTGACCCCATAGATGGCAGCCCACGAGGCTCCCCCATCCCTGGGATTCTCCAGGCAAGAATACTGGAGTGAGTTGCCATTTCCTTCTCCAATGCATGAAAGAGAAAAGTGAAAGTGAAGTCGCTCAGTCATGTCTGACTCTTCGAGACCCCATGGACTGTAGCCTACCAGGCTCCTCCGTCCATGAATTTTCCAGGCAAGAGTACTGGAGTGGGGTAATGATGTCCATTTTTTATAATGTACATCAATTACTTTGGCTAAGAGAAAATCAAAATATTTTTTAAACAAAAAAGAAATAGCTACCACCATGCTACAGAAGTATTTGTCAATTAAGCAAAAACAAAAAAATGTTATAGGCACATTATTTAAGTTATTTTCCATTCAAAGTGAAAACTCACTTCCAGCAAAAAATGAAAATAAACTACATTGGTTATTTTTAATTACCCTACTTCTTAGGGACCATCCTATAAGGTCAAATATTCAAATTATCTGAGGACAATACTGAAGTCAGTTTAAACATAGCAGTGTTGTTCAGTGGACTACAGCCTTGATATTTAATCTGCTGTTATGAATTTACATAATCTTTCAGTGTCTCAGTTTAATTACTAATAAAAAAGGGACAGGCTGTGAGTCATACTCAGCTCATTGAAGAATATTAGCCCAATCAAACCAAAAAGATGCTTTAATTTCATTTGGTCCTAGTTCCTGCTTTAGAACAGAATTAAAAACAAATATAGAGAAAGAGATGGAGAAAGTGAGTCACCTAATTTACATCTAACATAATGCAAACAAGTATTTCTTAATAGGTATTCAGTATCTGAAGTGCTAAATTATAACAACTTAGAAACGACTTCTTAATGGAAAAATCTTAGCATTTTTAATCTTACTGCAGATATTCTACCTTGTCAATTCAAAACCCATCTAATTTGGGGGAAAAAAAATCTTTTACTTAGAGACAAAGGTATGTCACCATACATCTCAAACTAATTAAATATAAACCTCTCCTGGAGTAATGGTTCAAAGAAAAAGGCAAATTATATTTTATAACTCAGGCAAAACAGTCATCCACCAAAAGAATATTGCCTTCTTTTAATTATTAGAATAAATCATTCCATGGAAAACTGTTTGGCACGTAGTGAAGATAAGATGATAAATATAACACAAAACAATAAAAGGAAATAGAGTCTCTGTTCAGCAAACTCATGCTAGTTGCAAGTGAAACCACTGAGGCACCACATACCAAGGCACCTCAGAGGCCTCAAAATGTCTCTGGTATTTCACATAAGTCTTGGATATAACCTGCTGCTGCTGCTGCTAAGTCACTTCAGTCGTGTCCCCATAGACAGCAGCCCACCAGGCTCCCCCGTCCCTGGGATTCTCCAGGCAAGAACACTGGAGTGGGTTGCCATTTCCTTCTCCAATGCATGAAAATGAAAAGTGAAAGAGAAGGCGCTCAGTCGTGTCCGACTCTTCGCAACTCCATGGACTGCAGCCTGCCAGGGAGTGGGGTGCCATTGCCTTCTCCTGGATATAACTTAGTCTGATTAATATTGACCCAAGAGACTTCCCTGGTGGTCCACTGGTTAAGAATCCACCTGCCAATGCAGGTGACACGGATTCCCTGGTCAGGGAACTAAGATACCATATGCCAAGGGGCAACTGAGACTATGGGCCACAACTGTCCAGGCTGCATGCCCTAGAGCCCGTGCTCTGTAACAAGAGAAGCCTTTGCAATGAAAAGCCAGTACAATGCAACTAGAGAGTAGCCCCTACTCATCACAGCTAAAGCCCATGCACAACAATGAAGACCCAGTGCAGCGATAAACAAACAAATTGTTAAAAGACTGACACAATTTAATTTTTAATAAATGGCCTTTTATAGTATTCCAACTAAAAATATTTAAATCTATTTTCTTAAAAAAAAATGTATTTGTTGTTAGGAGAAAAGATGCGGTAGATATGTTATTCACTAAGTATCAGTTACATAAATATGGAGCTGGTGGGTTTTGCTTGACCAGGTAGAATATTATGCATTTGGAGGTAAGGGAGTAGGTTGGAGCACAGCATGGGATGTTGCCTGAGTTTATTTTTAAGTAGTCTCCCTTTTCCCAAGACATTTGTGGCACTGAGGACCCAGGTGACTTGGTAAAATATTTTCATGTCTTTGGTTTTGAGCCCCACAATAGATACTTGGAAACTGCAGTTGCAAGAAATTGGGCTAAACTTTGTTATTTTAGTTAAAAGAAAGAAAATAGGGACTTTCCTGGTTTTCCAGTGGTTAGGACTCCAAAATTCCACTGCTAGAAGTTCAGGTTCAATCCCTGGCCAGGGAAATAAGATCCCTTATGTCACAAGACATGCCCCCAAAAAAAGAAAAAAAGACTTACAACTTATCACTACTTACTATCTCCCTGATTCAGCTGCCCAGTATTCTTCATGGTCCTTGTAAAAAGTCTTTTTCCATAGACAGATCTGCCCAATCTATGATAAGGTTTTCTGGCGCTGTGGAGAAGACTGTTCATTCCTCACTTTTCCTAGACGTAACTTTGTCATGGTGCCTAGCTCTCTATTGTCTAATAACTTCCTATGAAGCTCCCCCTTCATACTCACCATCCAGTACTATAATTTTCTCCAGAAAATGGCACGTACCCTTGAAAGTATCTCCTCTTGAGATACATATCCTATATCAGCAATTTAGCTCTTTCTAAATTGCTATTGGGTCTACTTCAAGTAATTGCACCCCTCCCCCGCCTTTATTCTTAACTATATAGATCTTAACTAGAACTGGGTCCACTAACCCATCTCCCAGTTAGGGTACTCAATGCTTCTCATTACCTCCATGGTTCTTCCAACAATATTTGGAAAATTGTGAGACACTTAGGAGAAAATCCCAGTTCTCTGGGCCCACTAAGCCTAGCTTAGTGAACTTTAGCTCATTCTCATGAAGACTGGCACTCCTGACACACTGAAAGAACACAGATACATGAGAAACAGAAAATCTCTAATAACAACATGGTTTGCACATAGAAAAATCAAAAGTGTAACATTTGACACTACATAACTCACATTTCTTAGTCTGTTCAGATACAAGAATATTATGAAAAAGGAAAAGGAATAAGTATAGAGTATATTTTGCAAGAATTTGGTCCTGAATATAAACAATAAGCAAAGAAGGGTTAAATAGGGTGCTGCTGCTAAGTCACTTCAGTCGTGTCCGACTCTGTGCAACCCCACAGATGGCAGCCCACAAGGCTCCCCCATCCCTGGGGATTCTCCAGGCAACAACACTGGAGTGGGTTGCCACTGCCTTCTCCAATGCAGGAAAGTGAAAAGTGAAAGTGAAGTCACTGAGTCTTGTCCGACTCTTATCGACCCCATGGACCGCAGCCCACCAGGCTCCTCCATCCATGGGATTTTCCAGGCAAGAGTACTGGAGTGGGGTGCCATTGCCTTCTCCAAATAGGGTGAGTAGAGCTAAGAGAATGGGGGGGGGGTGGTTTCATTTATATGAATACTTTTTCAGATAAAGGAGATCTGATTATTTCTATAATGTTGGTAGCTACCATTTAGTGAATACTCTATCATGGAGTTCTCTCCACACATTTTTCTAATTTAACCTATACAATTGCCCTTCCTTATCTCCCTTTTTTGGGATGAGGAAATCAAGGGTCAGAGAAATTAAGTAATTTCTACACTGTCAAATAGCTAGTGAAAGACAGAATCTTGTTCAAACTGAGGTCTACAGACTCTAAAGTTTGTATACTACTACAAAAACGAAAGCAGTGAAGAGGGAAAGGTTAGTGGTACAGGAAAAGAGCTTGCAATTGTTTGAATAAACAAAGCTTCAAGAGAAGCTAGAAAAATTGTATTTAGAAGAGAAGTATAGGAGGAAAAGTATCCCTTGGAAGGTGGAAACATACTTACTTCTCATAGACAAAATGAAAAAGTACATTAAAAATTAAATGGTTCTATATTTTAAGGTGACATTACAATAAAGTAGTATTGAATGATCATCCAGAAAGTTAGTTTGTGTGGGGCTTTGAAACTAAATACCTGCCCTAGATGGTATGGTTAAAACTTTGTTGAAGAGTAGATTTTGGTGCAACAGGTATGTGTTGGACATTAGCCAGGCCACCTAGCTATTAATCTTATAATTAGTTTCATTAACTTTCCAGATGGCCCCACATTACAAGCCACAAGCAAGGAAGACTGCACTCCTTAAATCTATGTTATACAGTCTTACGTAGTAAGAATTACAGTAACCACAATATAGTCCAATGATGAGCTTTAGATTGAGTCAAGAGAGCTTAGTTCTAGTTGTAGACTTACTAGCTAATCTTCTGAGCCTAATAAATTTCCTTAACTTGATTGTGGCCCATATTTCCAGTCTGTGTAGGAGGGGATTAATTTTTTCAACAAACATTCATTTAAAGAGCTTGATGTAGCAGGAACAATTATATGTGCTACAGAGTTACAATTATATATGCTACATTCTATACCCAAAGTCTCTACTCCTGGAATTTACATCCTAGTAAGGGATAGCAGACCAAAAAAAAAAAATCACACAAAAAAGCAAATCAGTAAACAAGGTCTCAGAAAGTAATATGTAAAAAAATTCAGGGAAATGTGAGAGAATATGCAACAAGGAGATAAATTTCAGATTCTTACTATATCAGAGGAAGAGGCGATGGTGGCTTTTGGAGAAATATTGTATATAGTCAGGATAGCAAAAATGATCTACTAATGGATTGTATATGGGATAGTAAAGGTAATAAGGAATCAAAGATAAGTCCTAGTAGTTTTTCTTTTCAAGACCAACATCAATGAGGTCAACATTTATGGAGCTGGAGAAAAATGGTGACGATCAGGTCTGAGGATTGGTAAATAAAGAGTTCCATTAATTGGCTATTAGACATTGTCCTCCATGATCTCCGAGGTTAATTCCAGTTATAAAATTCATCAGATAGGCCATTTTGAGAGACGAGAGATATCTTTGTGTCAGTGAATAAGACAGAATAGAAACGGTGGCCAAAAGAATCTAAGACATATATACAAACTGTGTGAGAGCCCATATTAACTCTAAGATGTGATCAATTACAGATCCATATTGTAATCTCTAAAAAAAAAAAAAAAAATCATGAACTTAAGCATTTATTTCACAGAGTATTAAGATCAAGTATAGGACAAAGAAGATGTTGATCTAGAACCAAAGTTATTAGAGACGTAGTAGATTAGAAATCAAGCCCTGGAGATCGATGCATACCATACGGAAGATGACACACATCTGAAAGACAGGCAAGCAAAGCAACGATGGCAGAGACCTCTCTCAGCCACTGGCTTATGCAAGAATTCATGTTTCCTCTCTATTCTCAAACAATAAATGGGCTAGGAGACTATAGGGATATGCCTGGGTGGGTTTAGTGTGAAACCTGCCATTTTATTTTGTGAGGGCTGGACTTATCACCTCAGAGGTGAGAAAAACAGGTGTGAAAAACATACCCCCTTCCCATACCCATTTCTTCTAATAAGCACATTCTTTAAAAAAAAAAAAATTCTTTATTCAGATAACAAATTATTCCCAGAGCCCCTATTTCCCAAGGCCACACTTCACTTTCTTCAATAGAATTGTCCCAAACTCTTGGAATCAGAAAATGGTATCATGATAAGTTCAGAGAAATACAAGGTTAACTATGGAATACACTTTCATTTCACTTTGCCACAAGTTACTATACTTGAAAATACATTTGAAGAATATCTTTCATAAGAAGACACTCCTAAAATGTTGTTAGGCACCATAAGAAATATTTCTGCCCCCTTAAAGGAACCACGGTGTTGCAGTCATCACCACTGGCCCAGGACAGATGACTCACTGTCATTTTTCAACCAGAACGAGATACAACCAAGAATAATGAGAGATGCTGCAAAAGAGAGCATTTTGTAAATTGTAGTGTAATATGAAAAGATAAGATGCGATTCTTATCTTCTTATTCAATCATGAGGAAATAATGCTGGTTATCAGAGAGTGGAATCCCTATAGAGTTATCATTCCTTAAGGCTGGATCACAAATGTGGTCACAACCAAAGCTAGGGTTGAACAGTCTAAGCGACTACTATTGCTGAGAAGAATGGTGACTCGACATGGGCATCAATGTGACCATAAAAGTTTCACTTCAGCACTAGATATTTGATATTCAGTACCACTGGAAAAGGTAAAGGGTGGTTTTTTTCACGCCTTTTTATACTTGGTAAGTGATAGGTCCCACCCATTAGAGCTCTAATTTATTTTAAATAATAGATTTCACCCAAAAAATCTCACCTAAACCACTGTCTCATGTATTTCTATTGAATTGTAACCTCTTTTTTTAAGTACAGAAGTTGAAATTATCCCCTAGCAAACTTAGATTTGCAAACTCATTTATTTGATAAATTTACCTTATACCCTTCTTTCCTACTCACATGAAATCCTGGCTTCACTATTTTTCCCTGTCCTCCTAATACTATCCACTCTCTGATTCTCTTCTAAGTTCACATACATACAGGTCTTCATCATCACAGAAAATGTAAGATTCAGTATTTTAAGGCTTTCTTCATTCATCATATTTAAAAATGCTTTCTTCTCAACCTCCTTGGATCAGTAAAGTAAGAATGTTTTTGCAAAAACACACATAAAAACATATTTATTATATTTTACTTAGTTTTAACTAATATGCTGAACATTTCTAAATGCCTCTCCTCCTTTATAAACTGCCAACATCACATGCATTTTTTAATATGAGCTTTTAAATGATAAGGACACCATCTCCATCAAACCTTTAGCACTATAATTCTCTCATCCAAGAAGCTACTGTGTCAATGTTCCCATCATTGACTCCAACATGCTGGGGAACCTTCTTTATATACAATACTTTGGTGCATTTTCAAGACTCAGATTACAAATACGACCAGAGACATTGTGAAAAAACCAATGCATACCATCCAGTATCACTAATTTGACAGCATAAAAGTGTTAATGCTAACTTTACTTTGAATTTATTAAACATTTTCTTTAGACAAAGAGACTAACTATAGATTATTAGTAAATTCTTCTTTTACAACTAGAAACTTTTAAGAGACCATAGCTATTGGGAGGAATAAGCAATTCATGTACCCTCCAAGTACACACAAGTTGTCTTTTCCAATTCGTAACTACTAGAAGTCTAAACTGAGCTTTAAAAAAAAAAAAAAGACAAAAGTCAGAATGCTGTGGTCAAGACATTCAGATCAGTAAGGCTTCCTAAATTCACTGTTAAAAAATAAATTCCATTCAAAGGATACTCTAATCACCAAATCCAGAGTCTGTTCAAAATAAAAGGACAAAAAATGAGATCAAAACATAAAAATGCCACAGCTTTATTTAAGTGCTATTTAAGCTATAAAGGATTTCCTGTTGTTCTTGTTTTAAATAATTTTATAGTATTCTTTTTGTTCTCGGGTTACTCTATATCCAAATAATCATGCATGTATGTAAATGACTCAATACAACAGTGGATGCCACCGATAATGTAAACATTATTGTTTATCCAGAAGCATTATATGTTCATGCAAAAATGGCATTAAAAGTTTGTGGCCAGATCAAAAAACCACAACTGCAATTGTTTATTTATATAGCTCACCATTACTCTGTAGTGTAAGTTTACATTTTTTAAAAATTTCTAAACATTGCTGAGTTAGTCTTAGAAGAGTGAAAAATTCATCGTTCGCCTAAATGATTAAAGACAAACAACTTAGGTCTATGCATGCGGCAAAACACTTTAATATGGAAATTATTTACTTTGCCCAGGCTTATAGTTTTCATTTTGATGCTGCCCTTGAAACTGCATGATAACAGGGGCATTCAGTGGAATTTCTGCATTTTTCTCTTTAGTTCAGGGCAGCTGGTTTCTTTCCTCTCTAAGCAGAAAGCTAAAGTATATTTATCACTCTAGCAGTGACTCAAAACAAACAGGAAGTCTTCATCAGCCGGCTCCTGGGCATAGCTGATATTAGGTACTGGCAGAAAGGAAACAGAGACTTCATTCTGTGGGAGTCCGGCAGAATGTACATGCAGATGCAGGCGATAACAAAGTTAGGGATGCTCCAAATGACCACCGTGTGCTCCCAAGATTAAGTGCTCTTCTAAGGCCCGCCAGTTCTCAGAGTCTGTGAAAATTCCTCAGGAGTTTTCCTTTCCATTTCAGTTTGAAAGAGTAGTTTGAACTGGATACCACGAGCCTTAGAATCCTTGTGAACCTATGCGCCAAAGGAAACCTGGGAGGGAACTATTCTGGGAGATTTGGCTTTGATCTGGTTGCTAGGAAAAAGCCCTGCTTTTGTCTGGAAGTATTCTGAATGGCTCCTTCAGTCAGAATGAGGCCTGCAGGTCACTGTCTGAATTAAGTGAAGAGGATTTTTTTTTTTTTTTTAATGCTAAAAATGAAGTTGTCGCTGTGTGCCATAATAAAGCTGGAGAGAGCCAACTATGGTGCTGAGCAATGGCACCGGTTCTTTGCTGCAACTTAAACTCCAAGGTATACTGAGAAAACCACTGAAGCATGCTTGCAGATCAAATATATGCAAATATTCCTCAGTGGCACATATGTTCCTAGAGACCTTCGCCTTCACCTTCTTTTTCAAATAAAACCTGTTTCAGATTCAAAGCCTGCTTTGTTTTTATTAATATAAATGTTCACTTTCTTTTACCTTATAAAAAAGTAAGAAGAGGTCAAACATTCACACCTAACTTTTTGCAGCTAAACCAAGTTCAGAATGGATTAAACTGCAAACTACTGATCCCAATTCAAATATTATTAGGCAATACACTTTTTTTTGGGGGGGGGTCCTTAAAATATGTTTGTATTTGTTTGCCAATCTCCTTGTTTAAAATAAAGTTTATACCTTTGTATAAAAATTTTACAGCCATTATCTAATCTCCACAGATCCTGGTGAGGTAGAAAGGGAGCAAATCTTATCTCCATTCTACAGATGAGGAAACAGAGATGCAGGGAGGTTGAATAACAAGCTCACATTTTAAGTGGCACATTCTGTCCAAATGCAAACATGATAGTAGGGCACAGGCTTTATTTTTCCAGGAATGGGACTGGATTTTCATCTAGTCACTTATGTGCTCACCGATCTCCTTTAAGACCAATAATTCTATAGTGACTATACTGAATCTCCATATAGCCTAACGGACAAATACACAGCAAACAAGCCCAAGTGAGGATCAAACCTTTGACCTTCGTACTACTGGCATCTGGTGCCGAGGAACTGATCCACGGACTGAAAGCCTAAGTAGTCCAAAGAAGAATGGGACAGACCCCAAAGCTTCCACTGCTCCCTTCTAAGGAATTCTGGAATAAGAAAGAAGGGGCTAGTTTCCATGAACTTATCTCATTTTGTTCTCCCAAGTTTGAAAAACATTTTACACTCCAAGCAAGTCCTAAAATGTGAGATAGAAATAAAAATAAACAAATAAGAGATAGCTAAGAGGCAAACTACATGAAAGAAAATTTAAATACAGTAAGAAAAACTGAGGCTGGGACCTTCAGGAACTCAGACTCTTTGCGACCTTCTGCAACTATACAGTCCGTGGAATTCCAGGTCAGAATACTGGAGTGGGTATCTTTTCCCTTCTTCAGGGGATCTTCCCAACCCAGGAATCAAACCCAGGTCTCCTGCATTGCCGGCAGATTGTTTACCAGCTGAGCCACAAGAGAAGCCCATTTAGATATCATAGATATCCCCTCTTTGGGCTTCCCAAGTGGCTCAGGAGTAAAGAATTCTCCTGCCAAGCAATAAACATGGGTTCAATCCCTGGGTAGGGAAGATTCCCTGTAAAAGGGAAATGGCAACCTACTCCAGTATCCTTGCCTGGGAAATCTCATGGACAGAGGAGCCTGGTGGGCTACAGTCCACAGGTCCCAAGAAGTCGGACACGACTTAACAACTAAACAACAACGGACATCCTCTTTAAAAATAAGTAGGTCTTTCAGTTAAAAAATAAATAAATAAACTGGCAAAAGAAGCAAGTAGTGACCCTTTTTCTTCAGAAAAAGTTAAAAGGAAAAGTATGCAAGACTACTGAAGTGTTAACCAGATAGAACTGTATTAATCAGGTGATAGAGGTATCTCCTGGAAAAAAGTTGCAAAAACACCTCTTAGGTCAGAACACCTTCTAGAGGTTTCAGAAGCAGGAAGGCAGCCTCACCTACCCTTTGGAATGCAAATTTCCTGCAGTAACACCAGGTAAAAGGAAGCCTAAAGCAGACGTCTGGGCCAAAAGACAAAACAGAAGTCTTTTCAGAGACACATCCTCTCTCAGTCTACCTGTTTCCTTACTCAAATCTTTTTCAAACTGCCTATACCACTGTAGGTCTGTGAATCATATGTCTATGAACACTACAAAAACATCCTTAATCCATCTCTAAAAACCACAAAGCCTATCTAGGTTTTAGCATAAAATTGATAGATCCTGAACTCTCTCAGTACAGGACTATTGGTATGTTGGGCTCAACTCTGTATGTGGAAAGGGACCAAAACCGCTTTCCTGGATCCATGAAATAACAATAGGCTAGCAGTACCAATTAGCCAGACCACACAATGGTTCTTCAGGCATTGCCTAAGACCCCCTACTGAGTGGAACCCAAACCCTGGGGCTTACACTACCCTTACTTATTCACCACTGCCTTGTACAAATGTTCCAGCAACCGGGGAGAACTTGGCACTAATTTCTCAGTGTGTCACCATGGCTCGAGTTAAGCAAAAGCCAAAAATGAATTAGGTAAATACAGTAAGTTCAGGCACAAATTCAGCAGGTGAATTTATTTGCAAATTATTCTTTCGACCCTTCTAATTTAAGATTCTCTTTAGAGACATAAGGAGCTTCCTTGGTGGCTCAGACAGTAAAGAATCTATGTGTAAGATCCCTGGGTCAGAAAGATCCCCTGGAAAAGAGAATTACTACCCACTCCAGTATCCTTGCCTGAGAGAATTCCTGGTGGGCTACAGTCCATGAGGCTGCAAAGAGCCGGACACAACTGAGTGACTAACACTTTAGAGACATAGGATAGAACTTTGTCATTCTTAAAGTAAAGAAAAACAGTATTTGGTTTCAATATCTGGTGCACAGTCAATCATATAAAAATATTAATAAAAGAATCTTTCAAAGTTATGCATTTATTACAGGATTATTAATTTCCATAATGAGAATTTTATTGTTAAAATAGGATTGATGTAAGACAAATTTTTTCCTCAAGATTTCTCTATCATTTAATTGAGGCACCTTATTCCTTCTACCCCAATACACAACCGTTCCTGTTATTCTTTGAATTAATTTGTATAAAAGCCTTCTGCAAAAGCCATCTTTCTGGATCCACAACCTCTTCTCTAAGCATTTGTTAACACATTAAATTACACTAAAAATCCACCCACCAGAAATTAGACAATGTATCCTGGTTTTAATATTTTTTGAAGGCTTACAAACTGCTAATCATTAAAGCAGTGATTCCCAGCCCTGGTTTTGTGATAGCCTGGGGTATCTCCAATTACCTCATAGATCTTGAAAAAGCAAAATTCCAAAATGTTTTTCAAAAGAAAATTAATTATAGTTTTATTTAAGTTGAAATATAAATATCTGCCATTGGAGGTAGAGAGTGTGTCACAGTTGAACTTAGTGGGCTGGAACATTGTTTGAAAAAAAAAAAAAAAAAAAACAAGCAACAATAGCCCATTGAAACACCTCAAAGCTCAAAATCATTATGCTTTCCCAGGAAAAAAAGAAATGTTATTCTTAAGAACTTGAATTCCAACACACACCTTATGAGAGGCACAGAAAGGAACTAGGACAAAACCCATTCCAGGACATTTCCTCCAAAAGAATACAAATAAGGTGTGTCACACATTTTCATGAATAAAATAAACATGATAATATCTAATAATACCATTGCACTACTGTATGTGCCTAAATTACAGTTGAACTGAGAAATGAGAAAATCTCTGGAATTGGACCAGGATTGCTTTTTAATTGTCCATTAGAAAAAGCAAAGAATAAAATCACCCGTAATGATTTCCTTTTGAGATCATTCACCTTATTTTTAAAATACAAAAATCAAAAACATATTGAGATGCATGGTGAGGCTGAGCAGTAAAACCGAAGCACACTGTCTCCTCTCCTAAGCTCAGGCTCAGCAGCTACAGCAAGCCCACAGTGCCAGCTTGAGACTGGCAAGGCAACTAGCATTGCACAAAACAAAATCTGAATTCCTCAGTGCCACACTGATTCCACAGAGGACATCTCTCCTCTCTCTCTCTCTCTTTTTCCTCACCTTTTTTTCTTTTCTCCTAAATTGAGGTCTTTCTATATTTAGGGATATTATTTCATTATGGGAGATGCCTCCTAAGCCAATGAAAAACAATGACAATTTTATTTTCACATGAAGATTCCTCTCCCAGGGCCATATTCCATGAATGAATGGCTTGTAGGACACACCACTAATAATAAACTCCACCACCTGTGCCAACACAAGTGTGAGAAAAGCCCAGGGAACCTAACGCTGGCCAAAAGAATTCGCCCATACCTGCAGTGGCTGACTCCTTCCAAGAAAGCTGCGGAGACTGCTTGCTCTTTTACTTGCTTATTTGCCAGGAAGGTATTCCTTCTTTTAAAAGTGAAAAATAAATAGCTCCAACAACCTTTTCTCTGTCTTGAAATCAGTATTTCTACTAGAAAATACATTCATAAATGTGGTCTGTAGAGATACTGGAGAACTATACTGGACAAAACATACCAGTATGTGTTGAAGGAGCAACCCTACACTGGCTAGGAAAGGAACTGGGAACAAGGAGGTCATTTCCCATTCAAATTTAAATGTCACTATGAAATGGTGTCAAAAAATCAAACACATCAGGAGCGATTGCACATGTCACAGACCCATCTCATCTGACCTCCCCAACACTTATACTGTGAGTGTTTCTGTCACTGAATTGTCTGGATTCCAGACAGTGTTCTGGCTGAGTTCTCACCCACCCTATGGATTAATTCAGACCTTTTTTCCCCCTTTAAATCTCAAGCTTGTTTTCCCCCTGCAACACAAAAGGCTTTCAGTCTACCTACCCACCATCAATAAGCTGGTATGCACAGAAGAAAACAATTTGGTTAACTGTTGAAATAGAATACACTTTTTTTTTAATCCACATAATTGATTACACAACTTAATTCATTTATTGGATAAAACATAAGTTCTACCCATTACTCAAGCCATCCTCACTTCCATTCTTTTTATTCTTCATCCATTTAACAAATATTTATTGAGCAACTACAGTCAAAGCACTTTGCTGGGCACAGAGTTTGCAGTACTGGATAAGACAAAGCAAGTCCTGTTCTCTAGAGCCAAAATCCTCCTGGAGAGACTGGCCTGCTTCTTAACAAATGATGGGAAAAAATAGTCAGGGATGTAATATTTCAAAGCAGGAAAGACTTAGAATATATTTTAGAGTCAAATGAAGAAAGGGGATCAAAGATTACCATCATGTTCTTTACTTGAACAGCTGAGTATATGGTAAGCCATTAATTAACTGAGATGGAGCTGATTGGGAGGAATAGTTCTATTCCTTCTCTCTTAGGTGTGAGAGGTGGAAATTCACCTATTCAGCTTTGTCCATCAGCAGTCCTTGAAACCATGAAAAATGGACTTGTATTGGATTTCTTCATTTTTCTTATGCTCTAGAATTATATTTAAGTCACAATATTCTAAGTGGCTAGCCTGGAAAATCCCATGGGCGGAGGAGCCTGGTGGGTTGCAGTCCATGGGGTCTCTAAGAGTCGGACACGACTGAGCGACTTCACTTTCACTTTTCACTTTCATGCATTGGAGAAGGAAATGGCAACCCACTCCAGTGTTCTTGCCTGGAGAATCCCAGGGATGGAGGAGCCTGTTGGGCTGCCGTCTATGGGGTCGCACAGAGTCGGACATGACTGAAGTGACTTAGCAGCAGCAGCAGCATGCTTTGCTACTCCACTCCCATCAACTTCAAATCCTAGCTTAAAATCCAATTCCTCTAAGAAAGTTTTGCTGATTGAAACTCTCTACATAATGATTACTCCTTATTAATAACCATTCTTTCAGTGTTTATTATGAATCTGTTACTCTATTTTTGCTTTTGGATTTAGCCCAGATTCCTTGGCCTTCCTCTCCTTTTCAGCCTCCAACTGCCCCACTTCCCAACTGCATCCTTGGCATATCCTGATGCCCCATTGAACTCTGTGCTACCTAAACCTGAGCTCTGCCCTCTCCATGACTGTTCCCTAACTGGCATTCCCTCTTTATAGTTCCTCTTGCCTCACAATCCAACCAATCCTTTAAGACTCAGATCAAAAGGCCTCTTTTCAAAAAACCGTTTTTGACCCCTCCCCAGTCAGAGGTGACTCCTCTTTCCCCACTCCCTAGGAGGTAATGGAGTAAAAAGGCTGACATCTCAGCTCTAGGGTCAGACCCTCAGCTCACAGGCCTACCTCCCTCTGCCTCGTCTTAGCTGTGTGCCTTTGGGTAACTTACTAACAAGTATAGTTTTGTACCGCTTCATCTGGAAAGTTAATGAGGGGCAGGAGGAAGTAAGAGCCCCTATAACTCATAAAGTTGGCCTAAGGATTGAGATGACATACCTAAAGTGAAAGTGTAGTGGCTCAGTCGTGTCCAACTCTTTGTGACCCCATGGACTCTAACCTGACAGACTCCTCTGTCCAAGGAATTCTCCTGGCAAGAATACTGAAGATAGGTAGCAATTTCATTCTCCAATGGATCTTCCAGACTCAAGGATCAAACCCAGGTCTCCAGCATTGCAGGCACATTCTTTACCATCTGAGACATCAGGGAAGCCCTAAAATATATCATAAATCCTGATACATAATAAAGATTCTTCAATGTTAGACACTTTGGCTATTCTTATTTCAGTATTCTTTGACTCCCTTGTAAAAATAACAATCTACTTTGTGTGTGGTTATCTTTAACCCATCGGATTAAAAGCTGAATATAATGAATATATTGGTGACATCTTTGTATTTAGTAGATATTTTATGAATATTTAGTGATTAATGAAGGCTGAACATAAACAATTTTAAAATTTTTCATTCCTTTTGCCCAAATAGATTTATTCTTCTTAAAGGAGAAATGCTATCTTTTCATTTATTTAAAATTTTATATTGCCCAGTATGCACATATTCTGTGTGTATATTTATGTATGTACATGCTCAGTCACCTCAGTTATGACCCATTCTTTGCAACCCCATGGACTATATCCCGCCAGACTCCTCTGTCCATGGGATTTTGCTGGCAAGTACTGGAGTCGGTTGCCATGCCCTTTCGCAGGGGATCTCCCCAATTCAGGAACTGAACCTGTGTCTCCTGTATCTCCCACAGTGCAAGCAGATTCTTTACCGCTGAGCCACCAGGGAAGCCCCCATATTTATGTATATACACACACTATATATGCTGTGTATATATAGTATACAATCTATATTTTCACTTGTTTTGAATTTTCTGAATTAAGAAACTCCAAAATAATCAATACATAAATGTATATATCATACTAAATCCACCAGTGATACTGCTTTTAAAAAGAAATACTATCTCTTCACTTATCCCATTGGGGCATCATTCTGGCTCACAGAACTTTCAGGCCTCTGAAAGCCCAGCATTAGCAGGAGGTTCTTATTAGTGACATGCCTTTTCACCAAAAATCAATTAATATTTATTGGACAAAGTGTGGATGCAGCATACCATGCTGTGTGTTCTGTACATATTTTCCAAATATGAAGACACTATCTCTGCTCCTTACATGTCAAGAAAGACAAAGCTCATGACCATAATAATACATACCTCTATAGGTATCTCCTCTCATAGAAGGAAAACTTTCAATAAACAGGTAGATCTTGAAAGGCTTTGAGAAATGACAAGGATAGATCTAGTGGAGAAATAAAAGGAAAAAATGTGGATTTGAAACTCAATCAATGGTTAGTTGTAGTTTACTTTCTTTTTAACTAAGCATAACATGCTAAAAAAGGGATGAAAACCAGATTAAAAGATAAACTTGGAATCTTTGCATCTTTCTTCACAAAGTACCACTTAAGCTAGAAAGGATTTCCTATATTTTCTAGTAAACATAATGTTATTATATTCTTTATTCCTAGATTATGCTATAACCAAATAATCATAGTTGTAAATTATACAACCTGGCCTAAAGAATGTCATTTTTCTTCAGTGACAAGCTAGTTTCAAAACCCAGAATAGACTGTAATATAATCCACTGTAGTTTTCTCTGGTTTATTTGCTTTTCTTTCTCTTTCTTCACCTTTTTGTCCTTCCCTACTCCTTTCTTTTCTTTCCTTTCTTCTTTTGAGCTTTCCAGCATTTGTGAATAATTTGATCAATGCTTCCAGCTAACAATTTGTGTCTTCAGCCACTAGTCAGAGGCTATATTCTGTCCCATAGATTGTCTCCAATACACACTCTTCTTTTCTTGGTTGAGTTATAACACATACTTTTTTCATCAACCTCTAAAAAAAGTAACAAAGACTCCATTCTTACACACAAACTCAAGAATCCAGGATAATTTCTCATGTAGCATCCATTTAGACTCTCAATATTTCTTAAAATCTAACTGCCTAAGGCATATCCTGAATTCTGATAAAAAAAAAAAACTTCTCCAATTCTATCTGTAAAATACATCTCTCTTGATGTTTGATTGACAAACTACCTAAAATACACTCAAACTGAAACAAGTGGGTAATAAAACCACCGAGATAACTTGGTTTCATAATTTCTACGTACTTTATTCACATTCTGTAGAGCCTCCCTGGATTACATATTTGAACTAAATAAGATTTTAGCCTATGTCTTTCTGCCTCATACATTATTTCTCTGCTTAGCTACTGAAAGTTATTTTCCACTAGCATTCAATTTTAACTTAGTGGCAAAATCCATAGTCTCAAATGCAAAATTGTTCAGCTCTATCTGAAAATTGTTCAGCTAGTTTCCCCGGTACTTAGCAGGTAAAGAATCTGCCTGCAATGCAAGTTATACAGGAGACACAGATTCAGTCCCTGGGTTGGGAAGATCCCCTGGAGAAGGAAATGGCAGCCACTCCAGTATTCTTGCCTGGAGAATCCCTGGACAGAGGAGCCTGGTGGGCTACAGTCCATACGATCACAAAGAGTTGGACACAACTGAAGTGACTGAGCACACACGTATGCATCTGAAAGTAAAGGACATCTCCTAATTTTGTATCCCATATTTACTCTTCAAAATAGTTGTTTAAAAAAAAAAAAAAAACACTACTACCA
>NW_011494902.1:13888153-13903295 GCF_000754665.1 Bison bison bison | reverse complement strand
CTTTCCTGTTTGCTTTCAATCTCCAGCCTCAATGAAACAACCAATGTTAAAACTGAGGACATTTATTTTAATTCATCAAAATTGGTCTTTGCCACTGCATTGTTTGCCTTTCTGCCACTGAAAAATTGGGACTTGGAGAGTAGTGAGTGAGAAAGGGCTCTGGAAGGAAAGACATTATTTGATATAATAACATCGCAATAATAGAGCTCTTTCCCCACATGCTTCAAAACTGACTCAGAATTTAGGAAATGGAACGCAATTACTTCGTTAAGTGGGAATTTAAGTAGGAAGTTAAAAAGTTTAGCTACTTTATTTTTAAGTAGTAAGCTCCCACAAGGATGAGTTTTGCTCTTTTTATTTACTACCGAATCCTCATGTTTAGAACAGTGCCTGCCACATAGTAGGGGTTAGCTCAATAAATAAATGTTAAGTAAATGAGCTACTATACCAAAAAGAAATGCTGGAAACTTGTTTACTAGCTGTCAAAAGTATGTTCCTTCATGCATAAAATAGCATCAACTATGTAATTTGCCCCTACTTCCTCCTTTTCCAGAAAGCCTACAAAAGAACTGTAACTTTTTACCTAAGGATCAAAGGTGTCAACCTACTGGCTCATGCTCCTTTAAAGTCCTGGATAATAGTCTTTGGTTATTTTTAGATAATTTCTTTTGTTTCAAGCTTGAAAAGAAGTATTAACAAAGATCAAAAAATAAATCACTGATTCAGAGCAGGAAAATGCATATTAAGAAACTCAAAATATAGATTGTGGAGGCTGTGAGCTAACCTTCCCAGAATACAAGTCAGATCTAGCTTTAGATACTAAAGTATTATATTGGTCCCACTTGGGACCCGTCAACATAAAAGGCATGAAGAGAACTTGAAGAGTTGAAAGTCTGAAAAGGAAAGAAGAATAATAACTTAATTATAGAGTGACATTCTCAATACCTAAAACAACAAGCCAAGAGGTAGAAAAACACAACCAAATTGTAATAATGGTTTACTCTAGGTGGTGGGACTTTGGTTGAGTTTACTCTCACCCACAGTTTTCAGTATTTCCAAACATTCCACAGTAAGTATGTAAGACTAGTACAGTCAGAAAGAAAATAATATGCATATTTCTTAAACCAAGAAAGAAGCCAAGGGTAAAATCATGTGAGACATAAAGAAAAAATAAACGATTAAGATTACAGTTAGCCCTCCATATTTGTGAGTTTTACATCCATGGATTAGGAGGGCCAACTGTATCCATTGTACTGCATGTTTTGTGTAAGAGACAAGAGTATCCTTGGAGTTTTTTATTTTTATTTTTTTTTTGGTGGGGGTAGGGCGGTCCTGGAACCAATCCCTTGTAGTTCCCAAGGGACAATTCTATATAGCCAAATAAGAGAAGGGATATTGGTGATTTTAACAATCTTCATTGTTTAAAGCATCCATTCAACTAAACCTACTGCAAAGTACTAGGATGGACTTATTTCTTTTTAAAAAGTGTGTATATATATGTATGTGTGTATATATATGGGATGTATGCATAAATACACATATGCATACAACATATACACATACATACTACACATACTTACAAGGGAGTGACATTCTTAGAGAAAGAGCAAAAGCACACAATGTGAAAAAAAAAGAAAGCATCTATATACCTAGAATATCATTTAGGCAACAGCTCTTACACAGTGATGAGATGTGAAGATGGGGAACATGAACAAAGGTTAAGGAGTATGCCTTCCCAAGGGGACACTGAAGAATGTCAGGAAGAGGAGACATGTTTAAAGTAAATGTTGAAATAAACTGCCTGTTGTACCACAATCAAGGCATACCCATGCAAGTGTACAATGTGTGAACATACATTCTGGAGTAGAAAATTGTTTGAGAATTCCTAACCTACCATCCATAAGGTGAAGGATTTCAGGCAGTCCATGACAACATGGAAACAGGCAGTTTCACTTGCAGGGTCATTGGAAATGAAAGGTCTTGCCAAAAAGAAAGAAAGGACCCAAAATTAAGCTCTGTTTGTTGCACACAGCTGACTAGAAGCTTTCCTAGTATCTATACATCTTGATCCAAAATTATCTGGTGGAATACAACCCCAATCTAGTAACTTCCTTGATCCATTCTGTGGTCAAAGTGAAAGTGAAAGTTGCTCAGTCGTGTCCGACTCTTTGCCACCCCCTGGACTATATAGTCCACGGAATTCTCCAGGCCAGAATACTGGAGTGGGTAGCCTTTCCCTTCTCCAGGGGATCTTCCAACCCAGGGATCAAACCCAGGTCTCCCACATTGCAGGCGGATTCTTTACCAGCTGCGGTCAAGGAGTTGTATTACTCTTAACAAGGCTGTCATTGGTAACCAGTTTCTCTTTCTAGTTGTCATTTCCTTCTCCAGGGTACTTTCCAACCCAGAGATCGAACCCGGGTCTACTGCCTTGCAGGCAGATTCTTTACCAACTGAGCTACTAGGGAAGTACCTAGTTGTCACAGGGATAGTTAATAAGAAGGAACAGTATCCACATAACAAAAGGTGACCGCTCTCAAGTACCATAATTGTACCATAAGAGGAATATCAAGAAAACATGCTCTCACTCAGAGAAATTGCTCTACCAGCAGAAATATCTGGAATGTTAACATGTGCCATGGTTAATCAGAGAGACACTTGGAGGACATGGGGTTTTTCAGGCTCTTGAAATCACATTACATAGGTATCTGTTTCCCTTTGACCTCACAACAATGTCAATCAACTAGGTAAATCTAGGATTAAAATGTGTTTGTGCTCAGTCGCAGCTGACTCTTTGTAGCCCCATGGACTGTAGCCTGCCAGGCTCCTCTGTCCATGGGATTTTCCAGACAAGAATAGTGGAGTGGGTTGCCATTTCCTACTCCAGGGATCCTCACAACCGAGGGCTCAAACCTGCATCTCTTGTACCCCTGCATTTTAGGCACATTCCACCACTGTGCCACCTGGGAAGCCCAGGATTAAAATGGTTTGGATTAATTCAAATTTTCACACTGCATCCGGACCAAGCAGACAGAAAACAGAACCAGACCTAAACTTTCCATTCAGAAGAGGAGCCCCTTCCAGGCTCTCCCATTCCTCATGCATTGCTACAATTGAAGACACAGCAAAAGGAAGCATTTGACAAGAAATCCACCTGGCTTCCTTCTTCAGAGGAATAGTGAGGATGTACCCAGCACCTCCTACGTGTTGCCAACTGTACTGAACGTTTCACATCCACTATTTCTTTGGGTTCCTGAGAACGTCCAGTTCTTCTACTCTCTCTAAAGTTAAATTTGGGGAAATTCAAGGGTCCTTGGAAGGCCCCCGACAACAGTAGCCAGGAAAGTGTTTAGAGTAAGTCCAAGAATAATCTAGTCCCAGTCATTCAAAAAAGGCAACATAGTACAATTGGATGGAAAGGAGTGGAAAATTGTCTTATTATGGGAGGCTTAGTGCCACCACCTTGCATCAGAGCAAATTCTGAAGGAGTTCCAAACCTAAATTATTCTCCTCAGGGTTTATAACTCACCATATTTGGCTCTTATATATCTCACTCACTCATTTTCTTTCTCTCTCTCAGTTTTGCTCGATGCCCGCATGAGACAAAAAGGGTGCACAGGGTTGGTGAGAAGTGACAAAGATCAAAGGGCAACATCACCCTGCTTGCTCCAAGCTGTTAGCCCTAGGACTCTACTGTTACTCTCACTTCCACCCACAGCCCTTTTTTCTCTGATGCATAATGAACATCGACCAGAAAGCTTTCTCCATTCCCATGCCCAGCTCTCTATCCCATCTCCCTTTCCCCATCCTATTTCCTCTACCTATGTGTACGCATACGCACATAGACACACATTCTCACACACTTCCCTTTGCTTTAAAGGCATTGAGTACTCATCCGAGAGAAAAGGAAACATTCAGACTTCATTGACCATACACATGTGCCCCAAGTCAAATTCTGACTTGGTTTGGGGGTGGTTTCAATGTATTAGTTTTTATTAGTTTCACAGTCACTAATCAATACCACACAAGAATCAATTTCAAATACCCTTTCTCGAAACAGAGCTTTGACAGTCCTAGTTTAGGGGTGACACTAAAACTAGATAGCACTTCTTTACATCACTTTTGTGAACACTGCATGCTGGCAAAAGATTATTAAAGTAGCTCTTGTTACCAGTTTCCCTTTGTTCTCCACATCTCAGAAACCTGCACAACTCAGCTGCATGTAAAATGATGCAGAAGCATTTTGGTCAGCAGCGATGCACCCTTCAGGCAGAGGGCCACATGGGCACTCTTTAAGAGTCAGCATTCCCTTCCCAGTGTGTCCTTCCTGTTCTCTAATGCTGCTGAAAGCCATGTAGGGCTCGTTTACATCTGTCTGGATAGTAGGCTCTTCACGCTGTTTATCTTCTGCTCTGTACTGAAGAGATGTGAAGGGAAGAGCCTCAAAGGTGGGGAGTTAGAAGTTTACGTGCGGCAACAAGGCAGCCATATCCTTCTGCTTTCCCCTGAAAATCAAGCATCACCTTATCGTTTCCTCACCAAGATTAACTCCTGTTTCCTGAAGAGTATTTCTGAGGTAGAAAGCAAGAGGTGGTGAAAAAAGGGGGAGCTGAAAAGTCCAATCTGTCAAGCTCCATTTTAGAAGAAAGGAAAACTGAAAAGTGAGCATATTTAACATGAGCCATTTCCTGCACTCAGGAGGGAAGAAAGCACGCAGTAACTGTGTGCAGAAGGAGATCCGCACTGGTGTTATCTCTGACCTGCAGCTTAGCCCCAGTGTCTCAGCTGCCAAAAAGCTCCCATTCAACGTTGTGCTGAGTTCATCAATGCTCCACGTGTCAGGATCCTAACAGGAAAAAGCAGGACAGACAGTCTCTCCATTCAACCGCCTGGGGACCCCATGACAACTAAAATCCCCTCGCAGACCGTCCATATCAACCTTTGGCAGGTCAGAGCACGCAACCCCTTCAGAACCACAGGCTCAGGCCCACACCCTTTCCCCTTGTCAACATTGTCACTTTAAACAGAACATCGAGCCTTATCACGAAACCTGAAGTAAGTATGACAATTAAGATGGATTGCAAAGCCTGCTTGTGCTTCACAATTAACAATCACTTGGCAGCGGGCTCCACACAACTGTTGGGGGGTATGGCAAGAACTTTATCCCTGCTTAGTGCTGCATTAGCATATTTAGTAGGCTGCAAGACATAATTCCTAAGATATGAACATATTTTTGTCTTTTTTAAAAATCTGCAATTAAGCTATAATATGTAGAAACTCTGCACCTGGCAATCAATGTGCAAACACCAAGATGGAGTTGGGAGAGAGGAGGGCAAGCAAGAGAAATGTTCCCCCAGTGCTGATAACACCCTGAACCAGTAACTGCTTCCAGTGTCACAGGTTAGCTAGAGAGCTGTGGCTCTTTCCAGTCTTGTGACAAAGTTTTGGGGGACAAGGGAGTGACTGGGGTTGCCCCCTGGCTGCTGGCGTAAGGTGACTGCTCTGTAAGAGCATATAGCTACATAAACTCACATATGAAAAAAAATTCAGACCCCAAGATGACCCTAGTGGTTTTCAGCAAACTATGCCTTTTTCACAGAAAGCACTTTTTGATTCTCAATCTCTGAGTAATAATAAGTGATGCTGATAAGAATCACATTTATTTGACAAGTGTGGGGGCTCTTCCTCAAATTTTCCACTATTTTCTCTTAGTTGCTGGCCCATCTGCCACACTGATGTAAAAAGGCTCAGGGAGCACTGTGCCTGGACTAACATTATCCAAAACACAAGCCGGGTAAGGTCCAATCTTCTCCAGTGTGTTTACTGCATATTCTTGGCCCTGGAGTCCAAGCAAGCCCCGGTGGGAGCTAAAGAGGGAAAAAAAACATAGCCAGATCTTTCTGAGATAGCCAGGACTTTGTCTTTCTTGACATCTGCGTTGCAAGAAAGCAGGATATCCTGCCAAATATATTACAGCTGTAAGACCCACCTTGTGACTTAAGACTCTGCAGAAGCTGAGACGCACAGAAGACATAGGTGTGTGTTTTCTGGGGGAAAGAAAACCTCATCCATTTACTCTTTTGTAAAAGAAAACATACATACACACACAGGCACATGCACAGACACACGCATGCTCCCAGTTTAGGTGAGCAGCTCTTCCATGGCATAAAAGCAGGCATATGCAAGTAACAAATGCGATTTAGCACACAAAGTCTTTCTTTACAAAACCAGAAAAGTAGCAGATTAAAGCACCTGGCAGTCTTGGCACGCCAGAAGAAAATCTAAGCTGTGACAAAACAAAACAGGTGTACAGGTATAAAACTTTTGCTTTCCAATAATGCCCGTCTCTTCACTGGAATGCTTTGACAGGTGCCGAAGTTCAAGTTACAGTGGGGAAGTGGCAAATAAATACACAGCATTAGCGTCTGACGTGCTTGCTGAGCACCGGGGATGTTAATAACTGGCAAGGTACACTAATCTCTGATTGCAACATTTGGTTTACCTTAATCTGGAGGGACAGCTGTATTAAAGAGGGAATTATACTAATCAGTTCAAGGCCCTTGCATATAAAACTTCCCATTAGGCTTAAAGTACACCAGCTTATGCTCATTCTCTAGGAGCCTTACATCTGGTTCTGAATAAGGCTGCCTCTCATTTGCAAGGTACAAACTGAAAACAAGGGGGAGGGGTGCTAACAGTTGCTGGAGGATGGGTGATAGAAGAGTAAGCTACTAATTCTTTGAAATTTTTAACAGCACAAAACTAGCTTCTAGGCATCTTAATACTAAAAAAAAAAAAAAAAAAAACCATGTGTTATCAACCCTAGGCCATTTTTTCCTGTTACCGGAGGTGACCAACATAAAATAAAATTGATGATGTCAGTCAAAAACAGCTAAGCACAAAGCTTGGCTTTGTTATCTTAAGTCAGAAGGTATGATAGGCCGTGCCATGTGGCTCTAATCCGCCTCTATCTCCCATCACCTAACAGGAAACCTTCATGTAGCATGACCTTATTTGGCTGGTTCCAGGTTAGGGCTGCCCAAAGGGGATTTTTCTGTTTCTGCTATATCCAAAGGTTTATGTTGATTTTTTTCTGAGCCCTGCAAACTATAAATCCGACTGATTACTCTGCACTCTTTTGCTTGACTGAGCCTTTACAATCAGACATCCCCGTTAACAATAAGCTCCTAATGAATCAAACATCTATGGCATTAGTTTCACCTAGCTGCCTCTTTCCCATGCACTGTGCTGCTTTGTCAGACCTGGTTTGATGAGAAAAGCTAGTGACACTTGCTGCACCTATTGATAAACAATTCAGTAATGAGGGGCATAACAAAAATTACCTAAAACAACCTGATTAAAAATGACAGGCAAGGCTTACTTCATTGCTCTGTAGTGAAGGTAACTCTGGTCCCGTGTTGGAAAAATAACGAGGTAAAATAAAATTTCCTTCTTTATCAAGGAGTTCACTTTTGAATGTGTAATTATAAAGAGATTAAAGTTTTCTAGTGATGTTTTAAATAAAGTCTTTCAGGTTATGTGATTATCAATAATGTTGGGGACTCTTAGAATTCAGGATGTTCGTCTTTCAACTTTCTGAAATGAACTCCCTTCTTGTTCTGCTTAAAGTTTCTGAATAGTCAAACTAATATTGAGATCTTCACTTTCTTTCTTCGACGTGAATTTAGTCATTGAGAAACCAAATTGTGCCAGTGTTAATCATTAGGTTAGTATAGTTGGGCACAAAAAGAGAGATTCTAAGATACAAAAAAAAAAAAATGTTGGAACAAAGTAGAAAAAAAGATTCACGAACATGATTATCTTCCTAAAAGGAATAACTTAACCTTACCATGGACATTGAAGTTTTCTTATTGAGGTCACCCAAGGCACCTTTGCAACTTCGAAACAAGCTTATACCCAGGGGAGGCCAGGCTTTCATGAAAGCTTGATTCAAAGGCAGAAATGTGTGGGTTTTGCAATTGTGTGGCAGCATGTTGGGAGGGTTTCCATCAGTGCACAGATGCACTTGAAAATCAAATATGGACATGGGGAATGTTTTTTGGAGATGGAAAATGAGTGCTGATGACATGTTTATACTTCGCAGATGGATCCAGTACAGAACCATTTTTTTGTAAAGAAACAATATCCACCATTTGCTAAATTTTTTTTTTAAACAGCTACAAAATGGTGGCACAAAAAGTGAATATTCCCATCATACATACTCCACCTGTTCCTTGGTCTTAAAACTGTCTTCCATTCTGACTGTAATCAATGACTGTTGTAGTCTTATTTTTCCGTCAAATGTTATCCAAAAGAATATGAAAAAAAAAAACACACAATACACAAAGGCATTTGGAAGACCAAAATGATTTGAAATTAATTTGCTACATATGAAAAATTGGAAAATGACAAATGGTATTAAGTAACAAATGCTGATTTAATCCTGAAAAAATGTATTTCTTATTGGCATATTTTCTTCTTAAATCTGATATCAAAGCAATTTTTGAATGTTTTCTATTTGGAGTCTAGAATGTCTCCTTTATTCCTTCTCTTGCTTCCACCTTGAGTCCCCTAGGTATTTGAACCTCTGGAAAATGCAAACACTTAGCATAGTATAAATGCTAGTTGTTGCCTTATTACTGATACACTATAGTGTGATAAATGGGCTTCCCTGTTGTCTCAGGCAGTAGAGAATCCGCCTGCAATGCAGGAGACCTGGGTTCGATCCCTGGGTTGGGAAGATCCCCTGGAGGAGGACATGGCAACCAACTCCACTATTCTTGCCAGGAGAATCCCCATGGACAGAGGAGCCTGGCAGGCTACGGTTCATGGCGTCACAAAGAGTCGGACATGCCTGAGCGACTAAGCACACAGAGTGATAAATAGTTTATAGTTATAAATTATGATAACATGGAAATGCACAATATGCATAGGGTATATAGTCATAAGAAGATAATCTAAAACATTTAGCTACCAAACGACATTATTGATAGCATTGTAAATCTGCTCAATAGGAGATATCAGGATAAATCAACTTATTGCCACCATCCATAATATTAACTTGCCATTTCAGGTGTGAAATATTGATAAAATTGACTCACCTCAAAGACGAAGAGGCTGTAAAACAATAAAGTAACTATGATATGAAATATAAAAACTAACAGTTTCATAATTAAAAATAAATTCTGAACACATTTTCAGATTTGAATGACTATTTTTTAAGTGTTCCAAGTAATTTATGACATATTAGAATTAATTTTTTCTTAGTTTTGCTCAGACAAATTAACTTTTCTGGATGTTTTACCTTTCTTACCATCTGTATTCAGAATCTATTGAATTCCACAGCTAACCTTTAGTCAATCATATTTTTATTCTAAGAATTAGTCTGAGGTTAAGAATTAGAAATAGGATATGAATCCCAGAAAATGGTCAAACAGCCTGAGACTGGATAATAAAATCTTGAGAATATACATAAATCGACATGTTCTTTCAACCCTGTAGTTTCTGGCAGTGTACCAAACATAAATCTTCAGTTCTACATTCTATGATTCTAACACCTTGTTATCATCCTGAAACTAACAAAAGCCTGTGTACTCGTCTCTAAATAAAGCAAGTCTTCATTTTTATTGCTGGATTTTTGACACATGTGAATAAGGCCAAAACATTTTGTAAATTCTTAATTATTTTTTGCCTATCCATTAAAAAAAAAAAAGAACAACCCAAAAATTTTACCTAGAGTTTCTTAAAGGATTTTAGTACTCTACCTAAATTAAACTTTTGAGCTTTGGAACAGTCAAGAAAAGTATACTCCCCCAATTCTAGCATTTATTATGTAGTTATGTTCTTAATCATCATTCAATAAGGCCAAGGAATATAAGGATCTATCAAAAGTTAAAATCATTTGTTTTAATTTCTTTATTTAAAATATTAGGAAAAGGAAATCTGAGAAGCACTATAACTATTTAAGTTCACATAACTAGAGTATACCTGGAAATCCTGTTTTCTGAGGCTTCTTTATTTTACCAAACCATTCTGTTTGAAGATTTGTAATATTTAATTATAGAGGACTAATTTTATGTTAATCATTTACTCACTAAGTATTATATTAAGTAGCATATTATACAATGATAGTGTTTAGAGAACATCATACTTAGAGAATATGTGAATAATAAAATAAAATAGATTCTACCAGTGTCAAATTGTTGCCTAAATGTAAAGTCAGCACCTGTTTAAGATCACTAAACTGTTAGTCAATAAATTAATTATGTGATAACTCAATCAGCTCCCCACTGACAAAATTTATGTAAGGGTGTTATTTAACAAAGAACAGCTTAAATATAGGGGGGCCTATGTTACTCTTGCCCCTGCCTATCTCTCTAGAAGAGAAACCCAGGGACAGAACATTCACGCTGTAAATCTGATTATGCCATTTAACATTCATATAAGGAAGAACTCAAGAGCTTTTCTGGCCCTCCCTGGTGGCTCAGTGGTAAAGAATCTGCCTGCCAATGCAGGAGAATTGAGTTCAATCCCTGGGTCAAGAAGATCCCCTGGAGAAGGAAATGGCAACTCACTCCAGCATCTTGCCTGTGAAATCCCCTGGCCAGAGGAGCCTGGTGAACTACATTACAGTCCATGGGGTCACAAAAGAGTCAGACACGACTTAGGGACTAAACAACAACAGACAGCTTTTCTACATCAAGGTCAACATTGACTTGCAAGGTAGTCTAAAGGACAAACTTTGAAAATTTGTAATTTATTATCTACCACTACTTCCAGACTTGCTTCTAAATGGGGAGAGCAGTGAATATTCCCAAGTAAAGCCATCTTTACTTTACAGAGTTGGAGCAATTTGCCTGAGCCCTAGATTTAAATGTGAGAAGCATGGCTATCTCACAAGCGTGTTGGGCTAATTCCCAAAGGAATCACGGGTATCTGAAGAGTAACTGGTGGGAATCTATGGCTTGTCACCTCTATCCCTAATTTCTCATAGTAGTCACAATTCTGCCTCCAATTATAGCCAATAAATATGTAAAAAGAAAATGTTTCTCTGCTATGAAAGGGTATGGATTCATCACAATGTCCTTCTGGACCCCAAAACTTCTGATTCAAATAGTGTTTGGCATTAGCACAGCAAAGGAAATGCTTTTACCAATGAAAGTTAAAAGAACTTTGTCCTTTAACTTTGTCACAGATGTCTGCCTAATGATGATACTGAATATTTCTTAGTTCAGATACATCTTTACAGCTTAAGATACTTATCCAACACCTCCAAGTTGGCCGACTGCTGTTAACCAAAGAACAAACTAAATGTAGGGACATTAACTATCAGATATGGCTTTAGGCTTTTTGAGGAAAGATGCCCTAGACTTGCCGAAATTTGGTCTAAGAAATGTTCTGGATGAAGTCTGTTCCCACTGTTAGAATTAGTAATGTAAAAGTGTACTTAAGTCTAATTTTTCTAAGTGGGTCAGTTGGATAGTTTATGTTCATCCATATACTAGCTGTACTGATTCATATATCCTAATCCTAATTAGGATTCAGACATAGTAATTCATATATAACTAAATATATAATAGTCATGTCTTTTCTATTATTTGCTACTTAAAATTATCCATTAAAATTCAGCCAATCAAAATAATATAATCTGTAGGCAAGGAGAACCCCACTCCAGTACTCTTGCCTGGCAGGTCCCATGGACGGAGGAGCCTGGTAGGCTGAAGTCCATGCGGTCGCTAGGAGTCGGACCCGACTGAGCGACTTCATTTTCACTTTTCACTTTCGTGCATTGGAGAAGGAAATGGCAACCCACTCCAGTGTTCTTGCCTGGAGAATCCCAGGGATGGAGGAGCCTGGTGGGCTGCCGTCTCTGGGGTCGCAGAGTCGGACACGACTAAAGCGACTTAGCAGCAGCAGCAGCAGCAGCAGGCAAGGAGAGGTTTGGTTCTTACGTAAAAAGAACTTTAAAAATATCCTTCAGGTAGAATTTCAGACATTTATACCCATGTTGAGGGCTTCCCCAGTGGCTCAGCAGTAAAGAATCTCCCTGAAACACAGGAGCTGCAGGAGATGTAGGTTTGCTCTCTGGGTCAGGAAGATCCTTTGGATGAGGAAATGGCAACCCGCTTCAGGATCCCATGGACAGGGTGGTCTGGAAGGACAAAAGTCTATAGGGTTGCAAAGAGTCAGATGCTACTGAAGTGACTGAGCACACACACACACACACACATGTTGAAGTTCTTCCAGTTTGTACTGAATTTGTATTAAAGTATTCCCATCCAACATGTTAAATGGCAAAATATTAGACTTCTTTTTATTTTTTTTATTTTTATTTTTTAGACTTCTTTTTATAGTCTTAAAATCCAATAGAAAAAACTTTACTGTTGTTACCTAGCTCCCATTGCTGACCAAGGAAAGATTGAGTTACATCTAATGCTGTTATTTTTCACTGGTGTAGCTAATTTTGCCAGTGGTGATGGCACTAAAAGTGCAGTAGTTTCTACTTTCATTCTTGAGGGGCTGCCAGTTTGTATAGTTGCCATAAGAACGAGTAACCAGCAAAGCACAATCTTTTGCATAGGCTCATTTTTTCATTATTCAAAACTAACAACCTCATGAAGGTTTTAGAAACTATCATATAATTGAGTCCCTAACTGTATGGTAATCTGAAAAGAACTTGAAGTTCTATCAATAAAATGGCAAGGGAAGTTTGCATAAGTAAATGCCTACCTCTACATCAAAGGATGCAATAGGATAAAGATGCTGGGTTTACAGAATTGATCCCAAAATGTAGTCAGTTCCTAAGCAGTTCAAAATTCTCATATTTATTAAGTACTTTATTTTGTCAAGCAGAGAAGGCAATGGCACCTCACTCCAGGACTCTTGCCTGGAAAATCCCATGGACGGAGGAGCCTAGAAGGCTGCAGTCCGTGGGGTCACCAAGAGTCGGACACAACTGAGGGACTTCACTTTCACTTTTCACTTTCATGCATTGGAGAAGGAAATGGCAACCCACTCCAGTGTTCTTGCCTGGTGAATCCCACGGACGGGGGAGCCTGGTGGGCTGCCATCTACGGGGTCGCACAGGGTCGGACACGACTGAAGTGACTTAGCATAGCATAGCATATTTTGTCAAGATAGGTAGTCAGACAGAGAAGACCTGCCATGGGTCCTCAATTCCCTCCAGCTAAGCTTTAAAAAAGGGCTACTAACTCTCCCCACCATTATCTAAGGGGAGAGTAGATGTTCTATGACTTTTCTGGTTAGCCTCCCCTGTCTCCACAGAAAGTCATGCTTACAACATGTGACCTTTGTACTCTAACATTCCCAGACCTCTAATTATGTGCCTATTGTAACATCAGATGGAATCTTTTTACTTCCTTTTGCCTCCAAGAGTTTTAAGTTAACTGAAGTTTTAAGTCACCATATTTCATTGAGAACCATGTTATAACATTGTTCTAAATACTTTTTCTTAAATTATATGATACTACTAGAATTTTAATTTTTCTCAAGTAACAAATCATCTTAAAAGATTCTAAAGTAAATTGTTTAATAAAGTGGATCACTAAGAATTTGAGTTCATTGAGGTCAATTTAAACTATATTATACATATTCCAATCAATTCATTTAATGCATATTCACATTGTTAAAGTTGCCAATTTCTCTCTTTTGGCCCTCCATGAAGGCAAAAAGGAAAAACTAAGATTATAAGTTTTGATGGTGAAAATGTGAAAGTAATAAGTTTTCATATGCCACCACCCCCACCCCCACAAAGCTTTCTATATCAACTTTTATAATTGAACAAAAATTTTGAAGTATTGGTTCCATGATGAGACCTGAGCCTCCCTAAACCTTCGTCTATTTCGATTTACGTGTTTTGCACATGGCAGGGCTTGGTAAATATGGATTAAATGAATTAATTGGAATATTGTAGAATTTAGTAGAACAATTTCCTTTGTATGAGAAGCACCTCCAGAGTGTTAGACTTCAGGGTTGTACCCAAATGGGCATTTTTGTACTGTTTATCATGTAATTTCTGATCTCATTGGTGGCCCTAGAGCTTCTTGAAAGTATAAAGACCACAATACTTATTCATCCTGCCAGTACAAAAGGCCTGAACAAAAGAGCAGAAGCTTTTAAAAAGATTTTGCCTTGTTTTCTATAGACCAACTCTCTCAACTTTACTTCCTATCCCATTATCTCTTTAGCCACTCATATAGTATTTGATAGAGAAATTTCAATTTCTAAGAGCCTTACATGGTGAGCTCTCTAGTGTAGTGCTCCTGCCTGGAAAATCCCATGGATGGAGGAGCCTGGTAGGCTGCAATCCATGGGGTCGCTAAGAGTTGGACACGACTGAACGACTTCACTTTCACCTTTCACTTTCATGCATTGGAGAAGGAAATGGCAACCCATTCCTGTGTTCTTGCCTGGAGAATCCCAGGGACGGGGGAGCCTGGTGGGCTGCCGTCTATGCAGTCGCACAGAGTCGGACACGACTGAAGCAACTTAGCAACAGCAGCAGCAGCTAATGTAGTGGTTAAAATAATGGGCTTTGAAGACAGCAGTAGAGAAAGATCCTAAACTCACCTCTTCCCATAGACACGCTAAATCTACAATTACATATGAAAAAATACTCCCTGAAAAAGACTTGAAAACTAGCTAAACAGTTCCTTCAATAAACAATAAAAGGGCCACATGGAGATGGGTAGGAGAGGCAGAGATTCAGTTTCACCCAAAACCCCATGCCCAGCCTGACAACTCACAATCAGAAGGGATCTCACAAATTTGGAGCTTCTCTCTGAGGAGCAAAGGGTTCAAGACCCACCCCAGTTTCCCCACCACTGGGACCTGCAACCGAGAAGTGAGTCTCCTTCCCAAATGCCTAGCGCTGAAAACCAAAGCTGTAACAGAGATATTTCTCCAGGAGCAGCACAAAAGCAATAGTTTAAAAAGTGCCTATAACCTAGATAGCATATTCAAAGAGACATTACTTTGCCAACAAAGGTTCATCTAGTCAAGGCTATGGTTTTTCCTGTGGTCATGTATGGATGTGAGAGTTGGACTGTGAAGAAGGCTGAGCGCCGAAGAATTGATGCTTTTGAACTGTGGTGTTGGAGAAGACTCTTGAGAGTCCCTTGGA
>NW_011494902.1:13884904-13888053 GCF_000754665.1 Bison bison bison | reverse complement strand
AATGATGCTAAAGCTGAAACTCCAGTACTTTGGCCACCTGATGCAAAGAGTTGACTCATTGGAAAAGACTCTGATGCTGGGAGGGATTGGGGGCAAGAGGAGAAGGGGACGACAGAGGATGAGATGGCTGGATGGCATCACTGACTCGATGGAAGTGAGTCTCAGTGAACTCTGGGAGTTGGTGATGGACAGGGAGGCCTGGCGTGCTGCGATTCATGGGGTCGCAAAGAGTTGGACACGACTGAGCGACTGATCTGATCTGATATGATGGAGATGCATTTAACAATCCTAAAGCTTCTATCAATGAAGCAGGGGCCTGTTGGAACTCTGTCTAGAGATAGAGGAACTGGTGGGTACCAGTTTTGTGCTCTCCCTCTTCCTTGAAAGGAAGGTCTTCCTGACCATGTGTTCTCCAGTGACCCTGCAAAACCTGGCAGGTAAGCCCTGGTCCTGTGATCTCCCACCAACTTGCTAAACCTGTGGGCATACATAGTTCACACAAGAGATGTTTCTTGGTTGCTTAGCTTTGGGAGCCAGGGGGGTTGCATTCCTGGGTTCCAGGGCATTCATTGTAACAATCAAAGAAGACAGTTCTTGGCAGGCTACCACATCCAGAGCACTGCACAGATAGCAGCCTGAAACACACCCGCCTCCTTTCTGTGAAAAAGACTTAACTTACCTGTCCTGGAACGTCAGCCTGGGGACGAGGCTTCAGGTTTGCCCTGCATCTAGAGGTTACAGAAGTGTTCCCAGGAAATGTAGGCTGGGGAACACCATCTTTGTGCTTTCCCTCAGCCTCACTACAGCTTTCTGGTACCTCCCAGAAAGGAGCTTACATACATCTGAAACCCTGATGTTGGCAAGTGTTGCCCAGGGGAAACCTGATCACATGGACTGCTGTGATCACCAGATCACAGAGGCCAGCAGGATTTACAACTGTGGTCCTTGAGGAGTGGAGTGCATATTTTAGTGTACTTTAAAAACTGCCACCTGACAGTCTGGCTTCCAGTCAGCTTGAAACTAGGTGCTGACTGAGAGTCCTCTTTTTGGAACACTAACAGATTTTGACACACCTTCTGTAACTAGGACCTATCAAACACAAATCAGACTGCTTGGATAATAACAAAGGTTCAATAGACAGCCAAGAGTAAGGACACGGTTGAAAGATAAGGTTCATCTCCTCCACAAAGCCACTCCTTCAAGACAGGGAAAGATTTACCTAATGCACAGAAACAAATAAGAGTCCAGCAACATGAGGAAACAGGTATATGCTCCAAATGAAAGAACAAAAGTAAACCTAAGGAAAAGGCTCACTGACTCAGTGGTAAAGAATCCATCTGTCAATGCAGGAGACACGTATTCTATCCCTGATCTGGAAAGATCCCACGTGCTGTGGAGTAACTAAACCTGTGCACCACAACTACTGAGCCTGTGCTCCAGAGCCTGGGAGCCGCAACTGCTGAGCCCACATGTCACCACTACTGAAGCCCACGTGCTCTAGCGTCAGTGCTCTGCAATGGGAGAAGCCTCCGCAATGAGGAGCCTGTGAACTGCACAGAGAGAGTAGCCCTGCTCACCACAACTAGAGAAAAGCCTATGCAACAATGAAGACCCAGCACAGCCAGAAATAAATAAATAAACAGTTTTTCAAAGAAATCTAAGGAGAAAACTTTAATGAAATGTAGATAAGTAATTTATATGATAAAGAGTTTACAGTAACAGTCATAAAAAGATTCATGAAACTTGGGAGAGGAATAGACGAACACAGAAAGAACTTCAACAAAGACATAGAAAGTATAAGAAAGTACCAAATAGAAGTCCCAGAGCTGAAGAGTACAATAACTAAACTGAACAATACACTGGTGAGCTTCAACAGCAGACTAGACAAAGTAATAGAATGGATCAGTGACGTAGAAGACAAGGCAGTGGACTTCACCCAACAGAGCAGTAAAAAGATAAAAAGAATTTTACAAAATGAAGATATCTTAAAGGACCTATAGGACAAAATTAAATGAAATAATTCACTATAGGAGTTCCAGAAGAACAAAGGAAAACAGACAGAAAACTTGTTTGAAGAAATAATGGTTGAAAACACTCCTAATTTTGATAAGAAAATGGACATCTAGAGCCAAGAAACACACAGAATTCTTTAAAAAGATGAACCTAAAATGATCCATGCCACACATTACAATGCCAAAAGTTAAAGATAAAAACAGAATCTTAAAAGCAACAGGAGAAAGAAATGTTACATATAAGGGAATCCTCAGAAGATTAACAGAAGATTTTTCAGCAGAAATTCTGCAGGCCAGAAGGGAGTGACATGATATATTCAAAATCCCGAAACAGAATAAACTCCAACCAAGAATACTCTACATGGGCAGGATTATCATGCAGAATTGAAGAAGAAATAAAGAGTTTTCCTGACAAGCAAAAGCTAAAGGAGTTCATTGCCATTAAACTAGCTTTACAAGAGACTTCTTTAAGCTAAAAATAAAGGGCATTAATTATTAACAAGAAAACATATGAAAGTGTAAATATCACTACTAAAGGTAAATACATCATAAAGGTAGTAGATTAAGCACTTATAAAGCTAGTATGCAAAAAAGCAAAATGGCTGTCTGAGGAGACCTTACAAATAGCTGTGAAAAGAAGAGAAGCCAAAGGCAAAGGAGAAAAGAAAAGATATACCCATTTGAATGCAGAGTTCCAAAGAATAGCAAGGAGAGATAAGAAAGACTTCCTTAGTGATCAGTGCAAAGAAATAGAGGAAAACAATAGAATGGGAAAGACTAGAGATCTCTTCAACAAAATTAGAGATACCAAGGGAACATTTCATGCAAAGATGGGCTCAAGACAGGAATGGTATGGACCTAACAGAAGCAGAAGATATTAAGAAGAGGTGGCAAGAATACACAGAAGAACTATACAAAAAAGATCTTCACAACCCAGATAATCACGATGGTGTGATCACTGACCTAGAGCCAGACATCCTGGAATGTGAAGTTAAGTGGGCCTTAGAAAGCATCACTAGGAACAAAGCTAGTGGAGGTGATGGAATTCCAGTTGAGCTATTTCAAATCCTAAAAGATGATGCTGTGAAAGTGCTGCACTCAATATGCCAGCAAATTTGGAAAACTCAGCAGTGGCCA
>NW_011494902.1:13874008-13884804 GCF_000754665.1 Bison bison bison | reverse complement strand
TGTGAAAGTGCTGCACTCAATATGCCAGCAAATTTGGAAAACTCAGCAGTGGCCAAAGGACTGGAAAAGGTCAGTTTTCATTCCACTCCCAAAGAAAAGCAATGCCAAAGAATGCTCAAACTATCGCACAATTGCACTCACTCACACACTAGTAAAGTAATGCTCAAAATTCTCCAAGCCAGGCTTCAGCAATATGTGAACTGTGAACTTCCAAATGTTCAAGCTAGATTTAGAAAAAGCAGAGGAACCAGAGATCAAATTACCAACATCTGCAGGATCATCAAAAAAGCAAGAGAGTTCCAGAAAAACATCTACGTCCACTTTATTGACTATTCCAAGGCCTTTGACTGTGTGGATCACAATAAACTGTGGAAAATTCTGAAAGAGATGGGAATACCAGACCACCTGACGTCCCTCCCGAGAAATCTGTATGCAAGTCAGGAAACAACAGTTAGAACTGGACATGGAAAAACAGACTGGTTCCAAATACGAAAAGGAGTATGTCAAGGCTGTATATTGTCACCTTGCTTATTTAACTTATATGCAGAGTACATCATGAGAAACGCTGGGCTGAAAGAAGCACAACCTAGAATCAAGATTGCTGGGAGAAATATCAATAACCTCAGATATGCAGATGACACCACCCTTATGGCAGAAAGTGAAGAAGAACTAAAGAGCCTCTTGATGAAAGTGAAAGAGGAGAGTGAAAAAGTTGGCTTAAAGCTCAACATTCAGAAAACTAAGATCATGGCATCTGGTCCCATCACTTCGTGACAAATAGATGGGGAAACAGTGGCTGACCTTATTTTGGGGGGCTCCAAAATCATTGCAGATGGTGATTGCAGCCATTAAATTAAAAGATGCTTACTCCTTGGAAGGAAAGTTATGACCAACCTAGACAGCATATTAAAAAGCAGAGACATTACTTTGCCCACAAAGGTCTGTCTAGTCAAGGCTATGGTTTTTCCAGTAGTCATGTATGCATGTGAGAGTGGGATTGAGTGCAGAAGAATTGATGCTTTTGAACTGTGGTGTTGGAGAAGACTCTTGAGAGTCCCTTGGACTGCAAGGAGATCCAACCAGTCCATCCTAAAGGAGATCAATCCTGGATGTTCATCCGAGGGACTGATGTTGAAGCTGAAACTCCAATACTTTGGCCACCTGATGCGAAGAACTGACTCATTTGAAAAGACCCTGATGCTGGGAAAGATTGAGGGCAGGAGGAGAAGGGGACACAGAAGATGAGATGGTTGGATGGCATCACCAACTCAATGGACATGAGTTTGGGTAAACTCCAGGAGTTGGTGATGGACAGGGAAGCCTGGCATGCTGCGGTTCATGGGGTCACAAAGAGTTGGACACAACTAAGTGACTGAACTGAACTGAAAGTCAGTATGAAGGTTAAAATACAAAAGGAATAAAAATCACTATGACTATAAAAATCACTGTAACTGCAATAATCAGTTAATGGATATACAAAATAAAGTTATGTAAAACGTAACATCAAAAACAAAACATGGGAGGGGTTGGTAAAAGTGTAGAGTTACAGAATTCATTCTGACATATTGCTACCAACTTAAAATAGATTGTTATTTATATATATAGGCTGCTATATGTGAACCTCCTGGTAACCACAAAACAGAAAACTAAAGTAGATACACAATAGATATTAAGAAAAATACCTAAGCATAACACTAAAGAAAGTCATCAAAACACAAGGGAGAATAGTAAGAGAAGAAAAAATGAAATGACAGGAAATACAAAACAGCAAGAACACAATTAACAAAACAGCAATCAGTATGTACTATCAATAATCACTTTAAATGTAAATGGACTAAGTTCTCCAATCAAAAGACATAGAGTGGCTGAATGGATTTAAAAAAATAGGACCTTATGTATGCTGCCTATAAAAGACTCACTTCAGATAGAAGAACACAAACAGACTGAAAGTGAAGAAATGGACAAAGATTTTCCACACAAATGGAAACCAAAAGAAAGCTTCAGCAGCTATACTGTATCACACAAATAGATCTTAAAACAAAGTCTGTAATAAAAGATAAAGAAGGGTATATGATACCCATAATGATACCAGCAAGAGGATATAACAACTGAAAATATTTATGCATCCTAGGAGCATATGTATCCACTGCTACTGCTGCTAAGTCGCTTCAGTCATGTCTGACTCTGTGCGACCCCAGAGACGGCAGCCCACCACGCTCCCCCGTCCCTGGGATTCTCCAGGCAAGAACACTGGAGTGGGTTGCCATTTCTTTCTCCAATGCATGAAAGTGAAAAGTGAAAGTGAAGGTGCTCAGTCATGTCTGACTCCTAGCGACCCCATGGACTTCAGCCTACCAGGCTCCTCCGTCCATGGGATTTTCCAGGCAAAAGTACTGGAGTGGGGTACCATTGCCTTCTCCGATATGTATCCATAGGAGCACCTAAATTTATAAACTAAATATTAACAGACCTAAAGGAGAAATTAACAGAAATACAATAATAGCAGAAGACTTTAATATCCCATTGAAGTCAATGAGCAAATAACCCAAATAGAAAAGCAATAAGGAAATATCAGCCTTAAACAATGTATTAGACGAGACAGACTTTATAGATATATACAGAAATACATATATGAAGAACATTCCAAAAGCAGCAGAAATCATATTCTTCTCATATGCACATGAAACATTCTCCAAGGTAGATCATATGTTAGGCCACAAAATAGCCTAACATATAAATTTCAATAAATTCAAGAAGATTAAAATCACATCAAGCACCTTTTCTGACCACAATGATATGAAACTAGAAATCAATTACATCAATTACTGGAAAGATAAAAAATATGTGGATATTAAACAACAAGCTACTGAACAATCAATAGGTCAATGAAGAAATTAAAGGAGAAATTTTTTTAAATACTTGAAACAAATAATGGAAATACAACTTACCAAAATTTTATGGGATGAATTAAAAGTAGCTTTAATAGAAAGTTCATAGCAACACAGGCCTACCCCAAGAAAAAATAAAAATCTCAAATAAATAATCTAACTTTCCACCTAAAGGAACTAGAAAAAGAAGAAACAAAGCACAAATTTAGTAGAAGCAAGGAAAAACAAAGATCAGAGCACAAATAGAGTTTTAAAAGATGACAGAAAAGATCAATGAAGTTAAGAGCTGGTTCTTTGAAAAGGTAAACTCAATTGACAAAACTCTAGCTAGAGTCACCAAGAAAAAAGAAAGAGGGCTCAAGTAAACAAAATCAGAAAAGAGAGAGGAGAAATTACAACCAATATCACAGAAATACAAAGGATCACAAGAGACTACTATGAACAATTATACACCAATAAATTGGGCAACATAAGAAGATGAGTAAATACCTAGAATCTTCCAAGACTGAATAAGAAAGAAATAGAAAATCTGAGTATCCAATTTCTAGTAAGGAATCAGTAATTTAAAACCTCCCAACAAGCAAAAGTCCAGGACCAAATGGCTTCAGTGGTGAATTCTATCAAATACTTAAAGATTTAATACTTGTCTTTCTCAAAACCTTCCAAAAAACTAAAACACTTCCAAACTCATTTTATGAGGTTATTTTCACCCTGATTCAAAAACCAAACAAAAACACCACATTAAAAAAGAAGAAGAAAGAAATAAAATTAAAGGCCAATATCCCTGATGAACATAGATGCAAAAATTCTCAACAAAATATTAGTAAACCGAATTCAACAGTACATTAAATTGATCATACACCACGACCAAGTGGGATTAATCCCAGGATGCAAGGGTGGTTCAATATTAGCAAATCAATCAAAGTGATACTCCACATTAACAAAATGAAGGATAAAAATCATGTGATCATCTCAATAGATGCAGGAAAAAGCATTTGGTAATATTCAACATGCTTTATATAAAAACTCTCAATAAAGTGGGCATAAAGGGAATGTACCTCAACATTATAAAGGTCATATATGACAGGCCCACCAGTAACATCATACTCAAGAGTTAAAAGCTGGAAGCTTTTCCTCTAAGATCAGGAACAAAACAAGGATACCCACTCATGCCACTTTCATTCAACATAGTATCGGAAGTCCCAGACAGAGTAATTAGGCAAAAAAAGAATTTAAATCCACCTATACTGGAAAGTAAGAAGTAAAACTGTCACTATTTGCACAGGATATGATTTTATATGTAGAAAATCCTAAAGATTTCACCAAAAAAATAAATAAATAAATAAAAACTGTTAGAGCAAATAAACAAATTCAGTAAATTTTTAGGGTACAAAATCAACATACAAAACTCTGGTGCATTTCTATACACTAGCAAGAAACTATCAAAATGAGAAATTAAGAAAACAATTCCATTTATAATTGCATCAAAAAGAATTAAATACCTAGGAACAAATTTAACCAGGGTGGTAAAAGACCTATAACTGAAATCTATAAGACATTGATGAAAGAAACTGAAAAAGATACATATTAATGAAAATATATTTTGTGCTTATGAATTAAAAGAATTAATATTGTGAAAATACCCATACTACCCATAGCAATCTACAGATACAGTAGAATCCTTGTCAAAATCCCAATGGCAATTTTCACAGAAATGGAACAAGCAATCCTAAAATTTGTATGGAACCACAAAAGATCCTGAATAATCAAAGCATTCTCAAGAAAGAACAAAACTGCAAATGTCATAGGCCCTGATTTCAAACTATATTTCAAAGCTACGGTAATCAAAATGGTATAGTGTTGGCATTAAAAACAGGCACAAAAACCATTGGAACAGAATAGTGAGCACAGAAATAAATCTATAAATATATAGTCAATGAATTTTAGACAAAGGAGGCAGTAATATACAATGGGGAAAGGACAATCCTTTAATCAATAGTGTTAGGAAAACTGGACAGCCATATGAACAATACTATCTTACATCAAAAAATTAACTCCAAAAATGAATTAAAAATTTGAATGCAAGCAACTTAAACCACAAAATCTCTAGAAGAAAACATAGATGGTAAGCTCCTTAACATAGGTCTTAGCAGTGTTTTTAGGATATGACTCCAAAAGTAAAAGAAATAAAAGCAAAAATAAACAGGTAGAACATATCAACCAAAAAGATTTTGCACAGCAAAGAAAACTATCAACAAAACAAAATTTGAGAGAATATTTGAATGAAATGAGAGAAAATATTTGTAAATAACATATCTGATAAGGGGTTTAATATAAAAATGTATAAAGAACTCAATGACTCAACAGCAAAAAATAATCCAGTTAAAAAACTAGGCAGAAAATCTGAGTAGAAATTTTTCCAAAAACATTCAGATGGCCAACAGACACATGAAAAGATGTTTAATATCACTAATCAAAAGAGAACACAATTTAAAACTACAATGAAATATCACATCCCACTGATTAGAGTGACTATTCTCAAAGAAAGAAAAGGAATAACAAGTGTTGGCAAGCATGTGGTGAAAAGGGATACCTTGTACCTTGTTGTGGCAATGTAAATTGGTACAGCCATTATGAAAACAGTATGAAGGCTTCTCAAGAAATTAAAAATAGAACCACAACACAATACAACAATTTCACTTCTGAGTGTTTACCCAAGGAAGGCAAAAACACTAATTGAAAAAGATATATAGACCACTATAGTCACTGCATCATTACTTAGAAAAGATATATCCATTCACTGCAGCTTTATTTACAATAGCCAAGATACAAGAAACAACCTAAGAATCCATCAAAGGATGACTGGTTAAAGATGTGCATGTACATGTATGTACATATACATACAGAATGGAATACTACTCGGCCATAAAAAAGAATGAACTCTTGAACTGCAAGAATGTGGACAGACCTTGAGGGTACTATGCTAAGTGAAATACGTCAGAGAAAGACAAATACTGTATGATCTCACTTTTATGTGGAATATAAAACACAAAGCAAATGGACAAACAAAACAAAGCCCACAGATATGGAGAACAGAGTAGTGACTGACAGATGGGAGGGAGGCTAGAGGTGGGAAAAATGGGTAATGGAGGTTCAGAGGTATAGACTGCCAGTTGTGAAATGAACAACTCACAGAGATGTGGTGGTGACCATGGTGACCACAGTCAACAGTGTTTTAGTGCATATTTGAAGGTTGCTGAGACAGCATAACTTGCAAGTTCTCATCATAAGAAAACATTTTTTGTGAGTTTTTAGGGTGACTGATAGTGACTAGTCAGTGTACTGTCATTTCACAGTGTACTCAGATGTCAAGCTGCTATGTTATACTCCTGAAACCAGCAAAATGTTGTATGTCAATTATACCTCAATTAGAAGAAGAAAAGAAATGGGCTTTGTAGTCAGATCACAACCAAATGCTTATTCTACCACTTACTAGCTTCTTTGTGGTCTTGAAAGAAATCCATTAATTTTTCTTAGCCTCAGTTTCTTCATTTGTAAGATAGAAATGCCAGTTCTTTCTTGGTGGCATGATGAGGACTAAATGAAACAGTATTCATGGGTCTATTAGCATGCATCCTCACGTGTAAAGAATTTTTTTTATAAAAAGTAGTTTTTATTGTAAAGGAGAGTTCATTCCAGTGAGTTAAATGTGCATGTGTGTTTGGTAACCAGTATGACTCAGTTTAGTAGGTACAGTGTCAGAATTGTCTTCCTCTGAAAATAAGGAAAGGAAGCCTTGATGGAACCAAAAGAAGCAAAGTATCTGAACCCAGAGCAAGGGGAGAACTGGGGTGCTTGGAGGAAAGAAGCATCAGGAGTGTCTAAGAGTTTTCCTGAAGTCAGACCTTGAGACAAGAAACTGGATGTATGTTGTTTATCTCTAGAAATGATGAGGAAATGGAGAGAATGAAGCAGGGTTGAGGAAAAACCAGAAAAAGTGTGCCATGAGGGGATATAAAAGATCCCTGCTGTTGAAGACAGAACTTCTGACAAGCTGAGTGCCTCTCAGAATTGCCTATTTAAAAAATAGGTGGCTGCAACATTTTTCCACAGACTTCCATCTGCCACTGGTTTAGGGCTGCCCTTGAGGGTGTGAACTCCCTCACATTTCCACAGTAAGCTGGAGGAAGCATTGAGTGGGCTTCTGCAGTTCTGGAGAAGGCTTTGAGGCAGAAATTGGGAAGACTCAAAGTTCTGGAGACCTGGGCTTGTGAGGATTTAACCACTGAAGCAACTGTTGAATTCAGAAGGCTCTTCAGGGGTAGCGGAAACAGGGCTCCAAACTTGTACAAATAGTCCTTCTGACAGACCATAAAAAGCATTAAGACAGTGAAAAATTGTTATGCACTGAATGTTTCTGTCCCTCCCAAAATTCTTATGTTAAAATACTAATCCCTAATGTGCGGATATTAGGAAGCAGGACTTTGATGGGAAGAGCCAACTCACTGAAAAAGACCCCAATGCTGGGAAAGATGGAGGGCAAGAGAAGTGGGCGACAGGGAATGAGACGGTTAGATAACATCACCGACTCAATGGACATGAGTTTGAGCAAACTCTGGGAGATAATGAAGGACAGAGGAGCCTGGCGTGCTACAGTCCATGGGGTTGCAAAGAGTCAGACACAACTTAGTGACTAAACAACAACATATTTACATACATATGTGTCACCAAGAAATAAAAATTTAGAGTAATAAAGTCTAACCCTTTTCTTTCCTTTGTCCATAGTCTAGTTTCACTTACTCACAGCGGGCTGAGTGCAGAAGCCTTGAACAGAGGGCCCTTCAGACCGTAGTTCACAGAGTGAACAGGCTACACCAGACACCTCACTTCAGGACTGTTTGCAGGAGCTGCACAAGACATCAGTTCAAGATGGTGACCCTGTACCGTGTGCAGAGACACTGCGCTCAGCACGCCATTAGGAGCGTGAGCAGCACAGGTGTGCCAGTCCCGCAAGAACTCCACCCTCGCCCCTCCAGCTGAGAGAACCGCACCTGCCCGAGACCAGAAAGGGAAAGCGTGCGCCCTAGAGTGACAGCTGCATCTTTCCATTCTCTCATCCAAGGAAAAACTCAGTCTCAATCTATTGGCTCAAATGACACTGGGCAGAAGGATCCTTGATGAGGAGCAACCCAGAGGATAGGTAACATGTGTGCATGTATACGTAGTCACAATGTTACCACAAAAGAAAAGATGCAGCTTCACAAAAATATGTCCTCGTGGCATCATTCTGTTAGAGCCTGATCAATGTAGGTAAGCCAGCCTCCTGAGCCACCTTCTCGGAAGTCTCCATTATATTAGACAGAAATGACTATACTCTTGAAATGAATTGCACAGCTCCCTAGGAAAAACGACAGGGGATATTACAAACTCACCCTTGATGAGTTCAAAAGTCCTTTGGTTTCTATTTGAAGAAGCAAGTTTGTTGGCCTGTTCTGACAGTGAAAGGTAAAATGATTCATAAATGACAATTTCTATTTTATAAATAATTAAATTGTCCATTCAATGCATGATTGCAATGTCTGTCTAATCAGAGTGCCACCTAGGGTTGCCAGATAAAATGCAAACAGTGATGGGACACAACTAAAAAATTCATCAGTGTTCACCAGAAATTCAAACTTAGGAATTCGTTAATGTTATGTGCTTAACCTAAGTAACTGTAGTGCCACCTTCAAAGAAGTACAAAGAAAGAGCTGCTCCCTGAAACAAGACAGTAAATGTTCTGGAATGTTGTGCTAAAGGTTTTAGGAGTTTTCAGTAGCAGCATTTTGATAAATTGACATGTGTATTAACTCAGACAATTTACATACTGCTTTCTTGGGTACATTTCCAAAAACTTTCCAAAGCATTTCAATAATTTATTTTGTCACAACATGGCAATTTGTATGTTGAAAAAAAACACCATGATGGTGATAGGAAAACTCATTTCAAGTAATTCCAAATGAGCTCTCAAAGACTCCTATTTACTTGTTAAGAGTCAAATATGCATACTTTGAAATGTTTTCTTTGGATTCACCTAAATATTATCTCATAAATAAAATTTAAATCAATGAGTAAGCCTCAGAACAGTTCTACGGACTTCTTCGATGAAGGGAGACATCCAAGAACCACATGCAGAGTCACTTCATTTTAGTTGTAAGACTCTTGTTCCAGCTCACCTTCCAAAACAATTTCAGTCAAATAGAAATGTTCTGACAATCCTGGCTTAGATTGGTAAATCACTCCTGCCTTTTCATTCATTCACTCATTACCTCTCTAAAAAGAGAGTGTGCAGTTACCAGAATTTTATACAATTAGTGCTTCAAGAGTGTTTTTAATGCAAACCTATGAGGAAAGTTAAAACAAATCAAAGTTAATGGTGACTGGCTGGAACAAAATGCTTAAATCAATACGAGGATGGCTCATCTGCTCATCATTTACGCATTACCTGGGAGACGAACACCTCCTGCTGTGCCAGATTTTTGATACAGATTTACCATTGCTTGCCTTCTCCAGACACATGCTAAGGAAGCCCAGCCTGACTCCCTGTCTCATTATCCTTTTTGCACTTAATAACCTATGCACTTAGTCATTTTTATTTTCTCTTGCTACTGTGTTCTTTGCAAGGGGGACCATGCATACAGGAAAACTAGAGTTGACAAACTTTTCAAAGAAGCAAAGGGGCACTTGCAAAGCAGTCAGGAGGCACCGACATCCACCTATGAATTACGATTTCTCTCCACCATTGACTATTGTGATTTTTAGAAACTCCAAAAAGTATAATGTGACTCCTTTCATAAGGTATCTCTTGAAAAAAAACTGTTTGTTGTTGTTAAGATATTACTCTAAATGAAGAGAAATAAAGCCCTCTTGTTTGAAAGTAGTGAATGTCTTTAAAGTAAGGGCAGTCTTACAACTCAACATATAGTGTCCAGAACAGCAATTAGATGCTGGAAACTCTGACTTTTTAAGGGCATACTCTTAGCTCTCATCACTAAAGGCTAGTGTTTTAGGATAAAGACAAATTCATTTCTAACTGTGTTGATTTTCCGCAAATGCCCTTCACTATAGCCAAGTATCAAAAAAATGGAATATAAAATGTATCTGCCATCAAAAGTTAATATGTATCTGAAATAAATACACAGACCAAATTTAAATGTCTGGATAGGATGGTTATATTGATTGACTTTTTTCTTCAGACAATTATCCAAATGAAAATCTTGAAACTATAGTTAGTATTATTCTTTCATTATTAATGATTTCCAGTGGGGGGACAAAAAAGCTTTTGAAATTACTAATTGTTAAAATTCTATTTGACGATTAAAGGGATCACCATATATTTACAGGCAATTATCTTTTTTTTTTTTTTAGCTATTTTTGTTTACTTGTTTATATGGATTACCTAATAAAAAAGTAGAGATGACCATATGAGGATAGCAAATCATACATTGAAACTACAGTACTTTTTAGCCAAGGACACCTAAATAGGCTAAATATGTGGAGTTTAGAAATAGAGTTCCCACTTTAAAACTGGAGTGTGAATAAACAATGGGAAAATCTAGGAGCACATTGATAGAGTAGGGGGAAATTGGCCTAGTGCAAAGAATGACTAGAGGAAAACTGTGATGAGGTACAAAAGGGAAAAGAATAAGATACCACTGGTAGCCAGTTTTAGCCTTTCAATTGACTGTTGGCGTGTGTTCCACCTACCACTTTCTCAATGCATCCTTTTGTTATTTTTTTAGGAAAGAACATTCCAGACCAATAACAATGTTATAATGATAGTAACTGTAGGATTTAAGATATGTTTTTTAAAAAGCACCTTTAACTAGCATTAAAAAAACCCACCAGGCATGGGGATGGGGGGGTAGT
>NW_011494902.1:13859102-13873908 GCF_000754665.1 Bison bison bison | reverse complement strand
GGGTAGTTACCTAGCTCTAGGTTTTATTTAGTGACGGTTCCACTTTTTCACTCACTGCCTGCAAATCAGCATTTTTAGTGGACAAAGGGCTCAGCGGCGGCCTTATGATTGCTTCTTTTCAAATGGTAATGGCTATCCTAAGTCCTCTGCCAGGTTTTTCTTACCAGAGCACAAATTGCAGTTTACAAGGCTCTGAGGGGAAAAAAATCTTAGCTGAATATCTTCTTTTTTTTTATTCGACAAACTGACATGTAAATTACCCTTTAAGTGCTCCACTCTAGGGCTCTGATCATCTCCTAATTGTCACAGTCAATTGTAGCCAACAGTCTCTTCAATCCCAAGCGCTTTGACAACAAGCACAAGGATCAAAGCAGAATCAGCTCCCTTCAATATCCTTCTGTTTAGGATGCTACAAAACGCCTGAAAAAGAAAGGTGTAAGGGCATTGCTGTAGAGGAAACTGAGAGTAGCAAGTATTACAATAGTCATTTTCTCCATCTCTAAAATTATGCTGTATAAGCTGCCGTGATCTTTAATCACATGCGAAGAACAAATATGTAAGCCTCCCGGGCAATTAATATGCTCTTAAGATTATACTAATATTCAAGCTTTACAAACAACACCAGCTCCATGGCTTAGAGAAATTATGACACAGATAGGGGATAGCAATCATTTCACAGCAGCTTCAGCACCAAAAACTATTATCAAACATATTCTATATTTGAGCATAAATTCCAAAGCATAGGTTTTATTACTCAGTTTGGTGTCAGGATTAACTGTTCCCCCAAACTAAATAGCCCATTGAAAATTCTAGAGTTTCTTTTCATTAACCTAGAAATATCCAACTGAAAATGTGCCCCCAAATAAATAAAAATTGTGACATAAGAACTAATTTCAGAGCAATGCTGTTTCCCTTAGTAGGGGTAAATCTGTCTTATTGCTTTACTGAAAACAAACTAATTAAAAGTCATTACATGATCTACAAACATGAGTTCTAAATAAGATGTACGTACCAGGATCATCACTTAACAAAATATGACAATTCTTCCAACTAGTTATCATTCTTCACTAACTTTCTTAAAAGATTATTTATGCTTTTCTCAAAAGATTTTTTAAAAATTCATCCTATCAACTAATAATATAAATAATTTCATGGAAAGAGAAAATCTAATAATATAATAAGTCTATATTAAAAGAGCCACTTTAAAAATAACCTGAAGGCTGTCAAGAAAAACAACAAATGGAAAAGAATCAAAGATGCCTGTGTAGCGGGAGTCCTCTATAGCTTGTCTTGCTGTACCCAGGTATGACACATATACAGCACATAAGGTTGCACAGTGATTGACGGTCTTCCTACATGCCCAAGAAAAGAACTGAAAAAAAAGACACACCAAATACTCCAGGTTTTCTCTCAACTACTTCACTCAAACCCCCCTGTAGGGGTTTCTCATCCTCCCCTCAATTTCCCCTTGAATTCTCAGGTTTGATTGAAGAGCTTCACAGAAGGGTCTATTACAGATTGAGGAATGATCCATTTCACATCTGAAGCTCCAAAGAGCTACTTGTGAGGAGTCTCTGAGTGCATTTATCTCACATGTGAAGCTTTCTGCAAAATCAATATGGGTATTTTTCAGTTTGACAAGTCAACATGAAATATCACATCATAATAGAAAAACAGAGTTGTACATTTAAACACACCCAGTACAGTTATCTATGACAAAGCTTACAGTTATTACTCATGGATATCCTTGAGTATGCCTAATCTAAATTCATTCTGAGAGTTGGGCTAAAGTGCATAGAAAGAGAAACTGACTGGTCACCATATTTCTGGCTCCTCTGTCCTAATTAATCCAGGTTTTGCAGTGAGGGAAGAGAATGAGCAGGAACCATGACCTTTGCATCCAATCTGAGAGTGATATGAGAAGAGGGAAGAAAATAACCAGACGTAAAAAAGAGGAAGGAAGCAGAACAAAGGAGAACTTTGTAAAGGACTTCAAGTTTAACTGATGGGCAATAACTAGGCAAAATGGTCACCCAAAGAATAGCAATTGAGTCTCAAATCCCGCCCCGCCCCCACCACCACCACCACCACCAACCGCTACCATAGCCACACTAGCAGGAAAATTGACATATTTGTGTTTGGGTCAGGCAATCTTTGGGTGAATCCCAGATCTTTTACCACTTGCACCAGCTTGAGAAACATGATTTAACTTCTCCAAATCTCTGGAGGTTTTTTTTAATCTCCAAATGGGATTTGTCAGAAGATTTACCTTACAAAGTTTTGTAAAGGTTAAACAAAATGATGTACACAGCATACAGCACATGGAAAACATTCAATTATTGGTAAGTGTTGTAAATATTAATAAAGTTACTACTATTGTTTCCTTAAACCTATCCACAAGGTAGGCCTCTAAGGTTCTAATCTGGTGCCGCTTCTACTTTTATCCCTGGACCCTTTCCATATTGTTTAATGTTGCCAAGTTGTAGATGACGGTTCTGATCACAGTACCCTCACCATATTAACTCTGGTGTAGGTGCTAGCGGAGAACTGTAGTTATCCATATTATTTTGTCTTAAAAATGGTCTTCCTCCAACCAGGAAGGGTGTCCTTATCAACAGAGAGAGAATCAGGTGAGGCTTCAAGAAAGGAAAAGAACCCAGGCTTAAATCCACTGAATCAGCTCATCAATCCAAGCAATGAATGTGGTAAAACACGTAGCATACTTTTTTTCATATGCCAATGTTATAATTAATACTGCGGTTATCTCTATATACTCCACCATCGAAAAGACCTTAGAAAAAATTCTCAGGAGCAAGCTGCCACCCAGATTCAGTTAAATAAACTCACTACAACTGCATATTTCTCTCATTCTATTTTCCTGTAGCCTGTCCCTGTCTAAGTAGTACTAATACCTTCCATATTTGATTATCTGTGCTTGGATCAACTAATTTGTAGACTACTTGAAACTCACTTTTAATTTTAGGTTAACTCTCCCTACCACTCAGAATTAGCCAAGAGTAGACAAAATATGCGAGTTGAGAGATGTGAAAATTGATGGTAGTATCAAAATAAGAAAAGTATTGTTAAAAAATTCGATTGAAGCTTAAAAACTCTTACCCTATATTTCAGTCAAAAACTAAATGACTGCATTTAATTAACTCAAAGAACTTAATATATGCAATACTGTTCATTTTTAGCTATCCTAATGTTCTCCATTATTAAAATTAAGCTATAGCTTTTATTCCAAAACCAAGTTAAAATATGTGATTAAATGCTGATATAAAATTATAAGAACAAGTTGAGATACTTTAAAGATCAGTTCCTTAAAATTTTAAATGTATTGTTCTGGACTCAAAATACATTTTTAGCAGGGAAACAAATTTATAAATGATAATTAAATTCCCAGGTTGACTCATTAAAAATTGTTTTAACGTAAAATGTGCTTAAAACACTCGAGAACCAAGTCTTAAAGTGACTCCAGGTCATGAGGTCTATAAATTTAACTATGCGGAGGCTAAAGGAGTATCATCAAACACAGTTTCCAAACTTTGTAACATTATCAGGCAAGAGATCTGACAGATGAATGAAACATCCATGAATATGAGCAATCAATATTGTCATTAACACTGTCATATCAACACCTTCATCATCATGATTATCCTGCTGTTATTTCACCCAGCATGTTAGTATATGGTAGCTATGAAAGTAGTAATGGTTCATGGCCAATGAGACGACTTGATCTCAGCATCTTAACTCTTTAAATAAGTGGACGAGCTCTGTACCAGGGTCTCAGAACCTCACTCACCCTTTAAGTTTTTTTCACTTAAACCTCTTCCATGATGTTAATTTCCCATCCAGGACCCTGAGCATTAAATGAAGGCACTGAGATATCAGTACCTGCTAAAAACACTCATGCCTGCCTCTTGCCCATACTTTCAAGTAAACACAGAGTACCCTACAATTGGCAATTCACCCAATCACAAAACATATTCCCTTGTAGCTCAGACAGTTAAGAATCTGCCTGTAATGCAGGAGACCCATGATCAGTTCCTGGGTCAGGAAGATCTATGAAGAGAATGACTACCCACTCTAGTATTCTTGCCTGGAGAATTACATGGACAGAGGAGCCTGGCAGGCTATAGTCCACAGGATTGCAAAGAGTTGGACACGACTGAGTGATTAACACTTTCACTCTCATAAATATCCCACTTGAAACCTGAACTGATCAGGGGTTGGGGAGGAGGAAATGAGGAGTTATTATTTAATGGGTCTAAAGTTTCAGTTTTGCAAGATGAAAAGTTCTGGAGCTCTGTTGCACAACAGTGTGAAAATGCTTACCACTATAGAACTGTATATACAATGGTGAAGATGGCAAATTTTATGTTGTGTTTTTTAACCACAACTTAAAAGGTTTTAAATTTTAAAATAACGTAGAGAAATTACTTATAAAAACCAGTACATTAATTTAATAATCAACCAAGAAATATGGAACATCTTTTCAAAACTGAATTAAGGGTATCTTGACTTTTAAAGTGGTAGGCAGCCAGAATCGTAGATTTCAGTTCTGACTTCTTTTCTATTAAAAGACTGCCTGCAAAATTATCCATAAATTTTCAATTTCAAATGGCCCAGCATATGACAACATAGGAGAAACTGTACATAAAAATGCAGGTCAAAATTTAAAAAATCAATGAAACTCGGATTATAGAATTTCACTTCTCTTCTGAAAGATTCAAACAGTGAAACACAAGAAAACCACCACTCCCAGGTGCTCTGTTCCCAGGCTGTAACCACCACACATTGTCACCACTTAGAATCTCAAAATTTCACTGAATTTTCAGGGGACCAAGCAAAAGTTAAAGCTCATTGAGACAAAAATACTTGAACCCAAACCAGACTAGTTTTCAGCGGTTTCTCTGTTTTTGTAACAGTAGTTCTACAGTCTCTTAACACTCACTTTCTTCAGGGTTAATTTTTTTCTTACCATTTTAAAAATTATGTTACAAAATAAAGACTTCTCAGGATTCAGGGTCATAATGCTTTCTTCAAATAAGCTGAGCAAATCTGCATTTATTCCAGATGAAGTTAGGAGACGAGAAAGCTTCAAAAGAAGTAGACAGAATGGGATTATGGAGTAATGGGGGAAGTTCATAGAAACTAGTGTCTTTATACTCCCAACTCATACACACAGAATGAAATCAATCAAAAGCAAAAGTAGATGGTGACCCTTTTAAAGTGAGGTCTCAGGGACAAAACTAATGGAAATGGTACACAGATTCAAACATTTATTAGAAATTTTTTTCTCTGTATATGCACTCTACTCCAATCATTTGTTCACCTAATGGTTTGTTTTTTAACATTTATTCTTGTAATGTACATAGTTTACTAGATTAGGAGTAGCAATGCCTTGAAGTCCAGTATAAATCTGAAATTTGTAACAGTACTTATAGTTTTAATAATAGTTACCCATGAGTAACATATCTTGGCATTTATGTTATCTCTTTAGAACAATCATATAAAATGAGTATCAATATTCCTCTGAGATATGAGGAAACTGAGGCTTTGAGAGGTTAAGTAACATGGACAAAACCACACACTAAAGAATTCTGTGCTCTTAACCACAAAGGCCCCATGCATCTTGATGAATTGCTATGAGTGTAGCTTCATTTCAGTGTAGATTGTTCTTCTACATCATCTATTACAAACTCTTATTTATCTTCTTGATAAATGAGTTTCCTCTTGCTTTTGAGATCTCCTATTGCCCAACAGTGCCTGAGTAGAAACCATATCTTGGACACAGACGCTTGTTTTGATTGACTCCATGATTGAACCAAATGTGGTCATTAGCCAACATGGTCATTGACCAGCAGCTCCCTTTGTTCCACTGTTGCCTCTCCATGTATTCACCAAGCAACTGGGTTATAGACTATTCACTACAGACAGCAGCATCCATAATGCCAGGTATTTTGAAATTCACTTGAATTCAGGACGATAATCACTAGTAATACACAGTATTCCAGAAGACCCTGCCCTTGCAAATACCATAATCAACACCAGTGAAGAAATAAAGACCAGCACAATGGACCATTCCATTTCCCTACTTCAGATCTGAATCCCTTTTCCCCAGACGTCTCTTTGCCCAGATGAATATATCCATACCATTTCCAGGGAGGACAGAATGGAGGCACACTCTCACAGGTTACTTAGGGCCAACTTTAGAAGCCAAGAATAACAGCAAAAATAGAACCATAAGGACTCTCTAAGCCATACCATAAAATCACATATGATTAAAACATGATCCAAAGAAGTAAAATGATTTGCCCAAAGTCATAAGCTACTGAGTGAAGAAGCAGTTATACTCCAAGTCCAGTGCATTTATGAGACTGTTTTAAATAAAGGGCTTACTATGTGTCAAAGAAATTACTAGATACTTAACAAAGTGTATTTCACACAATCCTCACAACCTTCACAAAAAACATTATTACTCTTCTTACAAATGAAAAAGATTAAATAATTTAGCTAAAGTTACATGGCTAAAAAGGAGCAGCTGTAGGGATCAGCTGTAAACACCTTACTTTTAATATAATGGTCAAATTCCTTTAAAAATGTACAGAATGGATTATGACACCAGAAAGCAGTGGATTGATGTTGAGATCAGAGGAGGAAAGGTATGAAATTCAGGCCTAGCGAATTAAAAAAACTAAAAGGTGTTACCTGAACACACTGGTCATTATTTTTGTTTCTTTATACCCTATTTTTTTTTCCTCAAAAGAATTTAACTTGGTTTATTTACAAAGCGAACAACAAAATACAAAGAAACAAAAATGCATTTACTACAATAAGACAGACTAAATTTAAAATAGATGAGTAAAATGAGTCTAAGAAAAAGCACACTGAAATTAAGAGAGACAAAATTCTTGCAAGAAAATCTTATATACTTGCCCAAAGGTAGGCTGTAAATTTGAATCTGAGCTTTCAGACAGGATACATAAAGAGAGAAACATGATCCATGACATGAATTGCAGTGTCCCTAAAACAAAGAAGAAGCCATTTGCTCAGGAGAGACACAATTACTCCTGGTTATGAGACCATGGAGAAATTCGTCCGTGAGCCCCTCCTCGTGAAGGCAGGGCAGAGACCAGGGGACAGCAAGTAACCTCAGCTGTGTGCTCCCTGGAGCAACACGAGGTACCACAGGGGGCTGTTTACTGCACCTTCCTTAGTTCATCAGCATTGCACCCGGCAGAATGCAGCCATGGGAGTTGTGGGGAGACAGCATGCTAGTTGTCTCCGGAAAAGGTCCAAAGGAAAGACAGGACGGTGCTGAAGCAGAGGGGTGATGAACCACGAAGATGCGGGGCGGAAGTCCCGCACAAACAGCTCTAAGGTGAACTTCCTCTACGCCAACCCATCGTGACCTGGGAGATATTTAGAACGCTTTCACCTACCTCATCCAATCTGAATAGGACCCACACTTCCTAACCTCTTCTGATGCAGAGAACCAGATCAAAATTGGTGGTCTGTGCACCAGACTCGGGTCTCAAGATGCCCTGAAGGAAGTGAGCGAAGCAGACAGATGGGGCAAAGCCAAGAGAAATGTTTGGACGGTGGTGTGCTCCCAGATTGTGCCAGGTGGTTGGTCAGATAAAGGCCCGCTGTTACTGAGCTTTACAGAGAGCCCCAGCTGCCACTGGCAAGCCTGTTAGAAGCCTTTACTCCCATTCATTCGTTCACTCATTCACTGAGTCAACAGATGCTTATTAGTCAGTATTATGGTGATGTACCCAAGAAATGGGTTATCCCAGGTGGCTCAGTGGTAAAGAATCTGCCTGCCAATGCAGGAGATGCAGGTTAAATCCCTGGGTCAGGAAGATTCCTCTGGAGGAGAAAATGGCAAACCACTCCAGGATTCTTGCCTGGAAAATTCCATGGACAGAGGAGCTGGGCAGGCTACAGTCCATGGGGTTGCAAAGAGTTAGACAGGGCTGAGCAACTGAGTACCCACACATACCCAGGAAACACAGGTGGGCAAGACATACATTGCCCCTTCCTAATGGGGCTTGTGGGTTAGCTTCTACCTAAAGATTCTTTGAATTGGGTTAACCCAGGGAAGAGCATGGAGCTGGAGAATTAATCACTAAGCTTCTACATCCTGACTTTTTTCATCAAAGGCTGTGGGAGCATTCCTTTGGAAATCTGAAAAGAGCCATTCCTTGGGGATTAACCAAAGACTGTGGTTTTGCAATTTGTTTCAATACTCCTTGCCTCTAGTTGCCTCATCTATCAAGAATAGAATGAATATTTGCAACAAATATTTCATAATGCTCTGTGAAAGAAAAAAAAATCGAGGTGTGAGAGCTAAAAACTCTATAGTAATATTACATCCCAAATATGTACACATTGATAAAATGAACTTTAAAGCTGTTATTACATAAGTACACCTGAGTGTCTGTAATAGAAGCATGTTTAAGAATACAAGATAGTAAAATTAAATATGAGCAATTTATTCTATCTAAATACTAGACAACTATATTAATTAATAAAATTTAATGGCCTGCACTGAAGGACTCACTGAATTACAAGTTTAGCCATTCTAGAATGTTAAAAACATAATTAAGAGCAGCCTAAAATGGAAGCACCCAGCATTCTTATGTGTTGATGTGCAAACAATGTAGTTATGTAAGGAATAAAACATACTTTAAAATCATCATTTCACATTATCAAGCAAAGCTCAGAGCATGCTAGGAAATAACTCTATTCCATAGAGAGTTGTACATTCACTTACAACTCCTCTCACTGAAACTGGAGTTGTCATCTCCCTTCCCAAGGCACAAGTTACACCAAAGGAGTGCAGTCAGCTGGAAGACAATGAGCACTTGTCCTGGCTGTACAGATTAACCAATTTAAGCATTTTAACATAAAAGTACACATCACAAGATGCACAGCATTTTTTACACGAGGTCAAAGTCTCACCTTCTTCTCATCCAGATTGACTATCAAGTAGAATATACTAAAGGATTAGATCCATCACTTTCAAAGCTGTCTCTCTGCATGCTGTAAAAGATTTCATTGAAAGCAAAGGAATCATTGGATACTTCACTTTATAAGGAAATACTGCTAGGCATCTATGTAATATGCTCTGAGCACCCTTTAAAATATACCCCTAACCTCACGCTTTTTCCCACTCAATCTCCCAGATTTGAGGCCACTTATATGCTCTGCAGACTGCATGTATCATGACTTCTAGAGAGCAATTATATCAAACAGGTTTCAATGGTCCACATTAAGCATAGTCACTTTGCTGTAAACATTTTGAAGGAACTTTTATAATTGTGTTTCTGAAATATTAGGCCTCTTGTGATCACCCAAATTTATAATCAGCTATTTCCAAGCCATCATCAAGCACATAGAAGAAGGCTTGCAGAGTGAAAATATTTAACCTAAAAACTGTTTTCAAATGTAATGACATTTTTACGATTCTCTTTTTGAAGCTGACACAAGATTGCATTTTGCTTGTATTTATTAGTTTGGATTTTATACTTCTGGTAATTTGCAAACAGTATAATTGTGTGTGTGTGTGTGTGTGTGTGTGTGCGCGCTCAGTCATGTCCAACTCTTTGCAACACCATGGACTATAGCCCACCAGGCTCCTCTGTCCATGAATTTTCCCAGACAAGAATACTGGAGTGGGTTGCCATGCTCTCCTCCAGGGGATCTTCCCGACCCAGAGATCGAACCCACATCTTTTGCATCTCCTGTATTGGCAGGCATATTCTTTACTACCATGCCACCTGGGAAGCCCCAGTATAATTGTGATCAGGCCTTAACGATTTCCTAGCTTCATTAAACCTGTAAGCTCTATAGTGCCTTCCATTCCTACTGAATAAGTGGCCCCGCCCACATCACCCCCAAACACCATCGTCACCAGAAACTTTGCACAGAAGTCCCTGGAGCCTGAGCCACTGAAACCTCAACCCAAGGGTTGGGCACTGTGCAATGCTGACTGGTCTTCTCTGGTTAAAATCTGGCACTGACCAGTCCTCTGGCAAGCAGTCCACATGCGGATGGAAGGGATACCTTCTCTGAGCACTCAGAACTCCTCAGTATCTGGTGGCTGCACTTGGCCCCTTGTTTTAAGTCCTTTTTCACATCTTTCAAGTAAAATCCTCTTTTGGGGTCCAGCTGAACGTTAGAAAGAATAATAAATAACTGACCACATTCCCTCTCTCTCACACACACAAAAAACAAAAAAAAATCGGTCAGTGGAAAAAACCCTTCAGAAATAAGTAGATACAATGCATACCTCTTAATATCTCCAGAATATTCCATCTTCAGAGGCCTCTTGAAAGCAACTACTGCAGCTAATAGCCCCAGCCCACAGTAGAGAACTGTGCTAGGGTCAGAAGTCTCCCAGCCCACCACTCCCGTCATACTGTACTGTGGGACATGACAGCCCCACATCCTTCAGACTGTACTGTTTTAAAAGTAAAATGTCTGAAGAAAAAAAAATGGAATCTGTGTAGGTAAATAGGGCTTCCCAGGTGGTGCTAATGGTAAAAAACCCTGCTGCCAATTTGCAGGAGAGGTAAGAGACTCAGGTTTGATCCCTCGGTGGGGAAGATCCCCTGGAGGAGGGCATGGCAACCCACTCCAATATTCTTGCCTGGAGAATCCCATGGACGGAGGAGCCTGGGGGATTCAGTCCATGGGTTGCAAAGAGTCGGACACGACTGAAACAACTTAACATGCATGCCCACAAGTAGGTAAGTATGGCATATTGTTATCATTTTAAATTCCAGGGAGATTTTTCAATATGTACAGTTCTGATTTCCCTGCAAATGTTCTAAAACAATGGCACTGTTAAACTTTAAGATTAATACCCAGTTATGTTTTTTATAAGCATCTCCCTTATTCATTCCTTCTTTTTATTCATTTGACATTAGTTGAGCACCTTCTCTGTGCCAGGACTGTACTGAGCCTTGGTGAATACAGCAGATGGAGTGCCTGGGAATAAAAGAAGGCAACCATTGCAACCATTGTGGTGTGTTACATAAGTGCTTCTGCATGGCTAATTTAAACCCGATTTACTAAAATTCAATCCCATTTCTCCTTGTTCTGCTCATGGAGTAGACAAACAACAGCCAATCATTATCCTCTCCAACATAGCCTTCCTGATACTTGAAACACTCGAGTTTGTCTTTTCTTGTTCAAAATAAACATATTTTTCCACAAAGAAGATTACAGTTGATGTGTGCAACAAGCCAATATAACTCCTTTGCTGTGTCATCACATTGTCATTGATATGAAAATATAGAATATGAGTTTTCCGTCACATGGAAGGGATAAAGGAAAATATAGCCCCCATGTGATCAGCTAGTTTCTCAAGCATTAATCTATATACTATTCCTGATAATGCCATTCTAAGAAAATGCATTATTATGGAACAAAAATTTTGCATCCTTGCACTAGCTGAGGAAAAAAAAAAAACTGATAGGTCTCTATCCTTTATGACACATATTGAAGAACCCTGCCCCCAAAGAAATAAAGACACACCGTTCTGGAGAACCACATTATTATCCCTTAAGAACATGATAAAACGTGTGCATCATTCATTCACTGACATTGAACTTGTGCCAAAACTATTAAGAGCACATATTAATAGATATACCTAACATGTAGGAATGAATACAGAATAAAACACAAAATGAAATTGGTTTTCAGTATTAATTTGTCTTCTATAAATGATTAAGTAAAGCAGACGAAGGAAATAGAAGGGCAATAAATACCCTTTTATCACAAGCTAGGGGATTTCTCTTACTCTGGGCTTGATCACAACTGGTTTAGAAATATGCATAATTGCCTACGGTCAACATCGTATCACTGCCAGATCACACATTAAACAGATAACCACTATTATTATAAAAGTGACTTCCTTGACCTCATATTTTGGTCTGGCTAGGAATTCCTGTATTTTCCCAGATCGGCTGTTCCACACTGCCAATCTTGTGCTGTGCATGTCAATTTGTACCAGTATAAGTGACCAGTGTCTTACAGAGCCTACTCTAAAAAACACACTTATATGCATATGAATAGCATACGTTCAAGAAACATGATCATAGTTGTTCTTGTAGTGCTTTTTAAAATCTGAAGTCTATGTGTGTTTTTCTATTATAGCTAAGGTACAGTGTGTGTTATTTGGCAGCTGAATTTGACATGAAAATATAAAAGGTTTGGGCAACCACATATTTGGAAATAGAAATCTTTCCTGAAAACATGGCTTTGGTTTTTAAACACAGCTAAATTTCTGGAAACTTCAATTTGTTAAAGACAGCCAAGACTTCAATCATATTTAACATATTCCTGGGGTTTACATATAGTGTTTCAAAGTAATAAACAACATCTTGTTTGGAGTAGCACGAAGAAAATGAGGCAAGCACTTCTTTAAAGTAAAAGCTCCACTTTTAAAAATAGTTTGGAGACTCATTCTTATGTTGGTAAAATCACAAAACACTATTCAACAAACAAAACATGATGAGCTCAATTCAAGTTGGTAAACATTTTTAGCTGGCTTTACTTGTAGTAGGAATTTTAATGTAACCATAACTTCAAGAATGCATTCCTTATAATGGAAACTTGAGGGCCAAAACTTTTTTTAATTGTTAATAAGAACAATGGTGTCAAATTTACACTGGAAAATCGGAAGAGATGCGATGACAACAGTATATTGATTGTTTGAACAATTTTTAAAATCACATTATAGGGCACTAAAATGCATCTGCATTTACTCATGAGCACTCTCACTGCAATGACCAGAAAGCCCCTAGGCTTGATTCAGTAGCAGAAAATAGACTCCTTCCATAAGGTAGGATATATATACCTCACTTCCAGCATGTAAAACTTGCAGTAAAGCTATGAATTCTTCACATGCTTCTGCCTTGTTGGTCTAAGGAAAAGTGTGATGTCTAAAAACCCTTAAGTCACTTAGTAAGAATAACAAGCACTTTTCAACAAGCTAGACAGGATGAGTCAAAATAGTACCATCCAAAGAAAGGAAGTCATAGGGAGCTTTCTTTACACTCTTTATAAGTCAGGTCAAATTGCACTTAACCATGCTTTTTGCCTGCACAGGGAAGCAGTGAAAAGAACATTTGTTATAAGAACAACTATAGATTCACATCCAGATTCTCTATGGCAAACCAACTAATAAGCATACAAATGTCTTGCTCTGAGGTCACAATTCCTTTATTTTGCCAGCATGTTATTCCTAACTTTTTAGAGAATAAAGGTTTTATTTCTCGTGGTTGATAGGTAAACCATGGGAATTCACTTAAAAGTTTAAAAGTAGGTGAAGTGTTATGCTCCTTTCTCACCACCTGTATTCAAAACCACTATTGGAGTGGACCTCAAAAACACAAAGATCTTTGATCTGAATTTGCGTGGGACAGTGTTGATTTGCAGCTCTTTACCTGGAGTAATTATTAGTAACACATTTTCAGTTGCAAAAGTGTCTCAGTTTAGGGACTTCCCTGGTAGTCCAGTGGTTAAGGCACTCCAAGCTTCCACTTCAGGGGGCACCGATCAAAGAACTAAGATGCCGCATGTCACGTGGTACAGCAAAAAAAAAAAATCCCCATTTGGAGGATAAACTGTCTGGATATCACCCTTCTTATAAAGGATAAACACCCTTCTTATAAAATAACAGATGCCATCTACTTGATAAGAGCTCTAGGGTACAAGCATGTTTCCCTCGAGTATTTCTCCTACCCAGACAACACAGAATTAGAATTCTGCCAGTTACACTACAAATTCCTTAAGTATCAAGACTGGGTTTTTAACTTAGTGCAATGTACAGTGTCAGTACAGTACAATAATAGTACAGTGTCAGTACTAGTACAGTATAAATACTAAATAAATATTATTTTGGATGAATGGTCATTCCTTTATATTAACATTGCTTGCTTTGGATATCCTCTTTTAAAATTCCTAGAAGAAGCAGCATATACATAAAATTGATAATGATCTTCAAAATCTGACCCCCCTTACCACTTCTACTGCTACTACTCTGGTCCAAGCTACTATCATCTCTTGCATAGATTAACGCTGCATCCTCCTCTCTGGTCTGGCTGCTTCTCTTATTGCTTCCCTGGGGTATATTCTCCACACAACAGCAAGTGACCTTGTTAAAGCTAAATCAGATGGTATGACTCCCCCATCTAACCCTGAGTAAAAGCTTGTCATTATAATAGCCTACAAGGAGCATTGTCAGATCTAGCAAATAAAAATATAAGGGCCCAGTTAAATGAATAACGTTTTGTACAAGTGTGTTTCATACAATACTTGGGACACACTCGTACTTTTAAAAAAGTATTTGTTTAACTGAAATTAAGACTTAATGGGGAATCTATATTTTATCTGGCAGATCTTACAAGGATTTACCTGATTCGACACATGGGTGCTCGAGTATGCATACATACACACACCTACCTCAGCCCTCCTTTCCTATTACCCTTCCTTTCCCCGCTCCAGCCAGTGGCACTGACACCGACTGACACCAGGCTCACTTCTGCCTTGGGAATTTGTTCTGGCTATTTCCTGTCTGGAAAGTTCTTTCCAGGGATACTGCTGTCACTCATTCCCTCACATTCTTCAAAACTGTATGCACTTTCTCAGGGAAACTTTTCTTATTTACCTTATTTAAGATGTCATTCCATTCCCAATTCCTAACTTACTTCCTTCCCTATTTCAGTTTTTCCATTGTGGGTGTGTGGGTGGGTGGGTGGGTGGGTGTGTGTGTGTGTGTGTGTGT
>NW_011494902.1:13831655-13859002 GCF_000754665.1 Bison bison bison | reverse complement strand
GACTGTAGCCCACCAGGCTCCTTTGTCCATGGGATTCTCCAGGCAAGAATACTGGAATGGGTTGCCATTCGCTTCTCCAGGGGATCTTTCCGACCCAGTGATGGAACCTTGGTCTCCCAATCTGCCTGCAGGCAGATTCTTTACTGTCTGAGCCACCAGGGAAGCCCTAATACATTCTATTTTTTACTCATTTATTTTGAATGTCAGCTCCTTGAGAGGATGAATTTTTGTTGATTTTTCCTTGTGCTGTATCTCTATTGCCTAGAGTAAGCTCTGGCACAGATGAAGTCAAATAAAAAATTGTCAAATGAATGGGTGTTCGTAGTAGTTATATTATTATTGCTATCAATTAAATTCTATATAGTCTGAAAAACACTTAAATTGACATCTCACCAAAGGAGAAATACAAATCACCAAAAAGCACGTAAAAACACGCTCAACATAAATAACATTCAGTTCAGCTCAGTTGTGTCCGACTCTTTGCAACCCCATCGAAACCACAATGGGATACCACTTCAGCCCCCTTAGGATAGATAGTTATCAAAAAAGAGAGAGAGAGAGAGAGAGAGAAATAGCAAGCACTGAAGAGGATGTGGAGAAATGGGAACACTTGTATACCACTAGCGGGAATGTACTTTAAATGGTGCAGTCACTATGGAAAACAGCATGTCAGTTCCTCAAAACATTAAAAATAGAATTACCATGTGATCCAGCAATTTCACTTCTGGGTGTATACCCAAAAGAATTGAAAGTGGGGTCTTAAAGAGATATTTCTACACCCAAGTTTATAGCACCATTATTCATAATAGCCAAATGGGGTCCACATAAAAACCAAGTGTCCATGGATGAATGAAAGATTTAACAAAATGTGGTCTGTATATACTTACAATGGAATATTAGTCAGCCTTAAAAACACAGGAGATTCTGACACATACTGCAACATGGATGAACCTTGAAGAATTTATTCCAAATGACATAGGTCAGTCACAAACAGACTAACACTGTAAGGTCTCACTTATATGAGGTGCCTTGACTATTCAAATTCATAAAGACAGAAAGTAGAATGGTGGTTCCCAGGGGCGGGGGTAGGGGAGAATGGGAAGTTGTAGTTAAATGTAGTTTAATGAAACTAGATAGTTTCAGTTTTGCAAGAAGAGAAGAGTTCGGTAGGTGGGTTGCACAACAATGTGAATGTCCTTAACACTACTGAACTGTATACTTGTAAGTTACAGTTTAGACAGTTGATTTTACCTTATGGGTACTTTACCATCAGTAAACATTTTATACAACTGAAATAAGTAAATAAACAGATAAGTCAACGTCGTCTGAAGACCAGGGCCAGGCAGGTTGTATCATTTTATCATTGAATCTTGAAGCGACACAGGTCATGAGTGATATTATGCCCATGTTACAGATAGGACAGCTGAAACCAAAAACCTCAGAACTCATTAAAGATCATTCTTTTAGTAAGTGGAGGACTTGGGAGAGCGATGACTCCAGACCTGTGTTCTATCTAGTGGTATACTCTGCTTCTCACACAATGTTGGTGCCTTACTGAAAATCTCTAAGGTTTATTCTGAAACTGCTAGTTGCTCAGTTATATCCAACTGTTTGTAACCCATGGATTGTAGCCTGCCAGGCTCCTCTCTCCATGGGATTTCCCAGACAAAAATACTGAAGTGGGTTGCCATTTTCTCCTCCAGGGTATCTTCCCGACCCAGGGATCGAACCTGAGTCTCCTGCATTGCAGGAAGATTCCTTACCATCTGAACCACCAGGGGAAATCCTGTGGTTTATTCTATAGGCTCCAAACAGCGATCACTATCATTATCCAATCACTGATATATGGGTTTATGTTCATTTAACACCCACTAGTTCAGCACTAACTAGGCACTGGGTTACAAAGACAAGGCTTGCATAGTCTACAGTCCAGCAGAAACACATGAAAACAAAGTCCCTGGCATGTAACTGGAAATGTAATAGATTTACAGCCTTTAGTTGGAGCCCAAAGGCAGAAAGGAGAATGCCCTAGTTAAGAAAAAAAATGAAGGCAAGCTCTGCCTTCCACCCAGTTTTACCCAAGACCAACTCCGAAGATTTCAAAGGAGCCAAAGAAGCGCAGCTTGACCATCTGCAGCAGTGACTGCCTTTCCTTTAGGCTTTCATCCTTACCTCCTAGACTCATTCATTATGAAAATGCCCCCGTTTTAATTTTTTTTAAGATTTTTTTGATGTGGAAAGTGAAAGTGAAGTCATTCAGTCTGTCCGACTCTTTGTGACCCTATGTACTGTAGCCTACCAGGTTCCTTCATCCATGGGATTTTCCAGGCAAGAATACTGGAGTGGGTTGCCATTTCCTTCTCCAGAAGATCTTCCCAGCCCAGGGACTGAACCCTGGTCTCCGGCATTGTAGGCAGATGCTTTATCGTCTGAGCCACCAGAGAAGTCTTTTTGATGTGGACCATTTTGTAAAAATCTTCATTGAATTTTTATTACAATATTGCTTCCACTTTATGTTTTAGGTTTTTGTTTTTTGTTTTTTTGGCCACAAGACATGTGGGATCTTAGCTCCTCTACCAGAGATTGAACCTGCATCCCCTGCATTGGAATTCGAAGTCTTATAACCACTGGACTGCCAGGGAACCCCTATTTTAAGTAAAGGATGGAAATGTGAAAGAATCAATCCTAAATATCTGTTTTTAAAAGAAGTTTCTAATCTAAAAGAGGAAAGGATCTGTAAGAATTCTCCAATCCTCCACTCAGAGAAAAAATGATATGAAGTAATTAAGTATTTGATTAAATCTCTCACCCCACAGTCTAACAACAGGCAAATATCAAGAGAAAAGAGGAAAGTCAATATTGTAAAACTATTTGCTTGCCTGATTCACAGTTTACAGACGTTGACTCTCAAAATCCTTAAAAAAAAAAAAAAAAAGGACGATCCTTTACAGCATTTTTCAGAGGAATAAATTTTTGTATGTTCCCTATCCAAGCAGAAAATGATAAGATGTAGTGTTTTGGGTAATAAAACTCAAGATAAGACTTTTAAAAATTAAAAAGGAAATGTCTATAGTGTCACGTCTAAATAAGCCTAGGAGAACATTAAAAATATACTCACTTAGGAGTGCAAGATTTTGGAAAGATGGGGAAGTCTTCTCAATTCTTATTTTATATGACTGTATGAATATATGATATGCTTTTGGCATTTTTCAGATCAAAAAAGAAAATCAGACAGGGCTAATATTAAATGATTTCATTTTGATATATGGCAGAACCAATACAATATTATAAAGTTAAATAAAATAAAATTAAAAAAAGAAAAACAAAAAACAAAAAAATAAATGATTTCATATATGGATATTTCAGTATAAAAGAAGGAAGTCAATGACCATGTTGATTTACATAACAGACACCTTTATCCATCGTTAACAGGAAGTATTAAAGCACAGTGGTTAGAAATGGGGGTTTTTAACTCAGACAGACGTTGGTTTGAATTTAAGCCTTATTCTCACTGGCTGTGAGACTGAAAAAATATGATTTACTCACTATAAACTCATGTTCCCCTCTGTAAACTGGGAATAACAATACCAATCTTTCAGATTTGTTAAGATTCTAGCATAAATGATACATACGAAGATCTTGGTTAAATACAATCATTAGGGCTTCCCTGGTGACTCAGATGGTAAAGAATCTGCCTGCAATGCAGAAGACCAGGGTTCGATCCCTGGGTCAGGAAGATCCCCTGGAGAAGGAAATGTCAACCCACTCCAGTATTCTCCCCTGGAAAATCCCATGGACAGAGGAGCCAGGTGGGTTACAGTCCATGGGGTCACAAGAGTCAGACACTAAACCAACAGAAGATTTCAGTTAAAGAGAGACCAGGCTCACTTTCACTTTTCCCTTTCATGCATTGGAGAAGGAAATGGCAACCCACTCCAGTGTTCTTGCCTGGAGAATCCCAGGGATGGTGGAGCCTGGTGGGCTGCCGTCTATGGGGTCGCACAGTTGGACACGACTGCAGCGACTTAGCAGCAGCAGGTGACTACTAAATTAGCTGAATGTAGACAACTGAGTGCTCACGCACAGACATAAAAGATCGCAAATAAACTGATAATAGACCATAAGGAAACCCTGGATTTGATAATAAGGCAGCTTAATTACTCAGTTATTGATTAGGATAATAATGACGCGTATCCTATTTCTAAAGACATAATGTACTCGCTTGCTCTTCTAGTTTCCTAAATAGTCCACAAACTGAAGACACTGATCTTAAGGCTTAACCATGTATATGGTTAAAAATAACAGATGATACTGAAAGCATCTGGTTCAGCAAATGCTCCCAGCACTGAATAGTCAAGGTACTAATGCTGCTTTTTAAGATAACACAAACTGCCCCCAAAATGCTGACTGAATTTCTGAAAGGTAAACTGCTTAACAGAGAGGAATGAGGACTTATTTGTTAAAGAGTTAGAGGAGATTTGATGAAATTTATCACAGTTAAGTAGCAAACCAAGACAAGCCGAAAAAAATGTGATACAAATAAAAGTGGTTAAGCAGAGATTTTAAAAGCAAGTTATTTGGACAGTTAGTGGAAATCTTTGTTTACATAATAAAATCACATAAAATAAACAGAAATAACAAGGTTAGGATGAAAGGAAAATGCCAGGCAATGAACATGAAATCTACAAAATATTTCAAATAATCCTAAACATCTTTCTATAAACATTAAACTTTGCCTCCTCATTAAAGAGAAACACACACACACACACACAACTTTTTCTAAAGTCAGGGTTGGGTGAGGACCAGGGTTTAACGATGGAGAGGCATAGATTTGCCTTGCTGTCTCAGCAAATATTATCATAAAACAATTTTGCTTTCCAAGTTTGTAAAAGAGAGGATTTGAGTCATGTACACATACCAGAAGAAACAATTGTGGGCAGAGAAGTGAAGTTGGCACACTGGCCTTTTATCCCTCTCCTTCTGTTACAGGGATCTAATCATATCTGGGACACGTATGCAAAGCTGACTTCAGATATAGACAGGGTAGGAGGCCATCCTTGCAGTGAAATAGGAGGCTCCTGCCTTTTCCAAGGAAGTTGCACTCCCAAACCAACCATAGAAGGACTTTGTCTTACAGATAAGCAAAGCTAAGGCACTATTTCCAGAGTGCCACTTATGTTACCTGGAAGGAGAAAGAATACTCTAGAGGGGGGCATGCTCCTGACCCGGATTTTCTCTGGCTTGCCATTAGCATAGATTAGTTTACTCTTCACAGTGCCCCCTAGACACTAGGCAGAGAGAGCAAGTGGACTGAAACAGAAACAAGCCTTTGATGAGAATGGGAAGCGGGCTAGGGGTAGAGTGTGGTACAGCAATAGAGTAAGGCATTGGGCCAGAAAAAACAGGCCCTGATGGACATACGGCGTCCATATTTTCCAAACCCAAACTCATGACACATAGCTTGACAACTATGATTGTACTTAGGGGAACAACAGGACAGAATATTTACAACCCAGGGTTGCCCTGGAAAATCTAGGATATATAAACACCACATCCATAAAGGCATTGAAAGTGGGAAAGCTAACATAACCTACTTGAGAATTCGGCATGTGCTGGCCAGCACATGTGAAGGCAAGTTTGTTAAATCACCCCAGTCTCTATTTATTTCGATCACAAACACATTATATATTTTTGACACATTTAGGATCTCTATTCCAAAGACTTGCTGTAAGAATAGCAGGTGATATGTGAAGGAAATAGATTTTTACAGTTGAGTAGAAAAGCGTGCATAATATCGGATTAGATTGTTTGCCAAGCTTCCCAAATTTGTCTGCCCGGGCCTTGCAAGACTACTAAAGTCACTCATGTCACCATGTAACCAAAGGGAGAAAATATTCTCAGAAAACCTGTGCTCTCTGGCAGAAAACCTTCAGATTAGGCTCCACAAGTTTTCAGAGAGGAAAATTAATCAGTTCAATTTGGTGCCACTTTTTCTTGCCTTACATCTATTTAATTACTTGCATGTGAGAGTCATTGTTTCTAACATGACCATCACCACCCACCCCCCAAATAGTTTAGTGAAAGCTTCTCGTAGAAAGAAAAACAAAGGTCAGTAACCTAATATCCCCAAGCAACCGTACAACAACAAACCAGGCAGGGAAAAAAGTGAAGAAACACTCTGAATGGGAAAAAGATCTTCATTTGTTTACTCTTTCAACAGTGAATAAAAGTTATGCTTTTGCCAATAACTATGAATTGAGAGTGTGCCCAACTTTTACAGAATATATAAGAAGATCCCATAAAATATAAGGGGAATGTTTTATGTGAAGTCAGAAGCTTCTGACTTGAAATGTATCGAATGTATCACCTTTCTCATGGCACCTAGAGACTTGAAGTGGTTAAATGCCTGGGAATTATCTAAAAAAAGCGAAAGCATCTCTCATTCATATGGGTAAACTGAGGCACAGCAGCATGTCCAAGGTGACCCGGCCAGCTGTAACAGAATCAAGGCAAAACCCCATCTCCTACAGAGTTTACGGATGAGCTTACTCATCTGTAAAATGAGGGTGCCGAACTTCGAGGTCAATGCCAACCGTAACATCCTGCAATGCTGTATTGATTGATTGCTTTGTAATCTACTTATTTGTATTTTGGCTCTTAAATAAAGGTAAGGCTGCCAGGTTTGACATATTTTTAGCCCTTAGAAAGCTGACCTGACAGTAAAGCCCTTCCAAAACATTTATAGAGACAATGTTCAGAACAATTTGCAGAATTTAATAAGGTGACTTATTCTGAAGCATGGGGCAGTTACAGGCAGCCAACCTGAGTGGATGCAGGCAAGGGAGGTATTATTTTTTTTAATTTTCAAGATGTCACTGACAAGGGAGACATATGCCAAATGGTAACACAGTCCACTATTGAACTAAAAAAAAAAAAAAGATCTTGAAAAAGACAGGAAGAGCAATGAGGAGCATGACACACAAAAAAATGGGTGAAACATCAAAACAGGATATTGAGAATGAGAAAATACATTGATTAAAATTATTTGAAGTTTAAAGTCATGTGATGTATCTTCTTATACCTGCCCCTAAAACATAATCATGAAGAGGATTTCCAGTATTTAATAGCTTACTATAAACCCTGGAAAGATATTCTAAAATCACAGTATATGAATCAGTATAAAATCAGAGTATATTTGTTTAAAATCTTCTATACTTTTCATAAAGTTCCTTGTTTATCTTTACCATGAATTCTTACCAATATTTCATATAGCTTTAAGGTAGAATTTATGCAGTAAAAGAAAAAGCAACTATGTGGCATAAATATTGGATGAATGTATGGATAACCAAGTTGTTAGAATCAGGAGTAGCCAATTCATTACTGTCCAAAAATTGTCAATCAGATGTAGTATACTTTACATATATTATAGGTGAGATGATTTAAAACACAATAAGTCAGTGAACAGAAGATTCTTTTTAGGGTCACAGAGTGCTTTTCTCAGTTTACATAGATTTAGCCAAATATCGTACCACCAAAATCATGATCGGAGGCAATTAAGCAAACCAAAACTACTTGGAAAAAATCATTGGGAATTCTGGTTGCCCAGTTTCCTCATAGACTTCTCATTCTGTCAGATAACCAGGTAAACTTTCACATCTCCAATGCATTTTCCCTACCTTGATAGAAGTACAAACACTTTGCACTTAGACCCTGCTTTGAGGTCATCACTTGTTAGCTGTTGGTTCTTGGACAAATTACTTAACTTTTCAGTGATTATTTGTCTGAAACAATAATAATGTTTGACTCACTAGATTCTTAACAATGACTAAATTAGATAGTACCTCAAAAATAGCCATCACGGTGTATGGCACAGGAAGCATCAATGAGTGGAGGCAGTCACAGTGGCAGTAATAAGAGTGATGATGGCTCTTACTTTTTCACTATTTTGACATGTTGTTTTGAAATCAACACATGTTTTGGAGTGAGAGTTGAGTTTGAAGCCAGGCTCTATGTTTGATGGCTGAATGACAAGGTAGTTCCTCTGGTTTCATTTTTCCTTCTGTAAAATGAAGAACATAAAATTCTTATTAGTCTTATAAAATTAAATGAGATAATATAGGTTAGCTCTACCCCATGCCTGGCACAATGACAGTGATCATAAATAAATGTTAGTTCCCAGTACTTCTTGTCCCCACAACTCCCTTCATCCCTTTATTCATTCATTCACAAGCATAACTGAACCCTTGGAATACACAAGAAATAAGACTGCCCAACCTGGTTTCAAGAAGAAGGTAAAAGGGCAGAGAAAGAGATTATAGGATGTGCTGGCACATAATTTAAGGTGTAAACCAGTGCTTAGGAGCACAAAAGAGAAAAGCATAAAGCTTTCTTTAAAAGTCTTAAAAGGATATTAAAAATTAGGTCACTTATCCACTAGAATGACTACTACCAAACAACACCACCAACAGAAAATAAAAAGTGGTTGGCAAGGATATGGAGAAACTGGAACCATTATGCATTGCTTATGGGAATATAAAATAATATAGCTGCTGTGGAAAATAGTTTGATGGTTCCTCATAAAGTGAAACATAGAATTGAGACCCACCCATGTCACTCCTCGGAGAAGGCAATGGCAACCCACTCCAGTACTCTTGCCTGGAAACTCCCTTGGGTGGAGGAGCCTGGTAGGCTGCAGTCCATGGGGTCACTAAGAGTCGGATACGACTGAGTAACTTCACTTTCACTTTTCACTTTTATGCATTGGAGAAGGAAATGGCAACCCACTCCAGTGTTCTTGCCTGGAGAATCCCAGGGACTGGGGAGCCTGGTGGGCTGCCGTTTATGTGGTCGCACAGAGTCCGACATGACTGAAGCGACTTAGCAGCAGAAGCAGTAGCATGTCATCCTAGGTATCTCCCCCAAAGAGCTGAAAATAGCTCTTCAAACAAAAACTCATACATAAATATTCATAGCAGCAATAATCACAGTCACCAAAAGGTGGAAACAATCCAAGTGTCCATCAATAGATGAATGAGTAAGTCAAAGGTGGTCCATCCATACAATGGAACAATATTCTGCTATGGTAAGGAAGGAAGTATTGATGCATACATTCCAGAACATGGGTGAACTATGAAAACTTTGTTATGTGAAAAAAGCCAGTGACAAAGATCATATATGATGTGAGTTCATTTATATAAAATGTCCAGAATAGGCAAATCCAAGGAGACAGAAAACTGATTAGGGCTGAAGGAGATGAGGAGCAGGAGTGGAAAGGGATAACAGGTAAAGGGTACAAGGGTTCTCTTTGTGGTGATGAAAATATTGTATCGTTGACTGTGGTGATGGATGCACATCTCTGTGGATATACTAAAAGCCATTGAATTGTGGCCTTTAAATGGGTCAGTTAAATGATATGTGAATTATATCTCAAGTACTGTTGCCTGGAGAACCCCATGGACGGAGGAGCCTGGTGGGCTATATATAGTCCACGGGGTCGCAAAGAGTCGGACACGACTGAGCGACTTCACTTTCAAGGCTCTTTTAGAAAGAGATAGGCTAAAAATTAAAATGGTAAAACACACACGCACTGTCCTAGGAATTTGGACAGACTCTGCCAGATCCAATATGAAGAGTGTCAGTGACCATCCCAATGCTGGAACTGATTACAAAAAAAAAAAAAAAATCATAAGCAAATTAAGAGCATGCCCGGCAGAGAAGGTAAGAATGGAACAATACATCCAAAACCCAGGGCTGTGAACAGTGCTGGCATGCTGGCATGTTGTGAGGCACTGAGATGCAGATAGGGAGCTGGGACATGGGGAGGTGGCAGGAGAATAACACTGAATAAGGAGAATAAGAAGAGTCGACCCAGAATATAGCAGTGGCCTGAGAAGCAGGCTTCAGAGAGAATCCTTCACTCACCTGGTGTGTGTAGCGGTAGGTCTGTGATCTCTCTTAAGCATCCATTTCCTGTAAAATGGGAATAAACACCATGCCCTCCTCACAAGATACTTTGAGGGTGTAATAGAGATAGATAAAGCATATAATCAGAGCCTGGGAAACAGCCTGCAGTCCATAAGTGTTCATGCCCCAAGCCTGTGGGAAGCCAAAAGAGATCAGAGTAAGAAATTTCCAGTTATCAACAAAATGTTACAGCTGGTGATAAAGGTTTCAAGCTTTTTGAACTTTTGAGTAATTTATACACATTACTGCTAATTTAACTTCCGCCGATCCATCAAGAAATACACATTTCTTAAAAAAAAAAAAAGTCTGAAGAAGATTATGGTAAATGTCTCCTAGACTAATGATACTGATCTGGCCTCAGTAGTGCAAGCTTAGCCATAAAAATAATAAGTTCCTGTTATGACGATATTCTAATTAAACATCCCAAACTTTATTCCAGGTATACACAATCCAATATTGGCAGAGCTAATTCAACCAAGAACATGCTAGCCAGTAAATAATAAATTCTTAGAAGCCAAAATTTCCATTTACACCTGTAAATAGAAAATTCAATTTAAGGCAAATTGTTAAATAATAAGACCAGTGGGCAATGAACCATACTAAACACATCATATGAAATGGATCAGTCATGCAGCATGGTGACCAGGAAAGAAATCTGTGACATGTTCTGTAGCTAAATGCTGTGTGTTTACACATGCACACACACACGCAGGGGCATACAACCAGCTGCTACTACAGGGACACAGCACACACGTGAAAGGGGAGAAATTCTGAATGAGTAGCTGGTTACATTCCTCTGTATTTAAAATCTTTTGGTCACTTTCCATGGGATCATCTAACCATGAAGAATGCTATTTTATACAATGCTTGGCAGAGAGCTTATTAGGAAGGGGGATCCTGTAAATGGCTTTGCTGAAGCTAAAAAACCATTAAGACACAGACTCAGGCATGTTCTTTATTGAGACCACCTTAAGTTCAAAAAGTCACTGTCCACAAATTTAAAATCAGTGACATACTTACACAAAATACCAATACTTACATAATTCTTCTAATTATGAGGCACTCAAGATTAAAATAACACAGATCATTTTTTCCTACCTTAATCTGGACAACAGGACATGGCGTAGGCTTCAGAGATTTTGGAGATCACTCAACACGCTAGATGCAGGATGTTATCTGCATCTGGATTGTCTGGATTGCAAGGAACTTGGAAGAGAAAAGTTTGGAAGAAAATAGGTTTGATTTTTTAATATTTTTCAGCTTTTTTATTTTAATAAGCCATTGTGCTTTCCAAGCTTGGAAATAATTTTAAAAAACAATCATATGGACCGTCTTTCACCATAGTCACCAAGATGTCAGCATCTGAGTGTAGCCTGTTTTAACAAGAGAGCAAAATCCTTAATGCCAGCTTAGCACTTTGCTTACTGAGTTCCCAGAGTCTGAAGAGTAAGCAGAGCAAAAAGCTACACAAACCTTGGAAGCAAATTATTTTTATTTCTTCATATATATATTTGTGAAGTACCTGTTTGCCTGGTGCTGAGAGATTTCATGGAAAGTGGGAATTTTAGGACTAAAACCAGAAAATATCAGGGGGCCAAGATGGTTACCTTATGTGTTTACCAACAAAAGACTAAAATCGATGTATAATCTCTACACACACATCAAATCAACACACATATGTTGAAATAATTTTAAAATAGTGGCATCCAAAAATTTAAATGTAAAATGTTCAGCCAAACTATATACTATATACTAATTAATCATTAATTCTCCTCAGCACCCTCTAGTTATTACCACTTCTTTTCCCGCCAATCAAATCTTAAAGGATGTTTTCAAAGGATATTTTCCAATCAGAAGGTCCCACAGTCAACCAAAAAAACTTGCCCCAAATTCATTGGTCCTTAGGCATTTGGAAAGGTTTGGGAAAAAGTTTTAATGTAAAATCATTTCTACACTGATTCAGAGTACTGATTCAATGTTTTGAATAGTTCAAGTGAAATTTATGCCTGAAATATTGATATAATTAAGGAAATAAAAATATTATCTGGAAGATGGCTTTAACTCAACCAAAATAAAACATCAGACCCTTTTCTTTATTACATCATTTGAGCTTAGCATTTCATTCTTGCTAAGAAATCTGTTAATGAGACTAATACGGCAAAAGAGTGTTTATATTTGCCCACCTTAATCACTCTCCACTTTCATCTTCACATCTTTAAAGAAGATTAAAATGAAGATTAGCAAAAGAACAGTTGTTTCTTTTTAAATGCATTGTAAAGTTTGCTTTCTCAGTTGATTTCTTCCAAATTTCCAGTGCTCTCTGCTGAAATATTTTTTTATTGAATATTTCATGTAATTCATTAAGAAGTCATGATAATGCAGGACTACTTCATCTAAGGATCCTCCAGCATATGGAAAATACTGCAAATTACCAAATAAGTCCACCAAGTGAAACATAAAGAAAAAATGAGTTTAAGAGACAGCTGGACATGTTTATGTAGGCAAAAGGGGTTAGAAGATATGCTGACAACACGAAGAGGTGTGTCGCAATAAACTTGAAGGAGACAGGCCATTGGGCCAACCAGCCCTTTTCTATCCAGGAATTCCTTATTAGTGTCTCACATCCAGACAGCTGCGTTATTAAAATTTGGCCCTAAACTTGAGTCAATGAAAGAGTTTCATGTCTTGATTTCATTCTTTCTTTACATATTAAATACACAAACACACACACACACAGGTTTCAACTTTGATTCAAGGAAGCATTTCATTTAACATCCAGACATGAGATTTTTATGACTCATGGCCAAGGAGAGGGAAGGGCTTTGTGAACAAGCTTGTTCTGATCATGTCCACCTCTGTCTGATATGAGCACATGTTCATGGCACCTCACTTTCATTAATACAACATTCTAAACAGTTCTCTGAATGGCCACCTTTAGTACTGAGTTAGGTTCAAGCTTTTATAACAGAGTTTCTTGGGAAGAAAAAATGCTTTAAGGGTTAGGGGAAAAGGGCAGTTTCTCTTCATTCCTTTATCTTTCCTCATCTTTTAAAATATGTGGTTAGGAAAGATTTTGTACAGGATTGGTTAGAAGCCAAGAGTTTCTCTGACCCTTTTAGTCATTGCCATTTCACATTTCTTGCCTCAGGAACTGGTGGAGTTTTGAATGCATTCACATTTTAATGTATACGGCATGAGCATAACTTGCATCTGAATATAAATACCAAACACCTGATTAGCGCTTTGCAATTAACAAGCATTTGGATCCTCACAGTCTTGTTTGCTCTAAATCATTATCCTATTATCTTGGTGGTATTATCTGATATTTATAGACGTATTGACAAACTAAGGCCCAAAGAAATTAAACTTGAAGTTAAAGAATTTAAACCCAAAATCCCTTGCCCAAGTTGGTAGGTAGTTAAGTTAGAAGTAAAAGAATGAACTTATATTCAAATAGAAAATAAAGCTCAACTTTAATGTGATTTTTTGAAATTTTATTTTACTTTTAAACTTTACATAATTGTATTAGTTTTGCCAAATATTAAAATGAATCCGCCACAGGTATACATGTGATTTTTTTTAAATAAAATTGAGCAAAAATATAAACAATGATGAGCTCATGTATATTTGGGTCCATTTCTCAAGACCTAATCCATTACCTGGTAACAGTATATGTATGTGCCACTTAGTTATCTCAAGAGTAAAGATGCTTAAGGAAACAAATTCATATCTTCACTAATTAAAGATTTCTTTATAGTTTTGTTATCCTTTTTCTCTTTTAGGTAAAAAAATGTACAACCACTAAAGTCAACACATCAATCAAAAATATTGATGCTATCTGTTTGTACTCTTTTAACTTTGAGCATCACAGTTTTTGAAGCAAAAACCCAAAGCCTTACCTATATTCTAGCCAACTGACAATTACTAAAAATAATATCCTTCTAAGAAAAGCCAAATCCACATTCAAAAGCTATTAACTGTTGTTGCTGCAAACAGAAGTCTTAGTCAATATTTGAAAATGACAGGTAGTACGTGGGCGCAGGCTCAGCCATGTCTGACCCTTTGCAACCCCATGGACTGTAGCTCACCAGGCTCCACTGCCCATGGGATTCTCCAGGCAAGAACACTGGAGCTGGTTGCCATTCCCTACTCCAGGATGCCATCCCAACTTAGGGATCAAATCCATGTCTCCTGCATCTCCTGCATCAGCAGGCTGATTCTTTACCACTGAGCCACCTGAGAAGTCCCCCATAACAGGTAGTACTGGGATATAAACAAATAGCTGATGGAGAGAGGGGCAGTGGTGGCAGAAAGAGAGCATTAAGGAAAGAGCTGCTGCTGCTAAGTCGCTTCAGTCGTGTCCAACTCTGTGCGACCCCATAGACGGCAGCCCACCAGGCTCCCCCATCCCTGGGATTCTCCAGGCAAGAACACCGGAGTGGGTTGCCATTTCCTTCTCCAATGCATGAAAGTGAAAAGTGAAAGTGAAACCGTTCAGTCATGTCCGACTCTTCACGACCCCATGGATTGCAGCCCACCAGGCTCCTCTGTCCATGGGATTTTCCAGGCAAGAGTACTGGAGTGGGGTGCCATGAGGAAAGACAGAGGGAGACTATTGCATAGGGCCTGACCCCTAGGGAGAATCTAGGCCCCCTAAAACCCCATAAAGCTTCCATAAGGAGCAGCCTGACCCCTAGAGAGAATCTAGGCCGCCTAAGGCCCCTTAAGCTCCCATAAGAAGCAGCCCCTGGTTCCTTCTGATGTGCTCTTGTATTTGGTTCTCTCCTAGAACAAGTGTCCTGGTCTGGTCACCAGTTTGAGGTCACTCCCCTGATAACCTGTCTAGCCATTGCAAATGTCCTCCTGTCAGGGGCTAGAGCTTAACCACGAGACCCAGCATAGGTCAGATGTGGGTCCAATTAGAACCAAAGCAGAACCCAAGAATGGAAGACACACTGCCTCATACTTGGCAAAAAGGATACCACTTCACCAGAATGAAGCCCTGATTCTGAGGTCAGTCTTTTGAGAGTTTTGGACACCAAACTCCTTTAGCTATTGTCCTTGGGACATTGGCCACCCCCCCACCCCCCAAGCTCTGACTCTAGGATTCCTCTCTTCTCCTTCTCTGCCTGCTCTGAGGTCCCAAGATGTCTTCAGCACAGCCTGGAAGGGTTAAAACATATTACAGGTGATTTAAACTAATTTCGGTGGTGGCTGATGGATTTTGAAGACCTGACCTTTTGTGCATTAGGAAGATCTACTCTCGCCTTCACTTTATTCTGTAGCTATCATTTGACTAGATGGGCCTGCCTTCTATACTCCCAATAGCATTCATCACATACATCCTGTCCTCCCCGCCAGCCTGCAAGAATTAGGTTTTTCTTGCTCACTGTTGTATCCTTGTTTCTAGCATGGTGCCCAGCACATAGTAGGAATTAATAAGAAACTTGCAATGAATACACATATGATACATGTATGTAATTTTCAAGCAATCCATTAGCTTAGGAAATGAGGGGCTCCATCACATGTTTGAATGTATTAGTTGGCTGATAATACTGATGCATTAGATAGACATTACATTATTTCATACCTACATTATATTATAAAGCACAAATATATCAACTAATATGTTTTTATCTACCAGTTTAACTTCTGTGAATTCTCTGTTCAAAAAGCGTATCTGCTAAATTTGCTTTATGAAATCCTGAGTGAAGAGAAGTGAAAGACAGCCTCTTACTGGAAGCAAAAGAACTCTAAGAAATATACTTGGAACTCACATTTGTCAGAAAAAAATTCTGGAAAATTGTAGGGAACATATATTCAGATAATTTCGTTATGTTTACTTAATATTAAGAATTTTATGACTTGTGGCAAAAGGAGCAAACTATTTTTTAAATGTTCAGTCTCTATATGATTTGTGCTACCCTTACTCTCCTATCCCAAATAAACCCAATTAATTTTCCAATTTCACTTCCAAACTACTCTCTTGAACGACTCTGTTTATGATTTGGTCTCTTAATGAGCTAAAGACAAATAACAGACCAGTTATGGAAAAGAGGGGGGAAAATTTCTTCAGAACACTCTGTAAAAACCAAGGCTTCCTTTCTAATACACCTGCATATGCATGTGCTAAGTCACTTCAGTCACGTCTGACTCTTTGCGGCCCTTCTGACTGTAGCCCACCAGGTTCCATTGTCCATGGGATTCTCCAGGCAAGAATACTGGAGTGGGCTACCATGCCCTCCTGCAGGGGATCTTCCCGACCCAGGAACTGAACTCGCTTCTCTTCTGTCTCCTGCATTGGCAAGCAGATTCTTTACCTCTAGCGCCACATGGGAAGCACATGTCTACATATATGTATGTAAAAATGTTAGTGTTAGTCACTCAGTCGTGTCTGAATTGTTCTGACCCCATGGAGCCGGCCAGGCTCCTCTGTCCGTGGAATTTTCTAAGCAAGAATACTGGAGCGGGTAGCAATTGCCTTCTCCAGGGGATCTTCCCGACTCAGAGATCAAACCCAGTTTTCCTGCACTGCAGGCAGATTCTTTACCGTCTGATATATACATGTATGTATTGGGACCAAACTGAGCCAGAGAACACTGAGTTCAATTTCTACTTTGACAGTTGTCCTGTGTGACTCCCCTCATATCTCAGTTGGTAAAGAATCCACCTGCAATGCAGGAGACCCCGGTTCAATTCCTGGGTCGGAAAGATCTGCTGGAGAAGGGATAGGCTACCCACTCCAGTATTCTCGGGCTTCCCTTGTGGTTCAGCTAGTAAAGAATCCGCCTGCAATGCAGAAGACCTGGGTCAATCCCTGGGCTGGGAAGATCCCCTGGAGAAGGAAAAGGCTACCCACTCCAGTATTCTTGCCTGGAGAATTCCAGGGACTATACAGTCCATGGGGTTGCAAAGAGTCGGACACGACTGAGCAAATTTCACTTTCACTGTGTGACTCTGAGCCAGTCTTTTCAACACCCTATTTCCTCATCTGTCACATAAGAATAACAAGATTTGCCCTTTGTCAGTTTCCAAAGATGTTTCTATATCTGAAACATACTTAGGACTTCCAAAATAAGTTTGATTATTTTGCCTTACACCATCAAACTCTTGATTTCCTGCTTTTCCAAACTGGAGACATAAAAATATTTGCCCACCTTGAAAGAATCAAATGAAATAGTGCATATGTAAAAACTTTGAAATTTGAAAATGTTTACATGGGAAATATCTTGTTATTTTAATATTTTTGCTAGTGCATATTTCAATTAAATGCAAGTTATTAAAAAATGCAATGAGTCATTTCCAACTTTTTGGTCTCCCTTAATATGAAGCACGGAGAAGGCAATGGCACCCCACTCCAGCACTCTTGCCTGGAAAATCCCATGGACGGAGGAGCCTGGTGGGCTGCAGTCCATGAGGTCGCAGAGTCGGACACGACTGAGCGACTTCCCTTTCACTTTTCACTTTCATGCATTGAAGAAGGAAATGGCAACCCACTCCAGTGTTCTTGCCTGGAGAATCCCAGGGACAGGGGAGCCTGGTGGGCTGCCGTCTATGGGGTCGCACAGAGTCGGACACAACTGAAGCAACTCAGCAGCAGCAGCAGCAGCAATATGAAGCACAGAAGACCTTCTTGTGGCTAAACATATTATCAGTAGAATATGCATGTGCTTGGAGTTCTTTGGCCAGTAATAAAAATTAGCTTGTACCATGACATTCATATTCAGTTTAAAAAGTATTTCTCAGTGTCCTCTATATGCCAGATAATAACAGTTGGGGATACTTAGCTGAGGCTGTTATAACAAAATGCCCTAGACTGGGTGCCTTGGACAATAGCTTTTATTTTGAAAGCTGAGAAGTCTGAGATCAAGGTGCCAGCAGATTCAGTACCTGGTGGAAACTGGCTTCCTGGCTTGTGAACAGCCACCTTCTTGCTGAGTGCTCATATAACCCTTCCTCAGTGTACCCAAGGAGAGAGCATGACCTCTGTATTCCTCTTCTTTTAAGACTACTAATCTTATCATGGGTACTCCACCCTCATGACCTCATCTAAACCTAGTTTCCTCCCAAAGGTCCCCCTTCCAATTACCATCACACTTTGAGTTAAGACTTTAACAGATTAATTTGGGGGGGACACAACATTCAACCCATCACGAAGTATTAAGTCAAAAATGATAGTGTCCCTGACCTGATGGAGGTCTTATTCCAGTTGAAAGAAGACATAAAGGAATGACCAGGAGACATGGGTTCAATCCCTGGGTCAGGAAGATCCCCTGGAGGAGGACACAGCAACCCACACCAGTATTCTTGCCTGGAGAATCCCATGGACAGAGGAGCCTGGCAGGCTACAGTCCATGGGGTTGCACAGAATCAGACACGACTGAAGTGACTTTGCATGCATGCACGCATGCACTGTGCTTCTCACACTAGGGTACTCAAACCCTGGGGACAGGCAGGATTAACATAACCCAGCTTCTTAGATTCTCAATTTTATCCAAAGCTATAGGAAAGAAGTGGGGCATTTTGCTTTACTACCTTCACAACTTTCAGTGGCCCTCTCTAGAGTTCACACATGACCTAGTCTCAGCTCCTTCACTGTTTTCTGTGATGCCTCTCAACCCCTATGACTGCCAGGGCATTTTCTTAGGGAAGTATCAACCTACCAGTTCTGTGCAGTTCCCCAGTTTTCTGATCTTTTCAATGGAACAGCATGTGTCACTGACATGTTAACTGATGGTTAAAAAAAAAAAAAAATAGAAGAAAATCAATTATTGTATAACCCACCAATCCCTTAGCTCCCAAGTCCCTATTTCTGAACTTCAGTTCATTTCCAGCAACGTCTTCATCTTTTCCAATCTAGCCCCTGGCTTTTCAGTTGTAATAAAATAGATACTGATCTCAGGTGGAGAATAAGCATCAGAAACAAATGAACTCATAAGACACAAATCTTATGTCACTATCCTCCTGTTTTCATGCAAATGTCCCCAGTAATTAAATCAGGAAAAGAAAATGTAGCAAAAACATAGCCAAATGGTTCAAAATTTCAAAAGAAGCTGTAAATGTGGTCCTTTTTAGAAGATCAGGTTCTCACTAGAGTATGAGAAAGGGTAACAGTTGTTCTGATGAAGCAGTTTTTAAATTCTTGTCAGTGATTTGAAAAGAGATAACTGATGTATGTTGAAGAAGCTGGCAAGATTTTTAAATAGTTCGGACGCTACAGGGAGCATTTTTTTAAAGCAATGCACTCAGAAGTGTTGGCAAGATTTTATTTGAACGTAGCAGTGCTTATGTGAGGAAGTTATTTTGAATTACCCTAGTATAAATATGTATGACTTTATTTGTATTGAAAATTTCCTTTGCAAGTGAGTGACTGTGGGACTGTTATATCTCTATTGCTTGGTAAATGATTTAGGTATTTCATTTTGGAAGTAAAATATTACAGTCAGAACTCAAAAACAGTATCAAAACCCTGTTTGTGACCACAGTGACTTTTGCACCTACATTAATGCCTTTTAATTCTTATTTGCCATGCAGAACAAATGGCATCTGTTGTTTTAAGTCTGGCTTTTTTATACGGCATTCATGCTTGCATGCATTCATTCATCCAACAGGCATTCATTGCTCAGTGCATCTCATGTTTCAGGCTCTATGCTAGGCAATGAGCAGACAGCAATAGTATTGAACTGTCCTTCCTCATAACACATTTCACATAAACATTCTGTTTCCAGCAGGAAATTTTCTGCAGCACAGTGGAAATATCAAAATGTAAGGTCATATCTTATTATTTAATACCTATGCCTGTTGACACTGCAGATGTTGACTGCAGCCATGAAATTAAAAGACACTTGCTCCTTGGAAGAAAAGCTATGACCAACTTAGATAGCATATTAAAAAGTAGAGACATTACTTTACCAACAAAAGTCCGTCTAGTCAAAGCTATGGTTTTTCCAGTGGTCATGTATGGATGTGAGAGTTGCACTATAAAGAAAGCTGAGCACTGAAGAATTGATGCTTTTGAACGGTGGTGTTGGAGAAGACTCTTGAGAGTCCCTTGGACAGCAAGGAGATCCAACCAGTCCATCCCAAAGGAAATCAGTCCTGAATATTCATTGGAAGGATTGATGCTGAAGCCGAAGCTCCAATACTTTGGCCATCTGATGCGAAGAACTGACTCATTGGAAAAGACCCTGATGCTGGGAAAGATTGAAGGAGGGAGGAGAAAGGGATGACAGAGTATGAGATTGTTGAATGGCATCACTGACACGATGGACATGAGTTTGAGTAGGCTCTGGGAATTGGTGATGGACAGGGAGTGGGGTCGAAAAGAGTCGGACACAACTGAGCGACTGAACTGAACTGATGAATGTTGAAGGTTATGAAGAAGTCTATCTTTAAAAGATAGACTTTTTTTCTGAATAAAACGCATTGAAATAAAGATATGAAGCAGTGAGGGCCCTGAATAAGAAATAGGACTTGAAGCAGAAAAAAGAACAGAGAAGGGAAGGGAGAAAGTATTATAAACAGGACTTAATACTTTGCCTCAATATCTTTGGGCAACCAGTTACCGGTCTACATGAAAATGAAGCTGCTGGCAGGAAAAAGCTCCCACTGGCTGATGGAGCCTGTCCATTTAAGGAAGAAGAGGGAATTCCCTGGTGGCCCAGTGGTTAGGACTCTACCCTTTCACTGCTGAGGGCCTGACTCCAATTTCTGGTCGGGGGAACTAGATCCCACAAGCCACACTGAGTGGAAAAATAAAGGAGAAACAAAACTCCCCATCTTCTCTGTTTTCTCTATTTACCTGCTGTGTGATATTACAAGGTGATTTGATCATTTATCTTAAATTACCATTACACACTTACCTTCTGAAGCAAACCATACTTTAACCAGTTTACTCCATTTTCTCTTTATTATTTCTTTCCCTTTTCTGAGAAAACCTCTTATTAAGCTTTAATATATTTACTTAAAAATAAGCTTTAATATATTTACTTAGAAATAAATCATGAAAAGATTCATCAGAGCCATTTAAAGAGAAAGACAAATATATACACACAATTATACATTCGTTCCTTCATTTTTTTTTTCAGAATGTGTAAACTGATGCACAAGAAAGGGAATAAAACAGTTTGTGTTACATTAATATAATGTAATATGGTACATAATTTGACGAAAGGAGGTTGCGTGTGTCTAAGCGTTCCATACGAGGCTCACCCATCCTCTTTTCTTTTAAGCCACGCATTTTGACTTAGAGGATCTTAGTTCCCTGACGAGGGACTGAAACCTTGCCCTCAGCAGTGAAAGCTCAGAGTACTAACTACTGGACTGTCAGGGAATTCCCACAACCCTCATTTTTATCTCAGTTCTTAAAAGTGTAAAGTAGATCAGCTTGTGCGTGCTTGCTCAGTCCTGTCGACTCTTTGTGACCCTACGGACTATAACCCGTCAGGCTTCTCTGTCCATGGGATTCTCCAGACAAGAATATTGGAGTGGGTTGCCATGCCCTGCTCCAGGGGATCTTCCCAACTCAGGTATCGATCTTGAGTATCGTGCATCTCCTGTATTGCAGTCAGATTCATTACTGCTGAGCCACCAGGGAGATCAGTTTACATCCCTTAAAGCTTCTTAATGAATGGCACAAGCAGCAACAAATATTTCCTATATAATAGGCACTATTCCAGGGGATTGGGAAAGATACATTGGTGAGAGATCACCTTACTTTGTCAAATAAATTACTATTTAGAGATCCCAAATGAAGCAATGGTTTAAAAATTTCCAAATGACAGTACTTTGCTTTAATATTGTAAAAAAAAAAAAAAAAAAAGGTATTACTTTGCCCCCACACTCAAAGTCCATGTGATTTCAAATGACATTTGCAAGCATATTTCACCTAGCCTTGAACTACACAATTACACAAGAATCCTTACCAACAGAAGCAAAACTTCAGTAGAGATCATCTCTACAGAATGCACTATAGCAAATTATTGTAAATAATTTTTCAATATCTCATACACAGGCTAAATGATGGTGAAAGTGAAAGTGAAGTGGCTCAGTCGTGTCCGACTCTTTGCAACCCCATGGACTGTAGCCTACCACGCTTCTCCGTCCATGGGATTTTTCCAGGCAAGACTATTGGAGTGGGTTGCCATTTCCTTCTAGGCAGACGCTTTACCGTCTGAGCCACCAGGGAAGTAATATAACTCAGGATCATGCAGATTTTTTTTAATGAAATTTCAAATGCACAGCAGATACATCAACTAAACTTTAGAAGAACGAGGTTTTAACTTTCTGTCCTTGTTTTAAAAGGCATAGTCTTTTCTGTGAACTTTCAGCTTAGTTCTGTCCCTCATGTCTAGAAGGGTGCTAGCCATGTGCCAAGAACAATAGGTAATCCAGCTTCCCTCAGTCCAGAAAAATTATCCCCTTGCCACAGGAGCCATACTTATGGTTCCACAATGGCCAAGGAAAAACCTAATAGGAATAGATTTTTTTTTGCCTGTGTAGCAAAGTTAGTTCCAAAGAGGAAAAAAAAGAATCCTGCTTTGCACTGTAGCAGAACCATTGGAACAATATGCTCCCTGTGTCCACAGCCCGGTCCTCCCCTGACACTCTCCTTTCTAGGGCATAGGGTAGAAAAGTCACATACACAATAGATCCTGCCAGGGCCTGCTGACACAACCCTACTCCTGAATTTGCAGGCAGCAGAGTGAAGCAATGTCTTTAGATACATATACATACATACATATATATATGTATTCTTACTTCTTTTTTTCCTTTTTTAAGCAGATGTTTCAGCACTCAGCTAGGGGGTGGGAAGAAGATACTGGATGCAAACTTTCTCAGTACTATTCCTTCCCTTCTACTCCATTCCTAGTTCCTTCAAACTTGAGAAGTCTGCATTAAGAGTGAGTACAGAGCCTTGAACAGTGCTAAGAGCTTCTTTTTACCTTGAATGAGTGATCTTTGACATTTCTTGGCCACACAAAGCTGCAAGAGGGCTTCCTCTCATGTCAGATCATATAGGGAGAATTGCATGGAAAAAATATTTGTTCTTACAATTGTAAACAGAAGTGTGAAATGCATAATCAAATGGTAAAGGACATTTATTCATCTCAGAGGTTAGAACTATGATGCTTAGAATCATGAGCACTCCACCCTTTCCACTAGAAGTTGAGAAATTCCACATTACTTTTCCAATTGTTCTCAGTAAGCACTGATTTCTATAAAATGCAGGAACCAGTTAAATAATTCCTAATAAAATCATAAAGTAATTAAAATAAATAAATGGCAATAAAATCATTTAAAATTATGAAATAAGTATCACCCAAAATATATGCTACATTCACTCTGGTTTTTCTATAATTTAACTTCATATATTTTTCAGATAATTCATGAGAGGGAATTTCTATTTATTGATATGCCTACCCTGTATCAGACACTGTACATTTATTGTCATATTTTTCCACCACAGCCAGCTTAAATTTAAGTCCTCTTCTGCTCATTTAAAAAATGAGGTTCACAGGGGCTTAATATCTCATCCTCAATACACAATTAGTACTCACAAAGCAGGGAGTCAAATCCAGTTGATCTAATTTCAAAGCCTGTATCTTTGCCACTACAATACACTGTAATTGAGAAGAATACAAGGAATCTTTGAGATTCAGTTCTCAGTCAACAAGCAATTTAAAAATTACATAAGAAATAAAAACAATTCCCAGATGTACTTGTATCATGATGTCTCCTCATCACTAACTTGTCCTGTGCTTGGGCCAGGCCTAGAACCAGTGTAAACTAGCAGGAAATTGTTCACAGGAGCACACCTAACTCAAGGGTCCTGGTGAGAAGACAGAAATAGGAAAGATACTTTGTCTGGGAAACCAGAGACAACAAAGCCAGAAAAACCATTCTACCTGCACCAATACTATAACTGGAAAAATGAGCCTAGGTGTTAGATCCAAATGGCAAAATAAGCCACACATGGAAAAACAAGCACTAAGCAAGTCATTAGGTCTGGAAAAGGTCACAATGCAATATGCAGAATGGGTGGACACGAGAGGCTCAGAAGGACATCTGCTAAAGGTGAGAAGACATTGGATGTCACCGTCTGTGGTGTCTGCCAGACGGATGAGTCTGGCAGATTTAAAGGCCCATGAAGAATCAGACACTTGAATTCTAGAGAAAGTCACTAATTTCCCCTAGGTCACATCTACAACTAGAAAAGGGTAGGTTAGGAAAGCAAGTTCCTCTCTTGGCTATTATCATTTCATAGCTGTGATTATCACATAGAGAATAATTTTTCAGAGTAAGGTTGTTGTATTTAAGTACCTGAAACATGACTGCAAAAAGAAAAAAAACACTTTTAGAACAGTGCAAAATTAGAACTAACAAAAAAGACTTTAATTTGACCTTTCAATAGAACAAGGACTATTAAAGAAGATCACAAAGCATCATGAAGTTATTTCCAGGTCACTAAACAATCTGTAGGTGCAAATAGTTTCTGGTCCCATTTTCCTTTCCAAAGGAAAACAAGAAAAAGGTACTGGTCACTCTAAGTCCCTAGGCTGATGTCCAAATGGCCCTTTTGGTAGTTTTGATGTGAAAGAAGCATGGAATGGATCCTTTGAGAAAGGAAACAATTAAGGGACCCTTTAAGTGTTTTGTGGAATCTTAAGGAAAACAAGAAGTCAGTATTGGATTAAATATCACAGTAGGTTTTTCCCTTTAGCATTTACATTGATTTTTCAGCTTATGCGTCAAAAAGAAAATCTGGTCTATTATTTGTTTAAGAGACTAATGAATTTCATTTTCCATTAGTAAACTGATTTTCTCCCCCACTATAGGTATTTAGAATTAGCACAAACCTCAGGATAACTACAATTCCAAAAGGAAATGCTCAGTTCATTATGAATGATCTTACGACAAACAGTGCTCTGACAGCCAAATTCCTGGTCTCCAAATTTGTAAGTTTGCCCTTTTTTTTCTCAGAAGTCTTACTCAAGACTGCTTCTGAGCTTCTACATATTTAACCCTTACAGTCAAAGACAATACGTTACTAAAGAACATGAGAAACTTCAAGTTCATACATTCTCACTAAAAGAAATCTGATATTTATAAACAAATTATGATCATATTGAACACAATAAATTAACTCCTTAAGCAACAGAATAAAAAATACTATCTTCATGTCTGTGGCTTTACATTTTCTGAAGAGGTCTAAAGAACTGTAAACCACCCAAAAATTTGATGATGCTTTTCATCTTATTTCTTCACTTTAATAACACGGCACTCATTTCTCAACAGAAAAATGACGAATGATACTAAAAGGGAAATAGTTGTTTTTACCAGTCAAAATTAATTGTCTTAACTGATCTGTATGTTCCATGTTATTTTTTCAATCTTTTCATTGTGATAATAAAGTTACACTATAGTGACATTTCAGACAATACTTTAATTCTTAATAAAACTCAGAAGGACAGACATTATTAGTGTACCCACAAGAATATACATTTCTAGTAGCTTGCCAGTAATCACACAGGTTAACATGCAGGGTTAGTACTCAAAATAGCTTCTTTGAACTTCAATTGACAGAGGGTATAAAAATATCAGGGATAGGCTTGCTTGATCATTTTAAAATTTTTTAAAATTAAATTTCAAATCAACCCATATGTTACTAAGTAAAAATAAAAAAAATCTTAAATTCATATATGAATTATTTATCACTCAATTTCTACTTTTTGACTTGTGTAAATAGACATAACCAAAAAGTTCAATAACCAAATTCCAGTAAGAAAAAATGGTGCATAATTAGTGCACATCTCTTCCTTTGGGGAGGAGAGTGACTTGATTTTACATAGGGTATTGTTTTTCCTAATTAATTGCAGTCTGTCACATGTTTGTATATGATTGCTACATTAATGATTTACAAAGTGTCAAGAAGTTTTATGGATATCTAGAAAGAATAGTACAACTCAATAAAAAAAACTTTTACAAGTGTTGAAGAGAAATTTTACATTAAAATGTTATTTTGTTTCTTCGTCCTGAGAGAATGAATTTTTTTAAAAACACACAGTTAAAATCAAGCATTAGATATGCAAATATGTGTTCAGATCAGAGATACCAAAATTATTCAAATGATTAATTATTCATCATAAAATGTCAATTAATAATTATGAAGCATAAAAGGCATCTTTCTAATGCATCTTTATTTTTGTTGGCCTAAAAAGGGTTTAATATACATGTTCAATTGACTACTAACAAGTTTTAAAAATCCAACAAAGTAAACAAATTGCAAACAAGTGCAAACTGAATTTTAATAGGAGAACAACATACTCAAAATGAATGAAAGACAGGGAAAAAAATAAGTAAAACTAAAACCAGAGCCACATTCATGACAGACACAACTCCATGTTCACGCACTTGCTAGGCAATAGGGCAACTGGCCAAGGAAACAACCCAACAACTGAAGTTGTGAATTTGCTTAGCCTGTACAAAATACAGGACATGATGTTTTTCTCTGAACTGATCAATATTCCTGAAAGGCAGGGGTGCTTTAGAATTTTTTTACACTTTCCAAACAGTCATTAAAAGAAAAAGCACAGCTTAAGTTTCTTTAAATTACCTATTGTAATTTCTAAAGTCTGTTAAGCACTGCTAAAATATCACTATAAATGAGAAATTTTTTTCACATTGCTTTAAAGCTAAAGAATTGCCCTATATCAAGTATTATTCATTTTTCTTCCAGGAAGATTCTATCTTTTAAGAAAAAAAGAAGTCAATTTGAGCTGATATGGTAATTTAGGATAAGGAACCATTATGATTACCAAGATATAGATTTATATTTATTTTATTACTAATATTATTTTACTTTTCACTGACACCTGGGGAACTTGTTCTGTGATGACCCAGGGAGTTATTTTAGTCAGGGTGTCCCTGACCTCCTGCTGGTAGATTAATTACATATGAAACACTGTGTTTTCAAAACGAAATGATAAATCTGGACACATAAAGGAGGCAGAAAAGAATCAGAGCGAGAGAGGAGATCTTAAGAAACAAAACAAGGGATTGCAAAAGGGAGATAGAAAGGATAATGTAGGAAATGCAATTGGGAAAGAATTTCAAGAAAACAAGGATAAAGGGCAGGGAGGGCTGAAAGGATGGCAAGAGGGAGGAAAGAAGGGAAGAAAGGACTAGGGGTTTTTCAATTCCCAGGCGAGGCTGCTGGCGTCCGCGCCCTTAACGCCACAGCCTTCCAAGTTGAGGCGAAAGCCACCTCCTCGGGCCTGCGTCGCATCCAACTTACTCCAAGTTTTCTGGTGACTCCTACAGGGCCCTTTCCGTCCCCCCTCCCACCCCTTGGGGAGATTGACAGTCTCGTGGAGGAGGCTTTT
>NW_011494902.1:13827709-13831555 GCF_000754665.1 Bison bison bison | reverse complement strand
CCGGTCGCGGGGAGGAGGCTTTCCCAGGCACAGCCTTTCTCATGGTAATCAGCCCCCAGCATCACCTCCCGGCCGCGGCCGCTCCCGCTCCGTGCGCAGCTAGCGGACCCCGGGGACCGGAAACAAGGCGGCGGGCGGGGAGCCGGCCAGCGAGCCAGGTCAGCTGACCCGGCCGCGGGGCGGGGGTCGCGGGGTTCCTGGGCGGGCGGGGGCCGAACCCCCCTCCCACGTGCTCCTCCGCCTGTACTGCGGGGGCCTTACCCTGAGATCAAATGAAGGGACCGAAGCTGGGGGTGTGGGGGACCGAGAGCGCGGAGAACTGGGGGCGACCAGCAGACCTGTTTTGCATCAATAAATTAAGACGCTTATTTGAGTCCTGAAGTTTGCTGGTTCCTGTCAATGGAGACGCTGGCAGAAAAAGCACTGAAGCCGAGATTCAGCCTTAACTTCAAAAAATAAAAAAATAAAAATGAACCGCTCAGCTGGCCGCCCTGCTGGGGCCAGGTGACGTGCGAGATTCCAGAGCCCGCGGGCCTCGCAGCAGGGATGTTAGAGACGGTCTGAGATTCTCTGGTCCTGTTTTGATTTTGTTTGAAAAGGCTTCTCAGAGGGATGCTCCTGATTTTTTTTTTTTTTTTTTTTAATAGACTTTCCCCTCCTATCCTAGGCTCAACTCCGAATGGATTGGATTGCGAGTTCGCACGTGAGAAAACCGTTTGACTTGGCTTGGACCCCTGCCGCCCCCCACCCCCTCAACACACCTCATTGCAGGGGTCCCCCTTATCACCCTTTCCTTGCAACTCTAAAAGAAGTTGCCCACCTCCTGTGTAACGGCACGGTCGAAATAATTCCTCTGGATGAAAGATCAATTCCGTTTCAAAAAGAGAATAGGTTCCTTTTTTTTTCAACACATGGTACAAAATAAACAGAATTTGCTTTAAAAAAAAAAAATCATTAGCTATGGCCAAATTCGAATTCCTGCTACAGCCTATGTGTTCAGGGGCAGAAACATTGTATCTCTTCGGGCATCTGGGCCGACAAGGGGAGCTGGGGGCAGGGGAGAAAAGGGGAGCGGCTGTGAGAGTTAAGGAAATTGACAGACTGAGAGGTGAATGGGGGGACAGGCACCAGGTCCTGGCTGGAGGGAATTGGAAAACAAAAGTGCATCTTCACAAGCTGCCTGGATGGAGGGAATTCTGAGGGAGGCAGTTTGTTTTACTCAAAGAAACCCTGAAGAATTATTTTTCTCTCGTCCATGTCCACTGCAATATTATTTCACATTTGCATGTATCTGTTGTTTTAATCCCCTTGGTCTGCGCTAATCTCGAAATAGATTATTAATGGGGAAGAAAGCCGGGGAAGGAGCGATTCATCTGCAGGACTTGCTTTGCTGTGTGAGGAGCCGAAAGCTAGTAGCTCCTAGTCCTCTCTCGACTTTTCCCTGCGTCCTGCGCTCCAGCATCCCGCTGATCCCACGATCACCATTGTCCCCGACCTGGCCTTCGGACTAAGGGAGTGTTCGGAACATATTTATATCCCGGCTTCCTCCGATCCCACCGCCTCTGCTGTTGTGGGAACTCTCTTGGTCAAATAGGGAGGGGAGTGTCGGGGGCGTGCCAGGCAGGGGAGGAGGGCAACCCACCGGCGCGCTCACCCCTCGTGGGGACGCTTCGCGTGCCACCGTCCAACTATCCACCTTGATGGGAACCTGAAAGATTGCTTTTTTTACCCCAATTCAAATACTTGCACGTCGGAACTACCAGTGCTAAGTGTTGGGGCTGTCTCCTGCCACTCGAACAATTACTGAACCCAGAGTAATCAGATGATTAGCTGTTTTTAATGGAAATACTTTTTTTAAGTCAGATCTTAAGTAACCTGACATTAATATACATAATAAAGACAAGTGATTTGTTAGCCGTTTGATTGGATTCTTTGACCTGAGGTTTACCACCGAGTGTATGTATGTCTGGGCTGTAAGCTCCAATGGCTACCTGGGGTCCTCAGGTGGAGTCTTACCTGGAATTACTCCATGCCAGGAACACCTTTATCCTGGAAATGGAAGAGGAAACGCTGAAAAGCAAACTTCTAGAGAAAGCTAGACTCGATTTTTTTTTTAAATAAAAAAGTGGGAATTTTAAAAAAGGATATTAATAATAGAAGTAAATCTCGGAGGAGAAACTTGATAAGTCATATATTTATAGAGATAGGGATATTAAAGAAATGTAAAGCATAAAACTGAGAATGTGCCTGGCCCATGCTGGAAATCTTTAATTTTCTTTTTTTATTATTAAATTTTAGGCTGGTGATCTCCAATGCTCCTCTATAAGTAAATTATCTGAGTGGGGTGGGGGAGATGATTCTCATTGTAATAAATGCTTAAGGTAGCAAAGAGGTGAGTCTGTAATCAACTGTGAAAATTTACTTCCTCACATCCTAAAGTAAGTATTGGTTGTGGTCTTGCTGGGTGGCTATTGCCCCCTCCCCAATAAACATACAAAATACAAAGCTCTGCACCTCTGGGAGTGTGGATGTGGCAAACCAAGTGGTGGCTTTTCCCTCCTCTTGAGTGCAATTGCCAGTGACTCTTGCATTCAAAGTCTTGCTTTAGGCACACATTCAAAGTACAGTTCAAAGCAGTTTATCTTAATGTGAGTAAAAGTCTAGTGTTGGATCAGGGTGTTATTTGTTTCAGATTTCATCAGACTGAAAACAGGGGGCTGTAACATATTAACAATATTAAAGCAGGAAAAAAAATGGCATGAGGCTATCTATCCTTCAGTCCTCTTGACACCTCCACCTTTACCTTTGCAGAGAAGTCCAAAGACTGTGGGACTGAAAGTTTATTTGTGCTCTGAGGTTCTCAGGCACTTTCACTCTTGGAAAAAAAAAAAAAAAAGCCTCACAGTTCTTTAAGAAATTGAGCCTGAACCACTGGAGGCTAAGAGATTTCTTCCTTTTCCGATAAATGCCTGTGCTCAGCATCCTCAAATTTGGCTGTCTGTATTTACTTCTATATTAGTTCCAATTATGTGCAGTGTAAACCAGCTTTTTGATTAACAAAACAGCAGAGCATTGGTTAAGAACACTTAAACTTCAAAAAAAATTCCCCTGGGAAGTAGGCTCTGAATTGGTTAATAATGTGCAGTACTTGCTAAATTGCTGACTTCCAGATGTGGAAAATATCTTTCTTGTTTAGGACCTATGTAACCTGATTGGATTACGACAGAAGCGTCACGTTGGAAGCTTTTGAGTGATTATTTAATTAACCATACAGTAGAAAGCTGTATTCTCCAGGAAATCCCTTCCATATTTACATAACCAATCCCTTCAGAGCAAAGGTGGAGTCTTTTCTTTTTAATTTTACTTTAATTGCAATATCAAAAAATATATACTCCAAAACTTAGACCCCATGCCGTTTAATATCGTGCTCTTCCTTCCCTGCTAAATTCCTCTATGGCCTTTCTCCTTTTCCTCCTGCCTCCCTCCACACACTCCCTCACTTTGTAGTGAGGTCTCCTTGAGATGTAGAGAGATTCAGAGATCGGTCAACTGAGCCCTCTATGTTAATTTACTTAGAGACCCTTTTTAAAAATGCCAAACCACTTTTTAGTATTGGGATCCAATCCAGAAATTCATCACATACACACACCCCAACACACATGCCCTAAAATGCAGCTCACATACAGCAATTTTCCCCCTCTGGCTCCGGCATCTTGAAAGAAAATAATAATAATAATAATAATAATACGAGAAAAGGCAAAAAATTTAGTTCCAGAAACCGTGCTGAGAAATCCACACAACTTAATGTGCATCTCAAATCTGGTTATTAGAGATATCTGTATAAGA
>NW_011494902.1:13824666-13827533 GCF_000754665.1 Bison bison bison | reverse complement strand
GGAGGGAGGTGGAATTTCATTTCTTCCACTAAAGCGTTTGCGGAGACTTCAAGGTATAATCTATCCCAGATCCTTTCCCAGAGAGAAACTTGGCGATCACGTTTTCACATGATGCTCACGCTCAGGGCGCTTCAATTATCCCTCCCCACAAAGATAGGTGGCGCGTGTTTCAGGGTCTCTCTCTCTCCTACAGAAAAGAAAAAGAAAAAAATGTCATTAGAAGAGGCGTAACACGTCAGTCCGTCCCCAGGTTTGTGTTTCCTGGAGTGGCCGAAAGAGATCAGTTCTAACCTGCTCCGCAGGAATAACGGTCCTGCCTCCAGACACTCTTGGCGAGGTTTTGTACAGTTTGCTCCGGGAGCTGTTTCTTCGCTTCCACCTTTTTCTCCCCCACACTTCGCGGCTTCTTCATGCTTTTTCTTCTCACCATTTCTGGCCAAAACTACAAACAAGACTTCGCAGGTAGGTTTTTTTTTTTTTTCCCCTTTTCTCTCTTTTTATTCCTTTTTGGCATGGTCACCCCCTCCACCTTCCTTTTATGATTTTCTCCTTTTAAGTGGGGATGTGAGTCTAAAGTGAGAAGGAGTGTCTGTGGGTAGGAATTTCAGGTGGGTTTAGCTCCTTTATGGCAAGCTTTTCCCAAGAGTGACTTCTTCGGTTTTTCTCGCACTCCCTGTGTCTCTCTCCTTCTTTTTCTCCCCTTTTTTTCCTCCCCCAAATAATTTGCCCCGTACCTGTCCATTCAGGTAACCAAAGGTGCCTTTTACTACCCAGCCTTGGAAAAGTTTTATTGAGAACTGTATGGTTGGAATAAAAACTCTTCGAGGGGAGAGATTTTGCTTTATTTTCACTCTAGTTCCAATTCATTATATTCAGCAATTAAAACTTGGCAAATACCTGTTAATAATTACAAAACTTGACGGATACAAACCTACCAAATTCGGGAGCAAGTCTTTCTCTTTGATATGGCAGTCCAACCTTTCCCACCGAAGAAGGCTGTTTTCTAAGTAGAAAGTTGCCTGTTTTTGTCTGCTTAGCGAGTTTCATTTCTTTATTTCATTCTTTGTGTGTGTGTGTATGTGAAGTAACACCTCACTTCTGTGATGATAAATAAAGAAGTGAAAGTCCTCATGGAACTTGAGTCGTTTACCAAAGTGGGGGGGGGGGCCCTCACTACAGCTGGGAAGAAAACTGCCGTCAGGATGGTAGGGTTTTAAATTAAGGATAACTTTTGAAATTGTATTTCCAATGGCAAAGTCATATAGAGGCAGAAGATACATACACTCAAATATCCCATTCCATACTTTGGCACTGAAAAGTCGAGATAGCAGGAGTTCCCAGGAACAGGGGTGATCCCGGTTAACATGAATATGTGTGTCTCCCACCTACTTACATATTTTATATGCTCCCCCTATAATGATGAAGGTAAGATTACTAACTCCAGAGTTAGAAATAACAGGCAAAGATAAAGTTTACAGCACAAATGCCCTGTCTGTCCCTCACACACACATGCTCATAAAACTAGCAGCTTACTTTATTAAACATGTATTTATATGCAATCGTGCGTAAGTCTCAGCAGGAATACAGACAGGCCAGCTGTTTCATCCCAGACACTTGTGTGTCCATATCTGTATTTCAGGATTTTTCCCAACAATTTCAAATCCACAGGAGAGCCAAGACATGACAAAATGTGTCAAACTTAAAAGGCTGCCACTATGCCCAGGTTAAATTCAAGGTGCTTTCTAAATCATCTACTTCCCCTTCTCTCTGCCCCCACCCCCCACCCCTTACCCCTCTCAGCAAATGTGTGGAAACTGATACTCACTTTCCAGGTTTTCCGCAAAGCTTCTAGCACAGGAGACAATAGGTGCGGGGCGTGGGGACCGAGTGTACTCGGCAGAGAAAGGGTTAATGGCCCTTGTGTTACAGTTTGCATCTGTTACATCTTTTATAGCCCCCTGTTTAAACTAATCCTCGAGGCACAGCATCTTCCCAACCTCCATCGAGTTTCGGGATTCTCCTCCTCTCCTGCCTGCCTCCGAGGTTCCCCTTCTCCAAGTTTTGACAGTTTCAGCTGAAAAAATGCAGCGCCTCTCTCGATTTTTAGGTACAAAAGTTTCGAAGCCAGAAAGGATACGATCATTCAGTAGAGCTGAAAAGTACTGTCGTAGCGGTTGGACTTTCTCTTTCCTTTCTTGAGGGGAAAAAAACAATTTTCTACTGCAACTATTTAAGGGAACCAGTGTGGGGGAGCATGTGTGTGAGTGAGGTGGGGGGAAATACTTAAGTAAATATTGTCAAAGTGGAGAAGGTGGCGGCGGGGTGGGGGGGGGGCGGGAGGGACAGTGTCCAAAGAGGCTTATAATTATATTTCTTATTGCGGCGTGAAACGGGAATCCTAATTTGGGGGCGGGGGTGTGGGGGGGAGGGAAGAGACAGTGTCTCGATAAACTGCGAAAGGGGAGGGGATGGGACGCGGGGCGAGTGGGCTTCCTATAATTACTATTATCAATTTGCCCGAGTGTGCTTCATCGGGGGTTGTTTCGCGTTGTTTGTTTGTTTGTTTGTTTGCTTCCTCTGAGGAATGGGGTGGGGGGTGGTGAGACAAGATGAGAGCTAAAGAAAGCTTCGCCTCACCCCAAGTTGCCGAGCCGGGCTGAGGACTTTTCGGAGGAAAGGGTCCGCCTAGCCTTGAGTCAAGCAGCCTTACTGTACCGCCGTGTGCATTCCCTCATACGGTCAGGAGTTATGACTCATTTTGAAGATGTAATTCTTGTCTCTCTGATCCCCTCGCGGGTGCAACACACCAAACAGTAACAAACACAAAGCGCCTCGGGGCCAAGGCTGGGGGCGGGGGGCGGGGAGGG
>NW_011494902.1:13764290-13823864 GCF_000754665.1 Bison bison bison | reverse complement strand
GGCGCGGGGGCGGGTGGTTCCTCTCCAGCGGGCTCTGGCCCCACGCCGGGGGCTGGCGGAGTCCCGGAGCGCGGGGAGACTTTTCTGGGCAGTTTCGACATGGTCAGGAGGAGTCCGTTATCCAGGCTGAGTCGAGAAGGAGGAAGGAGATGGGGGTGCAAGGGGGACACGCAGAGCAGAGGTGGGGGATCAAAGGTGTGACAGCTCTGTAGGTCCATCTTAGAAAGAGTCAAGGAAGGCAGAATGAGAGCGGGAGAGAGGAAGAGAGCGCGCGCGAGAGAGACAGACCCCCTAGGTATTACCCCCAAACAAAATCGTGGGAATAAAAGAGAAAAGTGATTGGCAAGAGCGCAGAAGGCGCCTGGGGGAGGGGAGAGAGCTAGGGACCCGAGAGGGTGCCGGGGGGTAGCTGACGGAGGATACTGAGTTGAAAAAGAAAAACCAACCCCCCAAAACAAACAAGCGAACTAGCGCCAGCTCAGACTGGGAAAGGAAACTTCTCGCTCCCCTCGGTCTCAGCCCGATCACCCGGCACGGGGCCGCGTCGACGCTCCCGAGCTGGACGCGGGGACGCGGCGCCGGCCCCGGCCTCCGGTCTCCCGCGAACCCAGCCCGCGCCTCGCGGGGACCGCCGGGGCCCACTTGGAACAACTTTCCTCCAGAGAAGACAATTGTGCGCCCCCGCTCTGCCCCCGAGCTGCGCGGCGCGGGAGGGGGCGGCTGGGGGCGCAGTGAGGGGCGCTGGAAGCAGAAAACACAAAGACGAGGGAATTTTGATTAGAGACAAATGATGCTTCTCTCTGTCTCTGTCTCTCTAGGTTTCATGTGTGCGCGCGTGTGTGCGTGCGTGTGTGTGTGTGTGTGTGTCTTTTGCTTGTTGTGGTGGAGGTGTCGAGCCATATGGGGGAGTGATAGAGGAATTTTAGTCAGAAACTGTTCGTTATGTTATCCTGCCTTTTCCCTTTGTGCTGCCTTTGATCTATTTGCTTGGCTTAGTATTACAAAAAAACAAGTACAATAATATATACCAAGCTGCTTCCCCAAGACCCGGTTCAGGCTGCCTCTTTTTAAGTCTCTTTCTCCCTGTCTCTTTCTCTCTCTTAATTTAATTTTTTCTTCACTCTAGTGTCTGGCATTATTTAAGGTGGTCCTTACACTGGAGACCTCCCCTTCCCCATCTTTGGGTAATTTAGTAGACACTAAAATTACACCTAATGTTCCCCTCTTCTCTCTTGTGTTTCCTCTGTTCCTTTTATTAAATGTTGGTTATTGATTTTCTAAAATCAATGTCTGTTGTGGGGCTCTCCCCCACCCCCTTACAAGTATCTAAAGCACATTGCTTGCTGATCAACTGGGTAACAAAAGCTTTGTGTCAAGGAGGCCTTATTTTTTTTTTCTTATGTTAAACAGTCATTTTTTTGAGAGAGAGAGAGAGAGAGAAAGGAGAATAAGACTTAAAACAAGGTTCCCAGAAGTGTTCTTTTGCAGGAGAGACTATTTAGCATGTTTGTTTCTTCTTGTCTGCCTCCTCCAACCCCCTTCGGGATTTTGCCACCGTTGACCAGCCTGGTCCAGGCTGTGAGGTCAGACCAGAGCCCAGGTCTGGGAAAACAGAATGCTCCAAGCTTCCTAAGAGCCCTGGGGTGGGGATTGGCAGTGGGGAAGGTCTGCTGGGGGCTTCACAGGTGGAACAGAGTACCGGGGGAGGTACTCAGCCATGGACACTGCTTGTTGTTCAGTAACGGACCCCATTTCCCTCTTCCCAGCCACAAACTTGGGAGAAGCCCTAACACTGTGAAGTGGAAAGTTGAATTGCACATTTTAAAGGCATTTAGCCCAGACCCTGCACACTTAAGAGCAATAATTATTTCCCAATAATCTGTGGGAAAACACGCTGTAAATTCGTTACTTGTCAGTGTTTTGCTTTGGGTTTAATCTGAGCAATGTCTTGCTTTTGAGAAGCAGGTAGAAGAGTTTTTCCCCCTCTTTTTTCATTTCCTTTCTCATCAAGTACGTATCCAGTGCCTTTCCCTTTGGGAATTGCTAGGATTTATCTGAACTGAGTGGATTTTTCTTCTTTCCTGGATTCATGGGAAAGATGTCACTTTTGAGCTTGTGTCTTTGCTGATAACACTAAATATGATGATGCTTATCAAAATCATATAGAAATTCCTGGAAAGGAATAATGGCAATACTAATCATAGAAGTAGAAACTGCATGAGGAAAAAGAGAGAGAGAGAGATGGTCATCCAGGAAACTAGAATGGCACTTTATATAATTTTAATGAAGTCAACAGTGTGTATATAGACTAAGGCGACAAAGAGAGAAAATGTGTAAAGCAGTATGTGTGTGTTTGAAAGGCTGGTCAAGAACATGGGTTAAAAGACCGTGCTGTATGCGATTATTAAAAAAGCAAAGGAGAAGGAGGCAGTTCGAGGAAAGCAAATGTACAAAGAGAGAAACAAGAGTCTAAAATCCAGCCTTCAAGATTCTCAAGCTAGCAAGATGCCTGGCAGAGACACTGCCAGCGTCAAGTTAATCCATAGTGGACAGTCTCCTTTCCCCCACATGGAAAGGATGAAATCTCTTCCCAGAAAATAAGATGTGCAGGAGGGAAAGGGGAGAGGGGTGAGGGAGAAGGAGGCAAAAAGCAAGTTGCCCGAAGACAAGAATGTGTGTCGGTTTCAAGAAAGTTCAGTCAGATGATCTTCAGTCGCCTGACTCACTTTGTAATACTTTCACTGAAGCTGGAGAGGAGGGGGGAAAACCCAGCCCCCCTTTTCAGTCCCCTGATTATACCCCACTATCTCCACACAGCCTTCGAGGCAGAAATGAGCGCTTGGGAGCAGGAGGTGCCTGGCTGCTGCCTGCCATTGGCCCGGCCCGGTGGTAACTTGCAAAGTTTGTTGCTTTACCCCGATTTGGGCATGAGCTCCTGGGGATGCTCCGGCTACCCTCCTGCCTCCTGCAGAGCCTAGGAAGATAGGCCTGCCTCCCAAGCCCACCACCTCCCAGCATCAGCCTCTGAAAAAATCACACAGATACAGGCACATTTTCATAAAAGTCAAACCCAGAAACTGCTTGTTTCAGTAAAGGGAATGAAGTTGTCTTTTAAATGAAAACTGAATTATGAGTGGTGGGGAAGAGGAAACAGAAGAAAGAAAGAAAAGTTAAATTTAATTTTTCTCCAAAGTTTCAGCTAAAGCATTAGGCATTGTGTAGTGGAATGGAGGAAGATTTTTACAAACACCTTTGGCCAGTGATTTTCAGTGGGGAAGAAAAGGGATAAAATTGGATGCTTTCAGGGCTTTAGATCCTAGAGGAGAAACAATCAGATGAGCAGAAATGATGATCCCTGTTTAAGATAAGCCCTCACTCCCTTAACCACTTCCTGAAAGGGAGTGGAAGTGCTAGTGGTGATGCTGAGAGGCAGTGGAGGGCAGAGAAGTTGTTCCCGTTTCAGAGATGCTCAGATGAAAAGGAAAAGAAACGCAAGAAGCCCCTTCTTCAGGATGTGGCTCCTGTCTCTCTCGTCTCTCTTTTCAGAGAGGTAAAGTTGGGATGGGGTGAAGCTGTGAGCCAGAGCCCCTCAATACGCTCTGAGGCAGGAAAGTTTCCTTCGAATTGCAGTCGGTTCAGACTTGGCGCTCCTTGCAAGTGTGGAAACCTTGTGCAAGTACCTTTCTGGTACAGTTGATGAGGTTCCGAGGAGGTGGTTTTGCTGACTCGCAAAGCACTCAGAAGCAGTTTGTGTGGCAGGTACCAGCTCTGAGGGTGTGCCCCAGATATCCATCTCCATCCTTCTGTCTCTATGAAGAGCTTCTGCAAGTTTTGTCACGCTGCACACACACATGGCTGGGGGTTATGTATCTATACTGATCTATTTGTTTTATTTCCGTTTGAAAAAACTCAGTCAATTGGGGATAGAAACATGGCTTCCTTCATAACATAGCCACTAGCCTGCTGGTATCCATAGTGTGACTCTCCACCAGGGTAAGGGTGGGGTAAGGATTTGAAACTTTATGTTATTTCTCTGTTGCCACATAAAGATACATTCACGTCTTTAAGCATTTATTTCAGAATATGACTAAAGCCAAGACTGACATTCCCCAGTAAACTGCTCTGTCATATGTTTCAGATGCTTCCTTTCTTGCTTGCTTAATTTACTCGAAGTAAAGAAAATTCCAAGAGGTTATCAAAGACCCTAATGCCGTATTAAGACTTTTGCCTGGGAAAAATGTGTGTGTCTACCCTGAAGGTAGGAAAGGAGGCTGTTGCTAGCTCTCTGAGCAGTGCTGCGTTTATTCCAAGATGTGGGAGAGTCTTTTCCTTACAACAGTGTTTGTCATCTGCATTCTTCCAAGGCTTTTAAGGTGCATTTTCTTCTGTGTGAAAGAGAACGCTTTGTCCTTTTCCTCTCCAGCACCGTGGCTTCCCAAGGTAGACACTATTTTGTGCCTGTCACAGAGAGAGGGAGTGCAGGTTTGCAATGCTCACAGACAATTGATTGTCTGCCCTAATGTGTTTCATTTACATGTTTATAACGTCAATGGTGCTGGGGTGTCCACTGTACCATTCATTCCCGCATTCCCACAAGGGGGCAATTGTCTGAATGGCCAAGTCAGACACCTTTTTGATTGCTCTTTGGTTGTCTTTTTAGAGCGAAGAGATAAAGGGGGAAAATCTGTGATGCAGAAACACTAGTTGAAAATATACAGAATTAAATGTCACCACAAGAGCAGATGTTAACATAAGCCCAAATATGCTTTTTAGCCAAGATGTGAAGGTTGAGAAAAAATAATTCAGAGCAGAGGGAAGGATGATTTAAAACCAATAAATACAGCCTTATTCCCCCTCCCTATTTCTTTTCTTTCTTTGGCAATCAGAAGATGAAATGTGATTTTCTTTTTCATTTTTAAGCCTTAAAACATCTAGGCACCTCCTCATTATTTGTATGTTTGCTATGATTTGTGAATTTTGTATATATTTACATAGCTCTGTTTATGCCAACAGCATCAGCTTACCACTTGGAAAAAAAATCTCTTGAATGACTATTTGGGCTGTCAGGAGTGTAAACTTTTAAAAAGTAAAGATCCAAGTATTTCTTCATCAAGTCTTTTTTAAAAGGCAAGCACTAATAATCAGGAGACTCTGTGGAAGTCTTTGCCTTAATAGCTACGTGCCAAATACTTTTATCTTGGGTGACAGTCGTGTCAGAGTGAGAGCTCTCAGGAAAACTGTAACTCCTAGTTACAAAGTAAATAAAGAATTTTGTTTTAAGGTGTTCTGTACTGTTTTTATACTCTGTGTGCGTGTGTGTGTGTGTGTGTCGTGTTTCCTCTGAGGGAAGTGAGAGGAAAAACCATCCACGCGTGTGTGTTTTGGCTTTTCTCTTCACGCAGTTCTCCCCTACATATCAGGCATATATGTAGCACACATGAATACACCTGCTTAAAAAAAAATTTTCACAGTTCAGATGGTGCAAGGCTGGTTCATTTAGGTAATACAGCTATTAGAAGTTGGTCTGATTTCGCGTGTGGTCCATAAGGAGAGAAAATACTAACTCCTGTGGCATCTGGTGGGAGGTAAACGGAGAGGGAGGGAGGACTTTTATAATTTTGAAGGAAATTGGGGAGGAAAAAAAAATCGTCAGTCTTTTCACAAAGATTTTTGCCTCTCCGGGAAGACACACACAGTAGCTGCACCGTTAGCTGAACCCCTGACACGGCGGTCTTTTGAATGCCTTAGGTATGATTTCACTTTCGCTCACATCAATGCTGACCTGAATGCCTTTCATATCTGATCCGCTGTGTCTCTCCCAGTAAACATCCCCTGAGGGGAGAACAAAGAAAGGAGCTCTTCTTCTTCTTAATCACAATTCAGCCCTTTCACCGCCGGCAGGCTCCATTTGCATTCTGCCACAGAAAGCCAAGATGAAAAGAAAGAGAGAGAGAGAGAGAGGGAGAGAGAGAGAGAGAGAGAAGAGGCAGAGGGTAGTAGCTGAGTAAAATAACTGAGGTGTTTGTGGCTGTTTGTTGGGCTTTCCCTAGTTACCAGCCTTATATAGTTGATGCTTAACCAGGCCCTGTCCCTCCTGACAGGCATATAGTGTTACAAGATGGCATGTCTGTACTATTCATGGCCACCCGCTCAACACTTGAGGTAAAAAGTGTCAGGGAAGGATCAAGTTCTCCCCCAGAAGCCTGTTAGACTTGGGTCAGGTGTGTGGACATCCCACTCTGGAGTGCTGCCCAGAGTGTGGCTCTTACTGTTTACCTTCAGGCCAGGGAGATGCAGGCCCTGGGGGGGCATGGGAGGGTGCTGGGGGGCAAGCTGGGGAGCTCGAGAAGGGAGAGGAGGAGTCTTCAGAGCCCTGGTCTGCTTTCAGTGATGGGTGTCTGGCCCAGAGCACAAGGGAGAAGTTGCTTACACCCAGCCCGAACGCACTGATACATCTTCAGGAAAACTGGAAAAGACTTTCCCATTTTTCCCCCTGACTTTTTATGATAATTCATATTTTCAAATGAAAGGGGAAAAAAGCCAAGAAAGAAACTCTCAAATGAGCCAAAAAGGAAAAAAAAAAATTCTCTGAAAAGAATTTTAGGGGGAAAAGTTGTTCTATTTTAAAAAGCTTTGAGGGCTGTAAAGTGCCACGTTTTTCACACCTTCTTCATACTTTTTTTTCAGATTTTTTTAGTATGTTTAACATTTGTGAGATGACAGCCTTTTTGTATCTCAAACTGGATGCTTCAAGATTTGTAGGGAGGGGTTGGTGGTATTCACGTTCTCTTGAGAGAGAAAGTTTATGCCTAAAGGGCTCCTTCTTACTGGGAACTGTTTAAACCCTTGCAGGCGGACCTGTCAGGTTTTACTGTTATTTGCCTCCATTTTCAACATGCAAAAGTAACATGCAGTTAATGGTATTGGAATGAGACCACAACAAGAACAGAAACCTCTCGTGACAACTTTTCAGCTACATTATCTTGCTCCTAAACTGTCTTGTCTTTTTTTTTTTTTTCCCCTTTCTGAAACCACTTTTAAGATACCAACAGTTTTTCTTCAACAATTAGATTAAGCATATAATGTCGGTGCACATGCGTACACACACTCGCACACACACTCAACTTTGAAAGTGCAGTCGCTTCAAACAGCAGAGTGAATAATTGGAAACCTGGGGGGAGGGGATGTCTTCTGTGATAGTCATTGTGACAAATTTCACTTACAAGAGCAAAACTAGAAGAGATATTAGAAGTTGTCCAGGAGCATGTGACACAGATTCCTGATTTTTTTTTTTTTTTCTTTTCCCAGAAGATTTACAGAATTTACAAAAAGAGATTATCCTTACACCTTCCACCCCTCCTATCCACCCCCATGACCCAAGCAATGAAGGATTTAGGCAGATTTACTTCAGTAAACACCTTTGGACACTTGCGGGGGGAAGTGGGAGTCTGTTTGCAAAAGGAGGCTTTTGTTAAGTGAGGTACCAGGATAATGCTTTACCAGGCAGCTGTGATATTAACCTACCCAGCAATGCAGGAACACTCTTTAACTCTTTGAGTGCCTGGCCTTTTGCGCTCAGCAGATAAAATCCTGACTCTCCAAAGACACTCAGAATCCTGGCTCTAGCAGTTTATTATTCAGACAAGTCTTATAGACATGAAAACTGTTCAAGCTTTTAAAACAATGTGGTTTAATTAGATGAGGTGGACTTACATTGCTCATAAGCCCTCCAAATGGTGGTATATAATTGGCAAGGGAAAAAAAGAGAGAGAGAAAGGAATCAAGGCAGCACATTAAAAATTCCAGGAAATATCTTTAGAAAAGCTATTTTCATTTCCAGCTTTTAAGATATTAGACTATGGTAGCTAGAGGGAATGAAGCAGCTGGGGCCTCTCTCCGTACTATAGAAGACACCAGAAGTTTGTGATGAAGCAAAGAGATTTCAGCTGGAAACGCTGTCAGAGGCCAGCTCGGACAGTGACATTATCACCAGTCTCGCATCTTTTCAAGGGGGGAAGTGTTGCCTATCTCAAGGAGCTGAGAAGGTCATGTGAACCTCAAGAGTCAGGGGCCCAGGGAGGCTCTTGCCAACTTGAGACTTTTCAGACCAACCAGGGAGGCATTTCTAAGAGGAAGGAGTTAATGGTTATTTTTTGTGGGGCATAAGAATAACTTTTCAGGTGTTGCATTCGGGCTTAAATAAGATTGCCTTATTTAGTTTCGAAAAAGAGTGTAGGTGTCAACGTTCGAGCAGCCACGAATGTGTGAGAAAGTAAAGGGTATGAGACATGACAGAATTAAAGGTGTTTGCTATGTTGTTACACCGTGTGTCAGGCTGCAAGCTCCCTTTGTCACAGCCTCCTGGTGATTTGACAGCGCAGATCTACTTCCCTTCTAGGTGAGACAGCATTTTTTCACTGGAGTTATAAATATGGTACCCCTTTGCGTTGCACCCAGTCTCCCAGATCCGTGAATCCTATTTGAAAGCATCTTGCCCTGAGACACAATGAACAAATGCTGTATACAGGGGGCTGTGCGCTCGGGGGCCGGGCATCGCCAGCATCACAGTAGCTGGCATTGACTGTTGTTTGGCAGGAAGGTCCTCTGCCAAATCATTCAATAATTAAGTTTTATGTTATTTGTATGAACGACCAAGCATGCAGTATTCCTTTTCAAATCAAAGGGAGGCTTAAAATTACTTTTTGAACACTTTCAGACCATGGTCAGGTCACAGTTTGGGGGCTGAATTAAAATGATCTCATTCATGATCTAATTGAGGTTGGCAAAACCTTAGCAGTAGCAGGAGTACATAAATATAAATCAAAGACCAAAATTTAGCAAATCATATCATTTGCTAGAAATCTGCTCATGAATTATTCTCCGATTGCCAACCCAGAAGTTAAACTTCGTCTCCCCTCTGCAACAGTAACTGCGCATATTTTTTCAGGCTCCTGACAGGAAAGTTAGGCTGAAAAGAGAAAAGGGAAGGAAAATGATCAGTGTCTCATCAGATATTGTGTATTTGTGACCCAATAAAGTATGGGAGCTGATAAAGCCATGTTCATTACAGTGGAGGCTGCAGTCTTGGTTAGAAATCATGATAGGCTTCTGAAAACCAGACTTTGGAAGGGCAGGTAACAAGGACACATAAGTGATGGGGTGAGAGGGAACAAACCTCTGAGAAAGATCTGATTGAACTTTGCTTTCATTTTTCAGTTGAGGAATGTAATCATCATAAGGATTCCTGATTTTTTTAAAAAACAAATTTAGTTCTGTTATTCATCTGAGTTGAGATTTGGAGTTGTTAGATTTAAGAGTGCGCAAACATTGGCATACGTATTTGCTTTTCATTCTTTTCTATTTTTTAGACATTACTATAAAATTAAAACTTCAGGTAATTTTCCATATAATCCATGGGATTCAATGTCATGTTCTAATATACGTAATCCATTTTTAGTTGTTCTTCATTTTTCTTAGTTGTTGTGTGTTATTTCAGCTTAAACCCACACACACTCTAAACTGGAGGAGACCTAATTCTGAACTTCAGTATTTTGAAGTTAAAAATTTTAAGTCCCACTTAAATGAAGATATTCTTTCAAGCAAACGATAAACACAGAACTGGTCAAAATTTAGAAAACTTTACCCAAAGAGCAGATATATGGAGGTGGATTTTTAAATCCTGATAATAAAGGAGAAACATTTTAAAATAATATCAGGTGAGAGAGGTGAATGACTATTCTTTTGGGAATAGGTAATTGACATTAATGATTTCCTGAGACAAAAAGGCAAACATTCTAATATTTTAAAAGTTAATGGATTCCTCCTTAACATTGCTAATATGGCAATATAGTGATTTTTGTACTTTATATACTGTTTTATATTTCCTTTTATAACCAACTCTAGGAAAGAAAGGTACTTCCAAGAATGTGACAGGTACTCCCTCCCCAAAATAAGTAATCCATAAGAGATGAACAGATTGGGTTATCATGCTATTTAAGATCTGAGAATTTTTCTCTCTCTTAAATTAATGAATAAATTTCAAGGAATTTAGTATCCAAGTGATCTCTGAATGTAGTGGATAGCTTTCACTGTTTTTTCATTTATATTGTATTGATACTGTTTTATATATCTGAGTAACTGTAATCAAGGAAACTGCATTTTGCTTATTCTTGGAAGTACCTAAGTTTCTATTTTAGACATAAAGCGCATCAATGGAAGTGTTTCACATCATGAGATTTCTCAGTTTTAAGAGGTGAGGTTTATATATAAAGAACTCAGTAAACTGTTTTCATAATAAATAGACCTGTTAAAAGGGGAAAATCTCTAAGTAAAATGATTGTCCTCTAAAGATTTTCCATCACCTTTGCTCTGCTGATGGGAATCTGAAAACTAAATACAGCCTATGTGCACGCACACACACACACACACAACACAGATATACCCTAGGACCCCAACTCTAGGACTTTTCCTCTTTAACTATAACTCCAGTCTTATAGTTTGTGAGTGAGATACACTTAAGCAAAAATAGTAGAGATGAAGGATTAATGTAGGCTCCTGTTCAGTAGGATTTATTGTTAACAAAAAAACAACAAGAAAACAGTGTTCCCTATGCCACAGGACATGACTCTTACAAAATTTACTTGCACCTATTAATCTAAGCTTTAAGTATATTATTTAGGATAAATTACAAGCTTTGTGCTTTTAAACTGTTTTCCTTCTTTTTTCTTTAATATTACCAACCTTAACACAGATTATGCTAAATTGATTGCAAATTATTATGGTTTTTAAAACAACATTCAGGAGTCCCGAATAAAGATGTATTTTAAAGTAGTGTTTATAGTATTTAAAAGAAAGAAGGGGGGGGGATTAAACTATACTGAACACTTAGAAACGTGTAGAGTTTTATACTTGTGTAGATAAAGTGAGAGGTAGCCTTGCCCTGTGAAACCAAGACCACAAATGATGTGTGTCAGTAGGTTCTTTGATAGGGCTTCTGGCCACAGTGTTTTCGTGCTGTCAAACTGCTATGTTGAACAAACACCTCCTCTGGGACAAAGTGATAAATGCAGAGACAGGCTGGCTTCAGCCAGTCTCAGCAACCTCCTCCACCACGCCCCCACCCCCTGGCCCACCTCCCACCTCCCGCAGTCCCGCCACCCCTCCACCCTGCTTTGCCCTTTTACCTGAAATTGACAATTAGGGAGAGATGCCCAGGGCTTTTCAAGGTGTCAGCAGTGAGTAATTATTGATACTCCCCAAATCTTATGAATCGGTCCTCCGCAACTGTAGGCAAAGTCCTTTTTCTGGCAGGCTTTATCTAGTCTTTTTAAAATGGAAATGGACTGAGCTTCTAAACTTTTGCCAACTTGAACTTTTTCCACTTTTGCTTAATCATTTGAAAACCACTCGCTTTCCTCTTGTCTTTCCCCTAGTCACTGGAGTTTTATTTTCTAATGTTCAAGCAATTACATTGTGCAACGCAAAACAAGATTTTGCCTTAAAAAGTCCAAATGCTATTACCTCCTATTTTTCATTTTCCGGCATTCTTTTCGGGCAAACACTTCAAATGTATAGCCAACTGATATTTTTCCTCCTTTCTCAGGGCCATTATTCTCTGACTAAAACTGTTTACTGGTGCCTTTGTATGTGCGTTTCCCCACCCCAATATTAAATGAATTTCCATCTTCTGCGATCTCTAAGAAATAGATAAACCATTATATTTTCTCCCAGCTCGTATTTTAAAGTGGTGATCCTGACAGCAGGACGATTATTGCACTTTATGTTTTAGTGGATGTTTGCTGTTGCTAGTTACAGCAACACTTATCATAAGACAGCAAGAAAAGAGTAGTCCCTGGTAATTAAAGTAATGAAATATTCATTTACTCTACCTTTTCTGTAGTCTCACAAATTAGGCTGCTACATTTAATGCCTGCACTGCCTCTGTTTTTATTATAATGGCAGCTTTCGCATCTGCAATTAGGACTAATTCTGACAGTTACAATTTCTGAGGGATGGTAAACAGTGAACGAGATGTGCAGCAGAGGTATTACACGTGAAAAGCCCTTGTCTCTTTAACCTTGTTGTTTTTTTTCTCGCAGAGGTTACCTTTTCCCGATGGTGCAAAATCGACTTGACATAACTGTTCATCAGTTTCAGGGTTTTCCCTGGAGGTATTTGCATCAAATCAGCCCAGTCAAGCTTCAAGTTGAAATTGGCAGGCCAGAAACTGACAGGGTAGAGACTGGAAAAGAGACAGCTAAAGTACAGGCAGCAAACTGACAGTAACAGAGTGAAAGACAGAGAGAGACGGGGAGAGGGGTGGAGAGCGAGAGCTTTCGACTCTGGTGTAAGGGAAATCTCAACTCCTGTATGAATCTCAGAAGCAGCGTATCCTAGAGGAACTTGAAAGGTCGAGAGATTCAGTACACCTTCAGCTAATTCTTACCACTAGGGCTCATCAACCCTGCTCCCAGGGTTCACTCTCACTTAATCTGATTGGATGCCTGAAGAGGAGTGGGCACACTTAATTAAACAGGAGGAAAGTTCTGAGGCACCTCCTTAGCACTTATTAAAGCTTGAAAGCCAAATCTCATGATCAGTGTTATAGGAGGCAAATAAGGCGGTTTGGGTTTTTTTTTTTTTTTTTTTCCTTAATTGTTAACTTGTAGGAAAGTTAACAATCCTTCTCTTTACCAGGTTTGTTTCCTCCGATTCCTACTCTGAAGCAGATTAAATGTTCCCAGAGACCAGAGCTCAGGAGACTTGTCAGTTCAAAAGTTAGTGCATTTTTGTCAACAAAAACAGCCACGTAGCAAAAATTACACTTGAAGAGATATTCCTTTGAATAACACGGGGTTGCAAGTTCTCTTTGTCACATAACGCCCTCCTATCCTGATAACGGAAGAACATTTATTCAATTGTTTAAAGGCCAAAAAACCGTGGCAAAACCTTAAAATAGCAATGACATTAAACTCCTATTTCACTATTGGGAACGTCACTTTGAGAAAAATTCTATGATTGCAAAACTTTTATAATTGCTGTGACAAAGGAAACAAATATGAAAAACGCTCCCTTTGCCTGAGTGCATTTTTTTTCCTCCTTCACGTCTGTTTTTTAAAACCAGTATTTTTGGTCATCTTTCCTTATTTCTTCTAACTTTGGAGTATGGGGTGGTGGTGGCAGGCGTAGGGGGGAGGTTGTTGTCTTTACTAGATGATTTAAAATCCTCACCACTTTCCAACTAGACTTGGGGGTCGAATAAGCCCTTGCTTTCAAAGCGTCTTCAGGCTCTGTGTATGACAGGCATTGGCTGATCTGCTGATGCCCATTCGACAGGCACTGTTGAACTAAAGTGGTGTGACGGCACAGTTTTGTTAAGCTGTGAACAAAGAGCTGAAGATGCCTTCCTGGCATCGTCCATGTGCATATTGGCCTTGTCACAGTTTTGCTTGATTTAATGCTCGGTTTATTCCTAGATATTAAAACTTAAATTCCGAACAATATGTTTTCAAATACTACATACCAACTCTATTTTAAAAGCTTCAACTTCGAAGATCCCAGGGTTCATTTGCTCCTCCAATTTCTGTGTAGCCAATGTTAAAACAGAGCTTTGGAAATAAATAGATTGCCAGTTAGCCTCTTAGCTGTTATCCATTTAAAAATGGGATTCCAGTCTTAAAAAGTCTTATTAGGGGAAAAGATTTATTTTTCTTTGATCATTGGTTGAAAGTCATTATTTATTTCCAACAGTGGATCCTCGCATAAATTCCTGAGGAAAAGTTACCTTGTGTGCACACAGGGGTCTGGGTAGACTTTTTAAAAGATACATTATTTAAAAGATACTCAGTTATAAAAAGAAACCATTTACAAATACCTGTCAGGATAGGCACAGGACTACTGGTAGGAAGAAAAAAAAATGAAGGGAGTTTTTGTTAAAGTGAGCCCTGTTTAGGAGACAGCAGCAGAATTAGGATTGAGCCTTTTTTTTTTTTTTTTTAAGGATTGAGTCTTAAAAATAAAATAATTGTTCTAAAAGTCCCTGTTGCACAGACAACAGCTAACTCTTCGCAAGAAAACTGAAGTTTAGTACTAAATTTAGAGTCCCGTGTCCGGTTGAATGTGCCTTGAGCTTTATCTCTGCCGGGGTTTTTTGTTTCCTCTCTGCCTCTTTTCCTCCCTTCAGGTTGGCTTCAAGTGTTTGCTAAGAGATTAGTTAGCAAGTTTATATTGAGGAGGTAGCCATGGGAAGCAGCTCTCTGCTCAAAGGAACGCCAGTGGGTCAGAGTGTGAAGATACGGGAGCTAAGACTAAGGCCCCGAATCAGGTATTTTATTTTCTCTTAAAGACGAACCCGCTCACAGAAAGGTTTGTGGGATGACTTCTTGTCCCAACAGGAGCACAGATGTTACCACTTTTAGAAACTTCCAAACAAGCATGATCGCTGGAAGAACTTCATGAGAAAAAAAAAAAAAATCAAGTTTATTGCCAGAACACTCCCTTTTCATTATGTAAAAAGATTATAATTTGAGATATTCAAGGTTATTTTTACCTCCATTCATAAAACAACATCTTCTGTCTTATGAGGAAGGTAAGGAAGCTGGCAAATGAGAAAAAAATATTCAGCAGCATGAAAGTATTGCTGCTAATAACCAGCGAGACTGCACTAAAAATCTGAAATTGAATCTCTTGAGTTAAACACGTACACATTTCCACCTGCCCTAAGCATGCTTTCTTAGCAGTGATAGTTTTACTAACCAAAATAAATTGCTTTTTTTCCTTCAGTGGTAGTAGTTTACTCAATATCATTTATACCAAATAATTTTCACAGCCAAAAAGCATGATACAGGTAGGGGTGACTAAGCAAGAAACAGTTTTATTGCTAGTTTTGTATAATATTACACATGAATAAGACACTGCTCCTAGCAACACAGATAAGATACCTTGGCCTATTTTAATTTCATGAGAGATTTTTGTGTCCATTTCTCTGGGTGTGCACAAGGGGTAGACATTCAAATCTTTCACCTGGCAAAAGAACAGACTTTTTAAATACATTAATGGGGCAGATTCTTACTTCATATACAAAGTAAATTCTGGCATTGATTTGGTGCTTCCCAGGAAAACTTTGTGCAACTATTTATAAAGGAGACAGACAAATAGAAGTTAATCCAAATAGTCCTCCTGCTCCAACTCCCAGCTCAACACGATCTGCTGTGTCGTGCTAACTCATAACATTCTATCTGTAAATTGCTCTAAATGAAGCCATAATCCTCGCTATGTTTTATAACAAACTCATGGCTAGGACCAACATGACTTCTCACCTTTTAATGAACTGTCCTAGTTTAGGATTTTCTAAGGAATGGAGTATTAAAAAAAGCAAAGTAGAAGATGAAGAGATCTCGTAAATAGCTTCCTTTGAACACCCACAACTGCTTACATGGCCTTTTCCCCTTTTTTCCAGGCTAGCAGAAATGGCCTGCCCAGGGTGCATGCAAGTGAGCACATTTTAGAGCTATTCATTGGATGATTTGAAAGAGACACCAGCCCTGTGATACCAATGAAGGGCACTGCCTGAGAACTCAGCCCTGAGATCAAGAGTAGGTGTGATGTTAGCATAAGGAGCTCCTGAAGGAATTTCTGATTCATGTGAAAACAGGAAGCATAGATCTTCTACCCATTGGTCAGCATCAGGTTTCAGATAAACAGATATTGATGGCTCCCTTTTTCTCCCAGCCCATTCCTAGCTGAGTGAGGAGGTTCTGCTTCACATTAAAAAGATCTTTGAATTTATCTGCAGTGAGGTAGGGCTTTAATGATCAGTATCTGCAAGCCAGGAGCATGAATGTGATCTCATTGTATCACAGTGTAGAGATGAGATAGTCTAGAGCTACAGCACACCAGTGCATTGTGCCTGGGTGTCGGGAACAATTCTTCCATTTCCAAAGCAGCGACTCTTTCTCTTTCATCATTGTTTCCTTACCTCACTTGTATGCTTCTTCTGATACAGATCTGAGAGAGTTGTGCAAGCTTCAGACTTGCCAGCCCCCAGCTCCTAGGCCTAGTACAGAGTAATTCATAAACTTACCATATTAGACTATCAGATTGAAACCAAGGGTTTCTACTAGTGGTGGAATTGGAAAGCCCATTGTTTTGATTATCATTTCATCAGCCCCAACTGATACTAGTATGCTCAAGGAAAACATACTTCAGTTACAGTTGATTTTCAGATTCCAAAATGGTGCTGCAAAGCCTGTGCATCTCTAATTATATTTTATGCTAGGCTGTGCAATACCAAAATATACGCTGCAGCAATCAGTGAGTGAACAGTATCAATCAATTTGTAAACAGATGAAGTCACTCATTCCCAAACTGGTTTTCCAAAAACAATTACTAAATTACAATAGAAAAAAATTGTACAGTTACTGTATTTGTGTGCTGTGTTACAATCAACATACCAGGGAAACAAAACAATTTAATGCAGAAAAATCATCATTCATCTACATTATAATTGCTTCTTTTTCACATCTACAGGGCGGTTAATTAAAATTGTGATTAAATGCGGTCGCGCTGCCTAAGATGTCTTGCCCAAAACAGGTGGTACAGAATTTAAAAGTAAAAAAAATGTAATTAGCATTGGAAATTGAGAAATTGCCTGTAAGAATCAGTGTTAATTTCAGTCAGTGATGAGGTAATTTATAAATGAATGCAGTGGAGGCTGTGCAAATGCACATTGCCTTCCTTGCCATTCTTAGCATTCTCAGCATGCAGGTGAAAATGTTTTCAAAATATTGAGGTAATTTGAAAATCAATCCATGCATTCTGTATCTTTTTTCCTCCCGTTTGTACCAAATGCTGAACAAATGCTGCCATAGATGGCACGATCCGCCCATTTTTTTACTTTCTAAAAGCAATGCTGCACATATTTCAGACGTAGATTAAGAAACGTCACAACACCGATTGCAAGTCTAAAATCGTTACAAGGGTTCGAACCCTCTACCTGAAGTTCTGACTAACATGGACTGGGTCTGCTGCGCATCACTGCCATTGGTGAGATAGAGCCCTGTGAAGGATTTTTTTCACAGAACAGGTAGTACAGACATAAAGATTCATAACCTATCCATTGAGTACTTGAGGTTTTATTTTTTTAACTTAAGGAAGAACTAGAGAGTTATAATAAAGCCTATAGTTTCTTTATCTCTTTAACTATGTCTTTATTATTCTATTGATAAGCCTCCAAAACAAGTTCATAAAGTTATGACTCGAAAATTTTTTTCCCAGAAATTAACTCTGCCTATTAATAACATCTCTCCTTTTAACAAACAAGATGCAATTTTCTAACAAAACATACCATCAACTTAGTATATTTCATGCATTCTACTGGCACATTCTATTGGTATATGAGTAAATTTAAAGTTTAGATGCTGTTTTAAAAATTATTTGTATTTACACTATATTTTTGTTATTAGAATGAGAACCCCTAAGCTTTAAAAATCTCCTGTTAATGGAAGACACAACTCTCATGTGCTTATCCTCTCAGCTGAATGATATGAATTTAAGATATTTTAATCATTAATCGAAAATAATTTGGCATTTACATGTATGGCTTCTTAAAGACACTTCTCAGGACTTTTTTAGCATTCCCTTCCTGTATTTGGCACTCAGCAAAATGATCTCTCCATATAAAGCTTATCCTAAGAATATGCTTAGTTAACTGTTACAAGTCAATGTGACAATCAGATTCTGTCATGTAAAATATTTTGCCTGGTTCTTTGCTTTTTGAGGCAGAAATCAATGATTTCTCTGAAGATATTCTTTGGATAATCCTGATATTTTGGGGAAGAGAGACAAAAACTAATGAACAGTCTGTTTCTCTGATGGTTTCTTACCATCCACTGATTTTAGGCCTATTACCAGGCCTACCCCCATCGCCTTCCTCATCACTTTTAGGATACAAATGAACTGTGCAGTTCAGACCAAGTGAATGGCATGCTGTCATGTCTCCCGTATTTAAATCTGTTTCCCATTTAATATTACAAGTAGAAATAAAATGAGACCTATAAATGGAGGACACTGAAAGGTCACCCATTAGCTTCAAGATCCCTCTCCTTTCACCAGCTCCTGCTCCCCACTAACTGTACTTAGGGCGATTTCATCTTCCCGCAGTCAGTTCACCTTCAGTGAGGAAGCGTGCAAACTTCATCAGAGAGTGGCTTCCGGGATTCCCTTCAGGACCCGTGAACAGGAGACCTGCAGCCCCATGGGGCTTGGCTCAGGTTTCAGGAGGACGGTGGGATGGGGGCGGATCTATGACAGGCTCTGAGCTGTACTGGTTCTGAGTTTACAAGGGGTTGCAGAGGTTAGAGAATCACAGATGTCAAGTGAGCCTCAGACCCTACCCCTTAAGAAATCTGCCATAGAAATCTTCTTCCCTCTTTATATTTAGTTTGTAGTCCTCTGTAAACTATCAGGGCAATGTGGAGTTCTTTACATGGGAATTGTCACCTGTGTTACATCAGGCCATAGACAATGACAATATATTTTATACAAGCTCATCTCCCAGTATCTTTTCCATTCTCTTAGAGTCATCAAAAAGGTCTGAACTATGTGGCTATGCCAGCACTAGATTGGCCAGAAATTTGTTTTTTAAGTTCTCTCTTTTTTTGCAGAGTTTGTCACATGTGCTTCCTTGCTTCATTCTGCCATTGCTGGAAGCAGTACCTCTTCAAAGCCGATGTCAGGCTCATAGAAGAAAAACGCATATTTTTTTTTTCCACTCAGGGTTCCTTTCTGCCTTTATTCCTAAGGGTTATCTGAGATTTGAATTATAAGAAAAAACTTTTTCTTGTTCCAAAAATAATTGACATGTATGTTACCTGGTAGGACTTACCAGGTGGTGAAGTGAAAAAGAACCCCCCTGCCAATGCAAGAGATGCAAGAGAAGTGGGTTTGACCCCTGGGTTGGGGTGATCCCCTAGAGAAGGAAATGGCAACCCACTCCAGTATTCTTGCCTGGAAAATCCCATAGACAGAGGAGCCTGGGGGACTACAGTCCATGGGGTTGCAAAGAGTCGGACACGACTGAGTGAGCGCACACACACACATTCTACCAGTTACTTTTTAGGTTTCTGGTATTTCAGTAGAAAATGGTAGCATTTATTCGTCCTGCATTGACTGAGTATATCCTATGTATAAGCACTGAACTTGAAGCTGCAAATCAAAAAATGAATGATAGAGTCTGAACCCCTGAAGATCTCACTGCCTAGTGAGAAAGAGGGGCTTCCAGAAATGAGGAATATGTGGTGAATGCCATGAAGAACTTTATATCCAGTGAGTAGAGAGCGCAGACAATGGCTTAACTAGATCTGGGAGCAGGTAGTTAGGGCAGACTTCCTGGGGGAGGCAGCTTTTTGAAGGGAGGATGGTCACATGGCTCAGGTTTCACCAGTGGATTTGGAGAAGGGTATTCTGGGCTGAGAAGAGGGCCTGTACAGGCCTTGGAGGGAAAGGGAGACCTACTGAGGTACTGTCAGGCAAACAGCATGTCTGGAACAGAGCCCCAGTGCAAGAGGATAAGCTTGAATTGAATCCGCAAAGGTGGTTTGTGATCAGAAGCACCTCCTGTCACACATTTCTGGCTCTTATCCAATAAATAGGTGATGGTGAGCTCGTGAAACGCTTTTTAAAGAAGAATGACATAATCATATTTGTATTTCAGTGAAATGTCTCTGGTGACTGTAGGAAAGCTAATATTATCTAACATTTATTGAGTACTTATAATGTGCTGAGACTGGTGCTGAGAATTTTGCCTATGTCATCTGACGTTGCCCTGACAACCATTCTATCAAAGAGATGCTATTATTTCAGTACATTTTTTACTGATGAGGAAATGAAGGCTTAGAAAGGGCATGAGTCTGGAGTCAGGAAGAAAGTTTATGGTTAAATGTTACTGGAATTGTAGAATTTCCAGAATTACAAGTAATTCTGGAAAAACATTTGGAAAAAGAAACCTAGCACTTGAAAAAGAGTTAAAGTGAGACACTTTGACTTACTTTGCTCTAGGTGAATAGTGAGACTAAGTTGAGTATGTGGATTTTTTTCATCCTCAAAATTCTCCCTTTCATTCATCACTAGGCCAGCTTGAAAAAAAAAATGAAATGAAAAATGATTCTTGATGCTCAAGATCCTAGAGTGTGTTGCATCTTTGAGAGTTTGGAAAGAGATGGTTAACAGACAGCCCTTCAAAACAGTGGAGTTTAGTAAACCCCAGAACACTGGCCTTGCTGATTTAATTCATGACATTAAGGCCTTACGAGGAAGCAAATGAAAATAATCCATTTGCGATGACTCTTTTCCCCCTTTTCTAAGTTAACTCTTCATTGCCTAAGACTCACAAATCCTTCAACTTCCAGATTCTCCACACTGCCTTATCTCTGCCATCCCATGGCAGGCCCTAAAGCTGCTAACATTTTGTAACAACTATGTGACAAATTGTTGTGCTTTTATTCATGCCGGACATCTTTGCCAGGCTTGCTTGTTGTGTTTTCTGTTTGCCTGTGTCGTGGGACCAAAGGTGGCTGCCTTTGTACAGCATGTCAAATCTGGTTAACATGCAGCCATTTATCTTTAAAACCACTCCTGCACAATGGCAGCGGTGGGCCAGGCCACGGGGCTCCTAGCACAACCCGATTTTTCAGAGCATCTTTTCTGCATATGGGGAGCACATTGGACAGCAGAGAAGATGTTTTGTGATTTGGGGAATCTCTTAGAAACAAATTGTAGAGTGCAAGTGCAGTGTCGCTGGACTGCTGGGTGCCCAGTGAAGTGAGGAAAATCAAATACAGCACAGGCTGAAAGAAGGAAGCGAAAATTCATATCTCTGTGCAGAACATGCACAGTACTTTGCTCACACAGAGAGTTGATACATAGACAAAAGCATGTTTGCTTGATGGTTATTTGCAGGGGATTCTATAGATAGAGCTGTATGTATATTGGCACATAAGCCTTCTTTCTGCATTTTGCACTGGTAAGTGTGTCCACGTATGAACATGGAAGTGAGATGGTAGAGGAAGACAATTTGCTGTTACAGATTTAAAACCTGGGAAAGACCTAGTTCACTGAGGCGTTTCTCTCCTAATGTAGTAGAAGCAGAATCTTTGTTTTCAACGGTTGTTGCAATAAAGAGCTCTGTGTGTGTTTAAGGAAAACTCAGAGCCATTGAGTGTCAAGCGCCACAGTGAAAGATGCTGAAGACTTTTCTTACTATAAAATGACTGCAAACTTTATAACCTAATTCACTTTGGGTTTTCATTTCTTGATTGTTTCAGGGTGTCTTGGGGATGACTTGCCCTTAAATAACTAATTATCAGCAAAGGAGAAAAGACAGCAAAAAAGAAAAAAAAAGTGATAAACCCTCATGAACCAGTTTAATTAAATCGAAAAATTTACTTCCTTAGATCAGTGAAAAGATTGAACATAGCAAAACCATACGATTTAAATGGATTTTTAGAAATTATAAGTAGTTAATATAAACGTATGTATACGTAAATACAGATTACGCACATGTTCACGTGTGTATAAATATATAAATTATACTGAGGTTGCTTGAAGAAATAAGCACCCAGTCTTCCTTTTTCTTTTCTTTCTTTTTCTCTCTCTCTCTTTTTTTTTTTTTGGAGTAAAGGACCCAAGAGATTGCCTTTCACTTTGAAAACAATCTCTAATATCAGGAAAATGCGCTGTTTGTTTATGCGTACATAATGCAAGTTTGTCCGCCTGGGAACTGCAGCAAATGGGAGAAGTATGCATGGATTTCACAGGTAACAGGATTACGTGGGCACATAATTGATCCATTTGGAGAAAAAAAATGACAGTGCTCTAAAGATGCCTAGGCTTTGGAGATGGAGTTTATGAAACAGGCATTTGTAAATTCAAAGGAATCAATATGTCAATTTTATTACATCTCAGAACCAGCTGGGCATTAAAGGAACAGTAGCCTCTTTAAAAAAAAAAAAAATGGCAGCTGTGTATTCCCACATTGTCTACCTTCCTTAAAGGGATTAGAATTTAAGGACATGAACTTAGAGATTTCTACCTTTCCAGAAATTAATGTAAGTTGTCAAAAAAGAAAAAAACCAATACTTCAGCATTTTCTCAGTTTTATCCTTTGCTGATAACTAGTTATTTAAGCGCAAGTCACCTCTTAAGACACCTTGAAACAATTGAGAAATGAAAACCCAAAGTGAAAATATCTGATTAATTATTACAATTAAAGTCTAATAATGCTGCTGCTGCTGCTGCTGCTAAGTCGCTTCAGTCGTGTCCGACTCTGTGCGACCCCAGAGTCGGCAGGCCACCAGGCTCCCCCATCCCTGGGATTCTCCAGGCAAGAACACTGGAGTGGGTTGCCATTTCCTTCTCCAATGAAGTCTAATAATAGATATAGGTAATAAGTAGAATAGTGACTCTCACACTGATTGAATAGAGTCAAGGAATTATTAGAATTCCTATCTGCATTGTGCTTTTCAGTGCAGCCTAGATTTTTACCTCTTCATGGTTCTAAGGACATAATTTAAGAGCTAAACTTTGGATGTCCCACAGAATTTGGTCGATGCAAGTTTGAAATATTCCTGTTTTATTAGAGTTTTTGACAATTTTCAAAAAGACCAAACTGTTTTAAATTAAGTTCCCAGATAATAGGATTTGGACAACACCCATAAAAGATGTGCATGGGATGTGAATTCAAGATACCTCTTTAAGATCCCAAAGAGCTTATCCAACTGAGGATGAAATTTAGTTTATTAACTGGTCCACATGCAAGTGAAGCAACACTTGCCTTCACATCCCTAACATGCGCTGCCGGCTCCTCCCTCAAAGGAGAACTGCTCTGCTATTTCATGCTCACATCTCCGCTCCCCAGCCTTCAAAGGACACCCCTAGATCCACTCACTTATATGGAATGGAGTCAGCTCTCCTCTCTCCTCAGGGAATGAGGATTTCAATACTCTGAAAAGAATGGAGCATTCAGACACGAACAGATCTGTGTCCGAATTCTGATTCTTTCGTGTGGTCCTGAGTGTATTTCTTAACCCCTCTGAGTTTCAGTTTATAATGCATAAAATGGGGTCCAATATTTATTTTAGGACTTCCCTGTTGGTTTAGTGCTTAAGACTCCATGCTTCTACTGCAGGAGGCACAGGCTCGCTCCCTGGTTGAGGAACTAAGATCCTGCATGCCACACAGTACAGCCAAATAATAACAAAAGTTTGATTTATAGCATCATTGGAGTCTTGAACAAAATTTGAAGGGCAGTAGCTGAAGCCTAGAAGATACTCAATACATTCTGCTTATGACTATTTCAAGGCGTGACTAATCAGGCTGCCAGGAATTCTGTGATAGAGGTACTTCAGTTTCTGGGTCATGCTGAAACATTCTTGAAAAGAAGAAATAGTAACCTTAAGCTGAGGTGTTCATTCCTCTTCAGTTCTTTAGGGAGTGTTAAAAAACAACAATAAAAAAAGAGATAGTCACAGTGGTTGGCATGGCCTTACACCTTTGCCTTTCCAGGAAATAGGCATGGTACTTTCTCTTTATAGGAACAATGCCTTCTTTAAAAAACACTCCTCAAAAAATATATTCTGAGCTGACCTTTATCATAGCACCTACAATATCTGATTCTGTTTGTCTCCTCACAAATGTGTAAATGCCTTGAGGACAATCTTGTCCATCTCTCTGTCACCAGTGACTAGCTCAGCGCATGGAACACAAAAATCATTTTGTTAAAGTGAGGCTGTACTTAATACGAAGATGAATCCATTCTACTCAACCGTATTCTGAAAATGAATACGGCATGTACATTAAACATTTAGTATATATTATAATATCTAGAAAGAAGCTTTTGATAGCTTATGTTAAACTCCCTACCACCCAATTAACAATATCTTGAACTTTACTTAGTGACAGCTACGCCATTTTGAATGCTTGAGATTTGTTTCTTGTAGCTTGTATTTGAATCAACTGGCTTTCACCTTTCAAAATGACACCTTTACAAGTGAGTCAAGGAGGCAGACAGAGAGGCAGTTTGGGTGCTCAAGAGAGCCTAGGCTTTGAACATCTGGGCTCAAATTGGTTTCTACTTCATACCAGCCATTCAGCCAGCAAGTTGCTCAACCTGACCATGTCTCCATTTCTCATAATACTTATGTCACAGAGTTGTTGTAAAGGATTATTGGTAATAGGTAAAAGTATCAAATATATTATATAAAAGTATCTGATGTTCTGTCTTCTCCCTCCACTCTTCAGTGTTTCTTGAGGGTCTGCTTTGGGTTGGCGTTGAGTGAGTTTCCCCTCTTGCTCCTTCTGCCAGTTATTAAGTCAGTCAACATTTAATACATGTGAATGGTGGATCTCTTACCCCGATTCCAAATATCATTATGAGAGTTGGACTGTTTTCAACTCAAGGAAATGAGCATGTAAAAGTACCTTCTGTACTTGGAATTACAGTCCTTCTAACTATTTTCTGCCTAATCTGACTGTTTCTTTGTTTCCACCATCCTTTTGAGTGAACGACTTTGTTTTTTCTGCAAGACTTTGCCACCATGTTGTACTTGACTATCTCAGATCTCTCTTCTTCTTGAGCCTTTGAAGACAGTAGAAAAAAGATGCGCTAAGGTCTCTTGACTTTATATGTTCATCATGCAACTATGGGGACTGGTTAGTTAATAGAACAGATTAAAACACTTGGTTTGATTCTGCTTAAGCATACCAGAAATACATTCAGATCTACAGCTACAAAATGTAAAGAAGGTAATCCAAATATAGTACTACATAATGAGGCTCCCTCTTGGTAGTATATAAAGCAGTTTAGAGTATAGCTTCAAATTCTAATGAAGATCATTTTAAATTTTGCACTGAATTGTGAATTTAAAATTCCCATGTTCTCCATAAGTATCTGAAGAGGGGCATGTAAATACCATAAGTGAATTAATTACTGCCTTAAGTTGGTAAAGCATGTGTGAATCCAAACTTTATTCTTGAACTTGCACTTCTCTTCCCAAGGTTTTTTGAACCATTTCCTATATGCCGAGTTCTGAGTACCTAGTCAACTGCTAAGGACATATAAAAGAGGTATTTTTTTTTGCATGGATTACATGTTTCAATCTCAGAAAATCACCACCACCACCACCACAAGAAGTCTGCCCTGTATCATATCCATGTATAACATGCAATTCATAAAGCAGAAAAGAGAAATTTATAATCAAACACTTCACAACCTATGAAAAACTTTTATCCCTTCTTTTGCTATTAAATTATCAGTTTCTTTCTCTGGGAAGAAACGAAAGTCTAAATGGCAAGGATATCTTTAACTCTTGCTTCTGTCTTGGTGATGTCACATGGGACCATAGAAGTTATTGGACAACTTTTCCAAGCTGACTTTTTTGAGGTAAACCCCAGCAGGAGGGAAAATGGAGCTGTTGTGAGTTTGCCATTGGTGCCCACATGGTGCCCACACCGGTTCCTTCAGAGACTCCATCATTTCCATGGAAGGGCCAGAGGCCCTGCCAATATCCGCACATCATTGGCATGATAGACCATAACAGCTTCTTCTGAGCCGTTTCGGTCTGTCGTGTCAATGCGTACTCAGGGAGTCCTCAGTGCACGGATCATTGACACGGCACTACATAACGGCTCCTTAGCAGCCATTATTGGGTATCAAGTCAATGCATACTCTGGGAGCCTTTAACGCACAGGCCTGCACAAGCAGACACATTCCGAATACTAAAATTCCTTAGGAAAATCAGTCATTGCCCATGTGTGATCACTGTTTTCCATTTTGAATTTTAACCATTTTGGGGAAAGGGTGAGAAGGGAAAATACCAAAGTCATCTGTAAGTCCTTCAAAGACATGCAAAAGTTGTCAGGGTGGGCTGGGCGCATGAAGGTGACGAGCTTCTAATTTTTTCCTTTCCATAGCCTCATTTTATTGTGTCAAATTCTAGAAAGCCCTTCGCTTTTATGGAGGCTCTTTTCAGTCAGGGTACAGCCCAGAAAACCCTTTTTATGGTTCAGAGATAAATCCAAGAAAATGTTGTGGAAATGATGACAGGCTCTCTAACTATAAAATAACTGTAGTAGGTATCATTATAATAATCTTGCAGAGCTACGCACATCAAAAATATCACAGTTCATGACGATCTCTGCAAGAGATTTCAGTTGGTTGTCATTCCAGACTTTTAATAAATAACATGTTGGGTAGGAAATGTTCTGCAAGGATCAAAATAAAATAATGATAAGGAAGATGATAGTAATAATATAGCCACCATTTATTATATCCTCACTATGTGGCAGGCACTTTGTATGCATTATCTCATTTAATTTTCTCAACAGACATTACAAATCAGGAAACCATGGCAAGGTTAAATAACTTGCCTGATGCCACACAACTGCACAGTGACAGCAGCGGATTTGAACTGGGTTGGGTGAGAGCGTGGCTTGCACCATTATCTTGCTTCTAATGACAAACACCTTCAAGGAACTAGGTTTTTATGTAGACTGTCCAACCCCTTGTGTGCTTATTGATCAGGAACCTGAGGCAGGGTAGTTTTCGTAATTCCCCCAAATAATAAAGAGAGTCAGAGTCAGTACCAGAATGCAACAAGAATGCAAATGCCCTTTCTCTGTGACCACATGTTAACCACAGACAAGACTTGGGAATTTCAGAGACTCTTGTTTGCGTTTTTGGAGGAATGTCCACTGCTGCCATCACTCCTGAAAAGATTTCTCCACACCAAGTCAAAATGGTGTGAGTTTGCTCTTGTTGATATTTTTCCCTTTTGTGTTCTGCTGACTGACTGACATCTGCTATCATGCTAAGCAGGTGTTCCTATGTAAACGAACGTGCCCTGTTTGTGTTTCGCCATCCTCGCTGCTGCGCACCCAAATGAGCAGCGTGATTAAGAATCCTGTAAATTTTTGAAAGGAAACGGATGGCTACCCTACTAGAACATAATTACACCGTTCCAACATCCGCAGCTCACTGCTGCAGCAGAGTTGGAGAACAGCAGAAATTAATAATATATAATAGCATCATTCTCGTAATTTATAAATGAAATAAAGTAGAGAGGAGATTCTGCTGATATGCATTTTCTCCTTAATTCTAAAAGACAAAGTATAGATTAGAATTTTAGTGGGGTGAAACCTGGCCAGCAGTCTCCCACTAGTTGCCTGATTCATGATAGGCGTGTTTTTTTGCTTAGGGAAAAGAGCTAATATCTTTTATTAGGCCAGGAGAAAAAAATGAATAAACAAGGCCCTCTAAAGGCAATACTAGATAAAGGGGGCCTGAAACACATCACTGTGGGTTGTGTGCCCACTTTAAAAAGTATTATTACTTTAGGGCTTCATTGTGTGCTGTACTTTTTCTTTTATTATAATATTATGTAATATATGTAATAATATACCATTGTAGGTCAACCCCTCTGAGAAAAGAGAGACCTGATCAGTTAAAAATGTGGTCCTATATAAACTTTATGTTAGAAAGCATTTGTGAGTACAACAATATACACATAGCAAATAATCCTGTATTGTACAACAACAAAAAAAATTGTTAATAGGGTAGATGACATGCTATGTGTTTTTACCACAAAATGTCTTTATATCTTTTTTTTTTTTAAGCATTATTTTAAGCACCCTGAATGTGCCAATAAGCCTCTTAGTACAAATCATCATTAGAGTAAGGGAGTTGATTCTTTTAATCATGCCTTTCAACCATGCTGGGGAGATAATAGAACTTTCCAAAGAGGCAAATAGATTATCTGTTCAAAGTAACTGGTCCATTTCTCTGCGCCATAGGATTGTGGGAGGCAGTTAGAAATTTAAAATATTTTTCTGTCTTTGCTTGTCATAGATAAGTTGCTGGAGAAAGGAATACAGTCAGTTGTCTCAAGGGTCTGTCTCCTGTGAACCCAGTGCCTTCGACAGAGACAGATGGGTGGACAGACACACAGACACACACACAGGCAATTAGCCTGGAGAAAAATAATATTTATATTATTTAAATAGTGTTATTCAAGCAATTTTTGTGCTTAATTCCAAAAAGTGACAATATGTCCAAAAAAACAAAAAAAGAGTCAACATGGATTTTCTTGCTTTAATTAACCCTAGAGAACATGAAAATACTGTTTGCTTTTCAAGAGAAGCAGGTCCATTTAAGATGCTTATTCATTTAAGCAGTATTCATTTAAAGGTTCCCTTGAGCATTACTCTATGTGTTTTGATTTGGTTCAGAGAAAATAAATTCATTTAATAGATTTATTTCATTAACAGGTATTTATTTAAGTGGGCTCCACTGTATTTAAATCTCCAAACAGTTTCCATTACTTCTTTGCTTACTTGCTTCATGTCGACTCATTTTAATAAGCCTCAGGTGCCTAGGGTCTTATTGAGTGTTCAGTTTGATCAATATGGTTAAATTAAAATTGTGCAAAATATAAGCAAATGTATACTCTAACAACACAGTGAAAAATGTGCTGTGCACTAAGCATTGATTGGTGCTCCGGACCCGGGTGTATGGTGGTGGCTAAGCCTCAGAGCTACCTGGAAAACTCCAACCTCCGCCCCCTCCACATGCCCTCCAGTCAGGCGAGGTCGAGGGCACGCCCACGGAAGTCAGGCAAGGGCACGCCCACGGAAGTCAGGCGAGGGCACGCTCACGGAAGTCAGGGAGGAAGGAGGTGTCTGTCAGGTGTTCTGCTTGTTGATTTAATGGAAAGCAGAATGTAACACTAGCAGTGAAATCCTTAATAATAGGGAAAAATTAGTAAAAGAGAAAACAAAATCTAAGGTCTTATAAAAGTTAAGCTCCGACTGTCGCTGAAATGCTTTAGGGAATGTCAGTTTGGGAATGAGGAACCTTAGTCTTTTTCACAGAGTAACTTTTTATTTAGTTGCAATTATTCAGAAATCTTCATCACTTGGTAGCTTGTATCCCTTTTCAAACTTCTTGCTTGCCAGGTTTGATTGGGCAAGTTATCCAAAAAATACCTCTAACTTGTAAAATATACCAAAAATCAGCCTTGCCATTAGCACTGCATTTTCAAAACCTATATACTTTAATAGCTTTCTAACAAATTCATTGCTTTCTATGTAATTATACAGATAAATAGATGACTGAATATGTTTTAGTAGCCTCCTTTGGGCATGAAAATTTTCTTTTTCTATATCAATTTCTTAATCTTTCCTTTTTTCCTTCTTGTAGTTCCCTTTCTTGCCTTTTAGAAATGCAATAGGAATATTAAGTATACTTAATATTCAATGTCAGTCTGTTTAAGCTTTTCAAAAACAACCACAATTACTGAACAATCATAATCGTATATCATTCAAAATTTTTCCTGATGTGTATTGACTGTTAGGACAGTTTTTTTCCTACCTGTTGTGTGATCTTGCATCTATCTTTAATCTTCTTGCTAAGTGATAGCTACCATCACGGCTCTGGTGTTCTTTGATATTATCTCTTCCTACATGTCCAAAACATGAGTTCACATGAGCAGAAGTTGATCTTATCAAAGGTAAATCAGAAGTTTTAAAAAAAAGGGCAAGAAGATAAAAACATCAAAAATACATATCTTGCAAGCAATGATTGTATTTAGGAAAGTGTGATCTGTTGAGATGGAAATCACCCTCTAGTTTAAACTGATCATGTAGTTTTATAAGAATATGAATTTGAAGTTAACTTTGGAATTAAGTCTAATGCTCAAACTTCCTAACCCTTAGTAGTACAGACACCAGGAAGCTTGCGAAATAATGGTTGAGTCTTAAAAATCATCAAAAATAAGTCGGCCAGTATAGGTTCAGAAAAAAAATTACTATTTTTGTAGCAGGACTTTATTTTTGTTTAGTTTTCTGTGTGTAACTCTTGATTTTTCTTGGTGTTTTGCATGTTTTGAGTTTTTAATATCAAAGGTAGTGCTCTTGTAAACAAGTGTAAGTTTACCCAGGCAGCTTCTCTTACACCCTTTCCCTTGTAATCAGATGTGAAAATTACACCCTCCCTTTTAGATACATGATAATTACACATTTCAACATGCAAGGAATTTTCTCTGTTTCAGTTGTTGGAATGAAAAAGCTGAGACATTCAGTAAAATATATTATTATATTAAAGATCATTTCCATAATTGTTTTCAGGATTCATAATCAAAACCATGATCGAGGTAGATTTAGTTTTAAAAAGAAGACACTTGTAAATAAAGAGTGGATAAAGTGACTTACTGAGTTCCACTTGAATGGCCATTCTTTTCTTTTATAAAAATGCAATTGAAAAAAATGTAATCTTTCTTGCAAAAACTCTTAAGTATCTTATTTGACACTTTCTTTCTCCATGCTTATTGAAATCTCTATTTTTCATGTAGACTGAAAAGAGGTTAAAAAAGAAATCTACATTTTTGTGATCAATGTGAAAGATGTAGTCAGATGAGAGATATAGATACAAGAAAGGAATTTTTCAAGAAAAAGATATTTTTTTAATTGTGTTCTTTGTTTTTTTGTTTAAGTCTTTTTGAGTCAATTGAGTCAACTGTAGTAGTTTTGTAAACTTAGGTGGGGAACCTCAGACTTCACAGTCAGACTCTAGGCTCATCCCAAGTTTACCCTTACATCGTAATATAAAGATAGATCAGTGAGAGGCAAATAAAACCCCCCAAACTCAGAGGTTTTGGAAAATAACACTGACTCAAAAATATTTTTCTCTTCTTTGGAATGTCCACAGCTTCAATTACCGATTTCATTTTTACTTTCTTAAGCTAAGAAGAAAAGGAAAATAAGAGAGAAAGCAATGCTAGATAACTGATTTTGTATGGTTTCTTAAAACACTTTATATCATAAAGGAATACCCCAACCAATTAGTTCTCTAAGTATTTTTTTTTTATCCAAACACTATCATAGGTAAGTAAGGATATATAGTCATAGGGTCCAAATCTATCTTTTTAAAGGACCCCCCCAGGTTTTTGGGATTTGCCCAACCCAGCTGTCAAATATTTGGAATTAACTGATAATACTAATTAGCATGTATGTATATACATCCTTTTCTATTTTAAAATTGGACATTTGTATTTAATTTTCCAAAATATTGTCCCAAGAGAGCATCCATATATTTTCTAAAACTTGGAAGAAACCAGAGAAGCCAGCTGTCCTCATCCATAGGCTTTCCTCATTGGGTAGGAATTGAAATAGAGCTGGCAGGTCAGGATTTGAACCCCAGTCTTCTGACTCCAAGTCAGGGATAGAATGCCGTTTTCAATGTAAATTTCATTATTGCTGTTGATAGTTTTTCCCAAAATCCAATCTGGGATGGTGTCTTATTGTTACACTAAATGATTCTTCAAGTGTTAGGTTACAGTGGTTGTGTATGCCAAGAGTGAAATGGGCTAGGATCAGAAAATCCAGTGTGCTTCTGTGGTGCGTTATTAGATGATGGAGCCACATGTCTTGAGCTCAAGACTCTTTGGTTTCACTGCTTCTGTGTGTTTTTAGAAAGATTGGACAGTTGCTTTTCAGGTGAAGTATTTTCCTAATTCCTGTACAGAGAGCTCAGAGCATGTTTCACCTGGTACTGACATGAGCTTGGAAGGAAGTGGGTTCCCACTGCAGTCCCATTGCAAAGTAAGCCATCCAGGCAGGTCGAGGCAGGTGGTGAGAAGTAAGAGATGGTGGTAAGAGATGGCAAGAAAATTGCCAGGAAAGAGTTTAAAACTCTGTCCTGCTGGCCCCCTTGTCAACATCTACCTTCAGCACATTTACCTTTATAAGCAGCAGCAACAGCAATGAGGAAAGCTCAGGGTGGGAAAAGTAAAGAAGGGGCCATACTTGATGAGGCCACACATCTCCCACTAGTTTCCATTCCAGCAGGCCACTTGCTCTGTGTGGTTCTGGGACCACAACCAGGTATAATGAGAAGAGTCCTGGACTCGGTTCAGGAAACTCGGGCTTCTGGCCCCCCAGCCCTGCCATCCAATCACAGCCTGGCTATGGCACATCCCCTAACCTCTCTGGACCTCATGTCCCTAGCTGTGCAATGGAGGGATTGGATGGGGGTTGCAAACTGGTGGCTGACAGATGTGTTTGGTTTGGCTCACAGAGTATTTTAAACACATTCGAATTGGTTGCCAATATTTTAAAATTGGGCAGTTTTACTCAAAGAGTCAGATTTCAAGCACCTCTGGAGAACTCGGAAGATGTGACATCTCTGGCCCACATGGATGCCTGGAAAGGCTGTGAGAGAACTACTCCTGCTTCCCCTTGGAAGGATAGCTCCCCCACCATGCCTCACCTGCTTGGTCTGTGTAGATATTTGCTGTGTGAACCTGACCCTTTCCAGAGGTCTGTCCCACCTTGAATTCTACTATTCCACATCTGATTTGCTTCAGTATTCAAAATATACTGAATCTTTAGCCGTTTCCATGCCCATGTGCGTGCGTGCTAAGTCGCTTCAGTCCTGTCTGACTCTGCGTCCCTATGGACTGTAGCCCACTAGGCTCTACTGTCCATCGGCTTCTCCAGGCAAGAATACTAGAGTGGGTTGTCATGCTCTCCTTCAGAGGATTTTCCCAGCCTAGGGGCTGAACCACAGTCTCTTATGTCTCCTGCATTGGCAGGTAGGTTCTTTACCCCTAGCGCCACCTGGGAAGCCCCTCTACATCCACAGCAGAGTGCTAAGTTATTTGTCTATACGTTAAGTATCAGGTAAAAGCTGGGAGTATGTTAGGTCAAAGAAATCAGCCCCATTTGGGACAAACACTTACTTTGAAATCTGATGACAAGGTGACATTTAAGGTTGCCACAGGAAGGGTTTGGCTTCTGACTGTTGTCTACTCAGAAAACTGTATGAGTTTATTATAGATTATCCCAAAACTGATACTTTAAAACCCAAAGCAAATAATATAAATCCCTTCAGTTAATATAGCATTTTTTCCATATCGCCCACTAAACTAACATTTCTAATTTTATACTTGGATGTTAGATGTGTAAACTTTTTCTATTCATGTGATTGCAAGCAAATTATGTTGACTACGTTCAGTCTTCTTCGAAGGTAAAGCAGTTACATCATTCCAGAAGTTCATACTTTTATAAAGCCTGTGTGCTTAGTCACTCGGTCATGTCCAACTCTTTGCGACCCCATATTCTGTAGCCCACCAGGCTCCTCTGTTCATGGGATTCTCCAGGCAAGAATACTGGAGTCGGTTGCCATTCCCTTCTCCAGGGGATCTTCCTGACCCAAGGATTGAACCTGTGTATCCTGCATCGCATGCCGATTCTTTACTGTTTGAGCCGGCGGGGAAAACCTATTTCCAGATATATACACTTTAAACACAAAGGATAACATTTGAAACTGTGGTTATCAAGTGTTTAACATTGTACAAATGCCTTGACAAAAATGTCTTTTTGATCTCTACAGTAATTCTAGGAGGTAGATAGAGGGGTACTTAACACAAACAAGGGTCCAAGACTCAGGAAAATTAGAGAACTATTGGAATATTGGCCTGCTGAATATTTGAAACAGCCAGGATTGAAACCTACAGCTTCAGGTTTCCAGTGTCTTGGAAGATATAGATAGATAGACACATAAATAATCTTACCTAAACAATCATTTTTTTCCTCTCATAAAAAAGCAGAGTTCTCTCAATATTGTCCAAATTAAATGAAGAATCTTTTTCATAGGTCTGCTTACATGAATGCTGGCTTTACGTGAATGTTAGAGAAGCTAACACATATATAAAAACACAACTTATGGATAGCATAGGGAATAACTTAAGATTAAGTTCTACAATGAAACAACATCACGGAGAGATGGGGAATGGGCAAAAAATCATGAACTAGGTGAATAGAAGTTTATGGGGAAAAAAGGGGCTAGGGAGAGTTTAACTATAAAGAAGTAGAAGATAGAACGATTGGAAAGAGTGACTATAGTTAGATGAGAAGAAACATAGCGTAAATAAAAGAAGACTGGGTAGTAATTCAAGAAGTGAAACCTTTTAGGACGGAGGTAGGAGAGAAATGGGAAACACAAAAGAGGAAGCAACAATTAGGAAGTGTGGAAGAAAAAGCTCTAGGCCAGAAATCTGAGCAGACTGAAAGAGAGGGGAAGGTGGTAAATATGGAAACATAGAAAGGGATGTTTTTAGGAATTCGCAAGCTTGAAAGGAAAATAAATTGTAATCAAAAAACTCTGTGAAGTTCAACAAATTTGGATTACAAGGAAGGCAATTAACACAGTTGGGAGGAAAGAATAGAAATTAGAGAAATCTTTAGATTTCAAGAGGTAGGTAGAGAAACGGTACGAAAGGGAGAGAAGGCATGTGTGGAAAGTAGAATGAAGTGAGAAGCCATGGTAGGTGGAGGTGGAAAGCGAAATGAGTCAGGAAAGGCATGCCAGGGACCAGAGCAGACTGCCGGGCTGCAGAAAAGGAAGCCATTTGTGAAGGAAGCTGCAAAGAAAAAGAAACTTCAAGCTGTGATGGGAGGGGACTGAACCCCCCAGGTGGCGGAGGAAGAGGCTCAGCTGAAGAAAGAGAAGGTGAACAAGGAGAAAGTGGGGAACAGGGGGAAAAGAGAAAACAGTGACTGCAAATGAAGAGACTGAAAGTAGGAATGAGGCATTGTTTGTAAATTATTCATTTAGGCGTGTGAGTATTGGTACCTCATCTTCTTTCACATATTCATATGACAAGATTACACTATTATCATCAATTCACATGGAAAAGGATTTTATCAGAATGAGGTTTTTTTTTTTTAACCTTTTAAAGTTTCCCCAAAGGTGAGATAACCCTGATGATTATCTATCTGAAGGGTACCAACCCTGGAGGAGAGTGTAAGAGAGGGGCTAGAGTAATGATCAGTTTTGAAACTGTTCTTTCAATAAATTCACAATTCATATAAAGTAGGAATCATATCTAAACATGGAAAAACATATGCTATTCATGTACCTCACTTATACTAAAGATGTCTTGAGTTTTTAGTTTGGTGTATGGATTTTTCATATCAAAGGTCTTTATGTAGATTGTATTTTATAATCAAATTGTCAACAGTCCTTATATTGATACTATATACTCATTTACTGGATTTGAATGTTCTTGCTCAGAATGTTCTGAAAGTATACACCACAGGACTCTAGAATTTAGAAGCCTGGTCTCCCCCAACTATTTCTTGTCTCTTCTAATTGAGTTAATAAACTTTGGCAATAAAGTTTCCATGCCACTATAAAAAATGGGGTTAAAAATCATAACATGTAAAAAATAGCAGAAAATTAATACTATGTTCTTCCGGTCACACCCGGGACTGTGTGAGGCCATGTGAGCTGCATAACTGGGGGGATCCAGGAGGTAAGGCCCGCAGAGAGGATTAGTTTATCTGAGGGTGGGTTAGATAGTCCCTCTGCTGTAAATGCAAAGACTTTTTCAAAAGGACCAAAAGCGGTTATCTTCAGTACAAAATTTAACCCAGTCTTTCCCCTCCTTCCCTTCCTTCTTCCCTCTTCCTTTCTCGTTTCCCTACACAGCCCTGACCCCCCTTCCAAGATCCTCACCTCAATATGTGCCTGAAAGGGAAAAACAAAATCAGTGTGTTGCGGTACTAACAAGTAATGCTATATGTCAGAAACCAGTTTGAAATAAGATACAAATTCTCAAAAGTAGTATCTGTTTGAAAAACCTTTTTTAGTTCTAGGCAGGATATGAATGGACACATCCTTTACATCAAGAAAGCAAATGCTTGTATACAACCACTTGGAGAAAAGGAATACCACAGTGGTGGTAATACCTATTTTTCAGCAGTATAAAAAATACCCAAGTGGCTTTTGGAACATTTGTTGGTGTTTTAATTTTATTTTTTTTTAATTCATTTATTTTTAACTTAAGCATATCAAGATGACAGGTAGGTCCCTAAGTAAGATGACAGGATGACAGAATTCTTGACTATCAGGGCAGAAGAAATTTATAAGACATGTAGCATAACAGTTAGGTTAAGAATTGCCATCAGAGTTGGGGGAAAGGCAATGTTTCAAGAGTAACTATTGTCTTTAAACATTCTGTTAATACTAAGTCACATCTTTTTTTTTTTTTCTTCCTCCTTTGCTTCCTAGAATTAAGAAAGTTCTTCCTTAACTTGGGTTGCTACGTAGAGATGGGAAATTTCATTGGCTCCGAATGCTTTTCTGTCTAGTAAGGACTACTGGGAACCCTGCTAATGTGCATATTGATGTACCCTGTAGCTTCAGAGATGATGAAAGAGCATATTACTTATTTCCACAACAACAAAGCTAAGAGAAATTTGAAAGCAGCCTGTTATTTTACCTGGGGACTTTCTCCCAGGTGACAGGGCTATAGAGCCATGGAATTTAAATATGGAGAGCAGACTCATTTTCTAAAAAGTTTTTCTGGGAAGCCACAATACCATTCCTAACCTGAAAAAAAAATACAAAAATTAAAAGGCTGTTGCAACTATACCTAATATACAGAAAAGACATTATGCTCATTGAGAGTGTATTTTAGTCATTGTTTACTAGGCCAGACTGACATGATATGATTTGTGCTTTGTGGGGTCACAACAAGCTACTAGCAGGACAATTTGCTGAATCAAGAGGATGATTGTGTCTGGTGCCAGTCAGTCGCAATTAGGACCAGGATCAGGGAGGCCTAGGGCTTGTGCATCGTCTTGGGCTGGCTGCATAGAAATCAGCTCACCTGAAACTAATTGTCACAACAGAGACCTTATGCAAATGAGCCCTGGGGTTAGCGTGGGAAAAGAAAAACTGTCGCAAAGATAGGTGACCTGCTGAGCAGGGGGTCTGTTGCTGGGGAAATCTTTGTTCAATGAGTTTAAAAATGTTTTCATTGTTCAAAATTCAAAAAAAAAGCGTACCCACTCAACAAGAGCAGGGCAAACATACTCATCTAAAATTCCAATAAACTAGAAGCCTGCTTTGGAGCGTGCAATAAATTCCAAGTCTTTATACTTTGTAAAGTCTACAGCAGGAAATTTCCCTTTGCTGTTGATCAGAGTGACCTACCTTGAAAATTCTCTTGGAAGGTTGGGGCTGCTGCTAACCTGGTCAGACATGCACCGCCTTCTCCACCTGATTCCAACTCTCCACCTCAATACAGCCACGAAGAAGGCTTGTGAACCAGACAAGAAAGGCCTATTTTCTAATTGAACTTTGCTTTGATCTCAGGTAGAAAAGAAGGGCTAGAAGAGCTCCCTAACCAGATGGCTAGAAGAGCTCCATACCACAAGAATCCAGGAAACAATGGCAATTTCTTGAATTGTCAGTGTCTCAGATGTTCACAAAATTAAATGAAGCACAAACATGGTGACATTCCAGGATAAGTTATGCAGCCCAAGTGATAATAGAGGGTGCAAACTAAAAGGAAATTTTATTTTTAAATTATGACTTACTTTCTTTTCTTAAATCCCTGACAAAAGTATTTACAAATTGGGAAGGTGGTTATTTAATCTTAACTATAGTACTCCTTTGAAATAATCTTCAAAATGTTCAACCTTGGGAAGCTAGATAAAGACAGGCTATTTTAAAGTAATAATCAACATTTTGATATGTTATTATGACCAAATAGCTTTGGGTTCTTAATTGATTTTCAACTGTTTAATCTTGTTTTCCTAAAAAGGTATGAGTTAACATACTGACACTGCTCAACTTTTCACTGAAAATTTGATTCAGCAGTAACATATTAAATAATGTCAGTTCACACAGCAATATAGGTATAATAACAAGAAAATGACATGGGATATCCTAAGCTTTGGGGAGAACAGAAATATTTTGTGTCTAGTGATTCCAAAAGAGGAATAATTTGAATAAAAACTTTTAGGTGAGAGAAAAAGAAAGAAAGTTGCATTGCATTAGCTTGGAATGCAAATGTTATTTTGTTTGGCAAATTACTGTGTCTAAGAAAGTAAGTGTTTTCATTGTGTTTCCTAAGGGGTTGGATTGAAATTTGGATTTGTAGCAGATAAACAAACTCTGGGAATTACCTTGGTGGCCACTACAAAACCTAAGAAAGTTAAACTTAAAAGAAGGACAACTTAGTCACATCTTAAATTATAAAAAAAAAAAAAAAAACTAAACTAAACTAAAACTCTTTTGTCCCTTCACCACTGTCTGTAATAATTTCCACATACAGGAGACGTTTCACAGTGGGTATGAAGTGCTCAGCTTTCACTCATCAAACTTTAATCGGAACTGCATTTTAGTTTTTGAATAAAGAACACTTAAAAAATTTAGATGCAAATTATTTTGCATTATTCATGCTCTAAGTGTCCTTGTAGATTTAAACACTTCTGAGGCCACCTTGATTCAAGTAATTACCTAGGCCCTCACTGCTGTGTCATGAATAAGGTATTTTGTACAAGTAAAGTATGCACCCGATGAGCTTTTAAAGTGGCTTTACACTGAACTTGTGTATTGCTTCTCGTGCATGAGTGAGTCGAACACGAGTCACAATCTGTCTCAGGTGGGAAACCCTGGCTGGGCAGCCATGGGTGACGGGATGAAACCCGAGCGTCTCTCTCCACACACATGCTCTTCCTTTGTCTCTTCTTAAGAATCTTAAAGTGATTCTCCTGCCTGATTCTAGTAGCTGTTTTGCAGTCTAACAGAACCGTAGGTGCTAGGAAAAGCAACCAGGGGGAGAGTGGAAGGGATCCTGCCCAACTTCTCCATCACCCGAGTTCGTTTTAATGTCCACTTTCCACACCACCTCATCTCCAACAGGAAAGGCTTGTGCATAAGGTAAGAAGTCCCTGTGATTGTACATGGCTCTGTACATCTGTCTCCCCATCTGTCAGCCTGGGTTCTGCAGCTATCAGAGCTAGGTCCTATCTACCTCCACCAGGATATTCTTCACCAAATGCCAGTGGCTTCCAACTCAGAAGCAACTGAAGAATGCTTACGATGGAAACGAAAGTGACCACACAGCATAAACCTCTGGGTTTCTCCACAAGCACACAAAAAAAGTAGGTTTGCAAGAGTTAAACATAATTGGCTGAAGCTTGGAGCTGGCGTTTGTTACAAAATGCCCAAGCCTTTCCTTTCCAACTCCGTGGCTTTGAAGAATTATAGGAATTTTATGATGTGCTATTGGAGTTATACTGGCAGAGATTACAGAAAAGGGGTTAAAGTTGGTTTATGGTAGAAAAAAATTATGCAGAAACCAATAAAAATAAACATACTCAAGTAGACTAAACTTGCTGGGCTTTTAGTTTTAGTTTAACAAAGGAAGTTTAGATGAAAGTAAATGTTGCAGCTTTTAGAAAATTAGTTGACACTCATACTTGATCATCTTTACTACACAGCAGTATAATTAATATTTAAACATTCTAATAATGCAGCTTGCTTTGTATGCACTTTTCAGCTTCACAACAGTATATTTTATCTGGAATTGTGCTAGCGTTTTCTTGGGTACTGCCCATTTTCATAGTTAAATTTAAAATAGACTAGGGCCTTAGCTATGATGGCCAGGAAAACATTGATAAGAAAGGAAACAGGTTTCATGCATCTCCCAGACAGTTTATTATTAAGACCAGTATTTACCCAAGAGAGTAGATAATGTATGAATTTTGTTTCATTGTCCCCGTGAACATTTTTAAATGACCGAAGTAAATTAAGTCTGAAAGTTGCATTTGGCTAGTGTCCACTCACCTCTTACTATCCAAACCAGGAGAATTTTGATGATGTCAAGGCAGGGTGACATGAGGAGCCAACACGTGAAATGCTAGCGATGTCGGCCCATTCATTAAGACATCAGGTTAACATGGCAAAGAATTTTTATTTTCAATACATGGGATCATTTTGGGATCGTCTGAGTTGTGACAGCTGAATACCCAGTAAAACAATAAAACTAGTAAAATATCAAGAAGAAAGCTAATTGCGAGAAGACTGAGCTAGTTTATTTTCACATGAGAACTTTCTTCCTGTTCCAGTCTCAGGCCTGTAGGTGGTAGGGCAAAGTTGTTTCAGGTGCTACCTTCAGCTTGGCCCCTTTGAAGAGGGCAAGTTGGCCTGTGCCCTTGATCTTCTTCTAGTTTGAATGGTGAGAAAGAGTATTCTACTTTTCCACCATAACTTAAGTGTCCCTTAATAGGAATAGAATTTGCATGTGCATATTAACTGCTCATTCTTTATAAGTGAGTAGGTGTACTGAGCTGCATGTCTGCTTTGAGATTCAGCCCCTATTAACCCCGTGAGGCCCACTTCATGATAGGTACTGCCCTTTGGGAATCCTGTCACTGAGTGAAGCATGAATCCGTAATAGATCCACAGCCATGCCAACACAGGGGCATCTCATTTCACTACATTCTGTGAAGCTGTGGTTTGCACCAGTCAAATGGTGCAATTGAGAACTGCAAAACTAGGCAGGTTCAATTTTGCGAGGAAAAAGATTAGCAGTAGAAAAAATCATCAATATAAAACATTACTACAGAGGCGCAGTATGTAAACTAAGTTCCACGCAGAAAGAACCACAGGGCATCCTGAAATAGCTGTCAAGAGATGGTTTGTGCTGGCTACTTGATTACCTGATGTCAAAAGGAAGTCATTGTCACAGATTCCTAGACATGATTGTGTTTATTTGTAATATTCAGAAACTGAACTGGCAGTTTGGTGTCTTTGTATTTTATTTGTGTTTTGAGAAAAGGAGTCAAATGAACTCATCGTACAAATAACTAAGAGCCTACGGACTATTTAAAACCTGCTATTAGGTGGTAAAGTAGAGATAAGTCGAACCCAACTGCTGTCACAAGTATGGCTTTGACAGATAGGTAAGTCTGAGAGTGGACAAAATTAAAAGCACTTTTCATATGCTAATCTACACCTGCACAAGAATAATTTTTTTTAAGGAGGAAACCTACTGGCAGAGTAAATTCAAGAGCTGTCTATCGCTGGTACCTTACTTCTAGGAATTGTTATGACACAGAAAAATGAATAAATACCTTTATGAGCAAGGTCTTCCATAGAATCTCAATTCCAGATGGGTGTCATGACAGCTACGGGCAAGCACTCTGTGAAAAAAAAAATCGTCATACTTGTAACTTTTAAGCTAAAAGAATAACTCCCTTCATATGCAATTGGCTCAAAATTGTATCTGAGGAATCAGTTTTCAGTTGAAAATAGAGAGCAAAGTGAAAACAATGTTCTGCCTTGCCTTTCGGGTGGTAGGTACATGTGAACTTCATAGCGAGTGTGAGAGACAGCCAAGGATGTCAATCAGGACCTACAGATTAACCCACAGCAGTGAAATCTGAGAAGGTTTATAACAAGTAGGTAATAGTTTCAGTCCTCTGTGAGAACACATAAACTCCCAACTTCATGCTGGGACAAAATGGGGCAGGACATTTGAGGTAGAGGGTGAGAAAACCTTCCTCTTATTATGACAGAGCCTCCCCTGTACTTGTTTAAATGCCACGGGGCTGCTAGTGAATGCTCGCCGTTTCTCTAGGTTTTATATATTATTTTACAAAAAAGCTTTGGGAGTTTCCTTCAATTTCGATAAATATTCAAATTTGTGCATAATTTCTACAGTTCAGTTTTGAATGATAGAAAATTTCCCATGCTTGTTGAGTTTCCTTTCAAGTAAGAAAATGATTCTTGTAATAAATAAAAATGTTGTGTTTCTTTTTCTGGATATTGTCAAGATAATAAACCTTTTACCTTTGTTTATAAATTTAAAATTCACTAATTTATTGAAATTAGAACCAAAATAGCCCAAGAAAAGTCTTAAATATCCCATGGTGACTTGAGAAAAATGAGTGGGTTGTGGTTATCTCATGTAAGGTCCTCTCTTTTGCTACTAAGAGAGTCCTCAGGCTCAAGAAACTTATGGTTAAAATGCTTGTAAACGGGGTGAGAATTCTCAGCCCTTATATGCACTCTTTTAGGGCCTGTGAATTAGGTTCTGATCAGTGATTACAATAGTAATGTCATTTATAAATATACTCTTCTTCCTCGGGAGGTGTCAGAGAAAAGTTTCCAGTGTGCTAGTTTACATATGGAAAGGAAAATTAAAATAATAACACATTCAAGTTCTAGATGAAATGCTTTGTGTGGGCTTAATTATGGGGAAACCTGGTCAATGGTCATTTAACTTTTTAAGTGGAACTTCCAGTCGGATGCCATGTGGCCAGGCTGCTAACATGAAGGAAAAGAGTTGGTGGCATCAACATTCTTTGACTAGAGAGCACGTTAGGAGGTAGATAAGTGAGCAGCTCAGGCGACCCACCTCCTGGCCAGGGGAGGAGGACAGTGCCTGGAATGTCTGCAATGTGTTTCTATTTTTGTCGCACCTACTTGTGGCCACCCATCTGGTCTGAATCAGTCAGTCTCATCCCAGAGCTCTGCTCCTCTCCCAGCTGAAATAATACCCTCCTTTCCCAGTACTCTATGTGAAGGAAGATCACTGCTCACGACTGCTCAGGCAAGACTGTTCACAAGGCTGCATGTTTGTAAACACTGGTGAACCCAGGAGGAGGCACTGGGGAGATTTTTTTTTTAAATATGGATATTTTATGAATAAACTTTGCTCTCCCAGACAGTACTTGGGAAAACTGGAGGAATCATTAAAGAAATATTTGACCCCAGAAGTTGAAGGAATTATCCTGTACAATTTGTGTTGTTGTGTAGTTGCTAAGTCATGTCCGACTCATTGTGACCCTATGGACTGTAGCCCGCCACACTGCTCTATCCATGGGATTTCCCAGACAAGAATACTGGAGTGGGTTGCCATTTCCTTTTCCAGGGGACCTTCCCGACCCAGGGATCTAATCCAAGTCTCCTGCATTGTCATTATTTACCACTGAGCCACCTTGGAAGCCCACAATTTTTTGATACATACTTTTAAATTTTTTATGTAAGGCAGTTTGCTTGGCCTGCATTTAAACCATGAATTATTGTGCTGTGATACCTAGAGCAGAGAAGGCCCAGGGTATGAAGTGTTGGCCATGACTGGGCTTGAATTATTTTTTTAGGTCATTTTGCTCTGTTCCACACTAGAAGTGGTGTTCCATTTTCATACATCTTTGTAACCAACTCTACACCTCTGGTTCTAGAGCATTTTTCTGGCATTCCTCATGTGCACAGTCTAATCTTTAGCAACACAACATCCACGCCTCCCTTGTCAGATTCCTACACACCTGACAGTCTCTTCCCTGATATTCCGGGCCCTATTAAAAGGGCCCTATTAAAAGGGTCTGAAACACTGGGCCCTATTAAAAGGGTCGAGGTGTTCACCAGTGAAAGCAGCCATGCTTTAGAACCTCATAGTACTCATCCCACGAGAGACTTTAAAACTTACATTGACATCGGCCAGTTAAATATCATGGCAAAAAGCTTCTCATCTTCCTTATCTGCCCGGTTCGCCACTGCACTGGGAAGAACCACCCTATCATGGACCTCCCAACCAGGAACTCCAGAGTTATTTTTGCCTCACCACTGTCTTTCTCACTCCCCACATCCAGTCTGTTACCGGCCGTTGCCACTTTTTTCTGGCCAACATTTCCTGAATCCACCCCCTTCCTTTTCATTCTCATAGTTGTGGTCTTAGTCTAGGCTTTGGCTTTGACCCACTGGGAATTTGTGGCCTTCTTCCCTCTCTGCCTCCATATGAGCATATCAAACTTCAGCTTAATTTAACACCACTGATGAACTTTCCCTTTTCTGTCTGTCTCTTTTAACTGGTCCATCATTTTCTTTGGGTTCCACTGAGACTGCCAGCTGCTCTCCGGACTGTTCTGGTGTTCTCTTTCTACGTCTCACCTTTTCATCTAGCTAGCTCCTAATTGCTCCCATCTTTTTCCTCTGTTTTCCAAAGTAAGCCCACTATTGTTTATGGAACCCTTTGCTCACTGCTTCAGAAACCCTTCAGCTACAAAGATTCCTGATGTGCACCATTACATGGCAGATCCAGAAACTTTGCATCTTTCCTTAGTCCTTCCTTTCCTCCATTCTGGTCCAGCAAATTGTGGTTGTTGAGAGAATGCCCGGGTTCAAAACTTCTAGCTCTACCGCTTGCTATCTGTGACACTGGGCAAGTCAGCTAACACTCCTTAGCCTCAGTTTCCTCATCTGTAAAATGGACTTTTACAGATTGAGAAGGAAAAAAAGAGGTAATTTATGTAGAACACTGCTAGCACATAATCACCATTTGAATGTTTTTTGTTGTTGTTATTATTATAGTATCTCAAAGGACAACCACCCAATCACACCCCTCTCAGTCACCCTTGCACTGTGTTCTTTTATTCTTGCATATAAAATTGGACAACAAAACCAAGTCCCTTTAATCTGGATCTAACAGTAGCGTATGTCTTAGAAATCAAGGACAAAGTTAACTGAATATGGATGGTATCAATGTAGGTAATAATGAAGACTTAAATGATTCTTTTGGAGGGTGATTATGAAGATGATGATGACGACAAAAATGTGACCAGATGCTCCTTTGGGTTAGTACTCTTTGCTCGTACAACTAAGTCTCCAGGGAACACATAGTGCTTCCCCTCAAATTAGTTTTTCCCCCGTTACAAGGATGCGTGATACGTGTAAGAAAATATCCTGTGTCGTGTGCATGAGATTGATTTCTCAGAAAACAGAGAAATGGTAAGAATTTTAAGTGTTTCTACATACTTATTTAGACCTCACATCAGGAGATAAAACAAAAAAACTCCAACTTGTTAATAATTTACATTTTAGTGGAAAATTCGTACCTGCTGTAAAGATACCTCTAAGACCCAACACAGAAAATGCAAATAACTTATATTCACTGTGCACTGAAGACAGAATTTGTCTGGGAAGAAAACATCAATTAAAAAAAAAAAAAAACCACCCAAGTGTTTTCAAAGGAAAATTGACCATATTTACAGGGCTATAATTATGCTTATAATTTCAGAGGACTCTTTGGAAGTATTCATGTCAATGATCTCTCCATTCATCAGGTGTTTCTTACAGAAAATCCACGAGGTCTACCTCACCACCTAGGAAGTAGCTTACAAATAGGGGATTTCTTTTCTGTGAGCCACACCATCACTTTTCTCTAACAGCTTATGCAAAAGTTTCATGGGGGAGGGAAAAGCCCAAGCCAAAAAAAAAAAAGTAGAGAAAGAGAGAGAGAGGGAGAGGAGTGTGCATGACAATAACTACCTCTGTCCCTTTGGTTTTTGTTCTTTTCATGTCAGGGAACTTTTTAGCTGTGCTGCCTGGGTAACTGCTCTGGAAGGTTGGAATATCTGTTGTTGAAGGAGGTTTGTGATTGAGGGCCTTCTGACACAACCTTTTGTTGCATTGAGGTGTTTGATCCTCTTTCCCTTTCTTCTAAAACCAATCCCATCCCTTTAAAAAATGGATAACCAGCACTTCTTTTACTTATTGTCAGCTTTTGGAAAGTTACTGTGGGGGTTTGTAGAAGTTTAACTAGTTAACTCTTTGCATGCCGATGTGGTGTTGATAAAGATTCTTTCAAAACACGAAAGATTTCCATTGCTCTTTTCAGGTGTATATGGTTTTCACTCCTGCCCAGGAAGGGAGTTGCTTTCAGGTCCAGAACTTAAAGTGTTTGTGTTCAAGGTCTTGAAAGGCAAGAGGGGTTCAGGCTTTGCAATGAGGCCCATCCTCATTTTTCTTTTTGTCCCAGAACTGTGAGAGTTAGGACTCTGCCAGTTGGAAAACCTGGCAAGATACACAGATTTTAATTCGAGAATGACAGGTTTTGGTAAAAAAAGTTAATGCAGAGGGCTACTTCCAACGGAGAGGCATAACACGGGGGCATCAAAGGAAAGGAGCCTCAGAGAGCAAGTGTGGGGATCGTGTTCAAGTCTGCTGACTAAATGCTGGAATTTTTTTTCCCCAAAGGAAGGGACACAACCCAGGTTATAGGAGAGAAAAGAAGCTTAAATGGATTATTTAACCAAAAAAAAGCAACTTAGGGATTCTGGAAAGTGACCTACATTCTGCACACAATGATGATAGTTTTACGGCGGTGATAGGGTTAATAACCTAACATCATTCATGTAGTGTTTTTTGAAAATTGAATTTTACTGCTACAAAGTAAATGTAACAGCCCTCTGGAGACAATATTACAGGCACTTTATTGTTTGCTAAGCTGATGTCATCTTTCTACAGACTGACTTTAAAACAAAGGCAGAACATTTATTACAAATATCACTGTGTGAAAGGAAATCTACTGAAATATTGTTTAGAAGGTGAGCTGATAAAAAAAGTATTAATACTTGCCTTTGATCATCTTACACTATAAAGTTATGACTTCAACATGCTTCTCATGTGATTTCTATTCAAGGCAAACTTCATCCTGGAAATCCTAGGCATGTCTCTAACATTATTTGCCCTCAAGTTGGAATATTTGTTTAAGCTTCATGCATGTTTAAGATACATTTTTACTCTGAAGGCAATTTCTTAGCAAAGGTGATAAGCTTTTAAGAGAGAGATGAAACACTTTCAAAGAAGATGTGTGTATGATTTAAGAAAGAAAGACTGGAGATGAAGCTGTTTAGTTTATAGAACGAACTTTCAAAATCACCTGTAAGTAGAGGCAGGAAAGTTTGTAATGTAAATAAGCTGTTCAAGGCATTGCCAAGCCAGGCTTCTGCATGGCAGGTTGCTTGCAGCTCAGAGGGTTTGGTCTCTGTATCTGATGCACATGTAATACACCGTGAAGTTGTTTGTGGATCACACAGAAGCTTCCTAGGGTTTCATTTCCACACTGTAGCCCCTGAAAATGTATCAAATGAGCACACACGTTTGGCTCTTCCTTACAAGGCACAAGTAATTTGTTTGTAAATCAGTTACCTTTCAAGAAAAGTTAAATTAGGAAGAACTTTCCTTTCTTTGATGTTTCCCACTTAAAAAGCCAAAGAGCAAATTAATGATCATTTTGAAGTAATAATGATAATGAGGAAAAGAGAATTTAGTGAGCAACAACCATCTCAGAATTACTTTTCAGGTACGGCATATAAGTAACAGCCCAAATGACCGAAATAGCCTGATAGTGTTTTTCTAAGAAAATGATTTACTGCGCTGCCTTTGTCTCTGAAGTCTGGTTAGAAGGAAAACACAGGTCAAGGAAATTGGGTTAGAAAAAAAGCCTGTTACGAGGTAGATGTAGAATTGCCCGAATAGTGTCTGATAGGGAGTCTGAAGGCGCTCACGAGGTCAGCAGACTAGAGTCTCGCCAGTGTTTGTGAACTGCCCAGCACTGACTGATGGCGTTTATGTACATCGAAAATGAATTCACAGACATCTACTTAGTGTGCCCTGTGCAAGGCTGTGTGTTAGTGTGTGTATGGGTCATGCCCAGGAAGTGTCTCCCTGTACAATTGGGGTTTTAAACCAAGAGCTGAACTGCCACCTTTTTAAAACTTATTTCAACAATAACTACACTTCTATGTGAAAGAACTATTTTTTTAAAAATCTTACACCTATTGGAAGAATTTTACTATAAACATGCCAACGGAAGTTATTTTATGTTCAGTTCATTCATTATTGTATTTAACAAACAGAAGCTACTTTCCAGGTGCCAGGTACTACTTTAGCACCAAAGATCAGTTCTCACTAAGCCTCAGGGATCAGTGTCAGAAAGAATAGCCTGACAGGGTCAGAGCCTGACACACTGTAAATATTCAAAAATTCAATAAATATTTAGCATTCAATACACAGTCAAAAAAGCCATGGTTTTTGAGATAGACTGAATTCAGTGATGATCAAGGTAAGTCCTTGATGCTGTTTATGCACAAGGAGGGACTGAGCTGCCCTCTGCTAAACAGGTCAGCACGGCTATAAGAAAGGACACGCTTGAGCCGGCCTTAAAAAAGGAGGAGTGGCATTTGCCACGTGAGAAAGGACAAGAGTTATCCACTGGTGGTGGAAACAGCACCCCAGTATATGATGTGATTTTTCAAGTTCTAGCACCTTCACTCCTTCCTGACGCTGCTTAATGATTTGGCCCTTGTCTCCCCACTTCCTGTACTGTCAGTAGCACACACACTCACACACTCACTCACTCTCTCTCTCTCTCTCTCTCTCTGTCTCTCTCTCTCTGCCTCTGGGATTCAGGCATCTGCCTCCTCAAGTAAGAAACAAAGTATCTCATTTGTCTCATGAAAGAAGAGGAACAGCAGTCCTGTTCCTCACTTTTATCCATAAAACTCAAACTTCAGTTGTCTACCCAAGCAAGTCATTTTGGACCAAACACTGTTTTGAAACATCCAAAGCAGAAGAGAGAACAGGAGGAGGGACGGGGGTGGGCAAGGAGTGGGGGGGAGGGAGGGAGGCAGAGGGGAGGAGCAGTGCATATTTAAACCACACACCAGTCTTGTAATGAAAGAGTTTTTCAAACCTCAGGATGAATTTATTTTCAAACAGCAAGAAGAAATCATTACAGCTACTTTTTGTCTCCAACTTAGCGAGATGTCTCATGGATGGGACACTCCAAGCAGGACAGTTTGGGCCAGCTCCAACCACATGAGGCCTGGTGTCACTGCCTCCACAAATAGAATCGAGCTTCCTTTCTTCTGCAGCTGTACACTTCCTTGCCTTTGATTCCCCTCCACTGCTTTTTCTCCTGGCAGGCCTTTCCTCTCTCTCCTGTATCAGCCACTCTATAGGCAGATGTGCCTCTTTTTCCATTTGCCAGATCCACCCCCCCAAATCTTCGCAAGTACTCCCCTTTGAAGTCTCTATTACCGATACAATCACTTTTGTTTCCCTTGCATCCCCTCTCTCTGCACTCCAGCTTCTCCTCTCCCTAACCCCATTAGTTACATCTGCTGCCCCTACCATTCAGCGTGTGTTAAATCGTAATGCGCTTGACATAACTTCAGTTTGTCTGCTAAGTACTCAATCAGTCCGCACTGCCATCTTCTGATTTGTAGGAGAGCGGGCAAGAGTGAATAAGCTGGCTCAAAATTCCCTAAATGATTCAGCTCTGACCAATTAGCCTGACCAAAATGGGAAATTGACAACTAATGATAATGTAATAAATGGGGTTTTAGCTAAGAGTATAAATCCCACAGACTTAGTTCCTGATGCCTGTGGTAGATAGACCATCATGTGATGGTCAGAGACCTCAGAGGATGCAAGGATGGGTGAATGAAGGGAGGTATATAAATAATTTTTGTTATTTGACTGGGGTTCTTTCCCTGCCTTTCATTAATGGATTTTTAAGGGATCTGTAGACCAGCAGAAATTGCGTGCAACATTTTGTACATTGATGCATTTTTTGGGTAGTGGGTCCATACATTTAATCAGATTTTTAAAAGGCTCTGTGACCTCCCTAAAGGTTAAGAACCAGTGCTCAATGAGTGAAGACACCTATTTTGTCTGTGTTTTCCTGTGGTCGGCTTTTTCTCCCCTTTAGCACACTTTAACATCCCATATGATTTGAGCAGTTCAGAGGGTAGAAACATAGGGTTTTAAAAGAAAAAAAGGTACCTTCTCTAAGAGGAACAATGTTTAAACCACCTACCAAGTTATACAATTCACTTTTTTTTTCTTATTTTAGTTTTACTACAATGCAAGGACAGGCCTTTTTTTTTTAAACAATGGGTATAATCACACATCTGAACATAAGAATTAGTTTTATGCAGTTCCATAGAAAACCAAAATCTTGAGGAACACTTTCCAAACAACCAGAGAAAAATAAACCATTCCTTCTGTCAGTCTTGTTAGAGAGGGATTAAGAAACTGGCAATTATTTTGGCGACCTTAATTGTTGCGCGGCAGGAAAATATGTAATTAGAGCACGTTCCCAGGCCTGCACACCTGCAGCACATCCTACGGTATAATGTCAGCTCTCAGTGCCCGTCGGTGCCAGGTTCTAGCACAGCCAGGCACAGTGGCGCTCTGAGAACACTCGGACTCATGCAATGTGGCTTCTGTGAATGAAAGAAGCAGGCATTTACACCAGCGCACAATGGGGCGCGTTGCTGCAACACTGCTTTCATTATTTTCTGACGCCTACCTTCAGCACTTGCCCTGGTTTACTCCGTTTGAGGTTTTATTGTTACGGTATAATAGTCCTGTACATTTTTGAAATTCCCTGATTATTCAGCTTATTAATACAGTACTGACTTGATTATCAGGCATTCATTGCACAGCGGAAGATTTAGCGTGTTAGCTAAAGTCAGAAGCTGGGGAAATTCTTGGTATAATGAGAACAATTGTCTGACATTTTATTTTACTTTTTTTATGTATAAAGATGGGCTGTGGTAGTTCTGTAAATAGTTGTGTTTTGGAATTCACTCTACGTCCCCTATATGTTGGGGAGTATTCATTTTTAAGGAAGAGAAGGCTTAACATGTATTCTCACTCATTTGAAAGTGTTTCAGGGTATGGGAAGACTCCCATCAGGATTCTCATTAGCTTTCTTCTTCTTTTTTTTTTTTCCTTTTATTGGCTTTTTAAAACAAAAAGATAGAAACTCAGATGTTAGAAAAGTAGGTAAATGAAAGAAAAGTATACTGGGTGCCTGTTTTTCAGATAATTCTGTAACCTGGCATACTGATAGTTAACAGACTTCTCCCCCTAAGGGAGATACACTGTATTTTGCTATCTGACATGTTGTCATATATAAAGAAATCAATTGGTAATTAAATGATGCACCTTGTGAAGATGACAAAAGGCATTTGGTTGCGAAAAGAGAACTGGGTTTTGAGGGGTTTGTAATGAAGGCCTAATGACTATTCATAAGAGATTTTCAGTCCGTTGATCCACTTGACTGGAAAGTTCTGCCCTGGAGAGTTAGTGCTGTCAGTTTCTCTCACCTCAGAAAGCCGCCGCAATCGACGGTGTAGAGGATGAGCGAGAAATTATCTAGTAGTTGCTCTAGGCCTGTCTTAGGTCACAGGCAGAAGGCACATCTGGCTTCCTGTAGGTGCAACCTCAGGACATAAACTTTGACTAATTTTTAAACTATAAATATGTACGAGTGACACTGAATAAGTTACCTTTTATTCATATTTCTTTTAGAATGCATGCAAGTCGTGTGCTGAGAGCGTCACGTTGGCTTTATTTTTCCCTTCCAATTTTATCCGTTACATGCTTGCTCGTAAGCTGAAGAGCAACTGTTTGCGGAAGTTGTCAAGGACCAAATGATAACGGTCTCCTCCTGTGAAATCAAACCACAGTACCTTTGTGGTGATTATGCCAGAGTCACCCCGTAGGAAGGTCAGCTGAGACGAGGAGAGGGTATGTGGGTGGACTGTGCTCTTGGTGGTTGCTCACTGCAGCCCAGTTTCAAAATTTACATACCTAAGACTAGATACAAGACCCCTACCACCTAAGTAGGATCTCTGGGATTAGGAAACATGGCTCCAGTGACTCTAGAAAATAACAAGAGCAACAAAATCCACGCGTTAAAAAGATACTAGTTACTGTCAACCATGGGTCAGGCACAATACCAGCCTGAGGATGCAAAGATGATGGAAACAAAATCTCAGCCCCCATATACATAAGTTGCTTCAGTCGTGTCCAACACTTCGTGATCCTCTGGACTGTAACCCACCAGCCTCCTCTGTCCATGAGGATTCTCCAGGTGAGAATACTGGGGTGGGTTGCCGTGCCCTTCTCCAGGGGATCTTCCCAACCCAGGGATTAAACTCTTATGTCTGCTGCCTCGGCAGGCAGATTCTATACCACTAGTGCCACATGGGACGGCCCCCACAGAAACAGACAAAGAAGGAAACAGTTGTACTATTTCTTGGGAAGAGCTGTGGTTGAGTCGACTAATATCACAGAGTCTTAGAATCCAGGAATGGATTTTCAAAGAACTGTTATAGTTGACAGGTTATTCAGAGATTTCTTATACATGTTGCTCTTTCCATTGGCAAAACCAAATTCTCCAACAGAAAGATGCACTGGTGAAGTGAGGTCTTCCCATTCCAGCTCTGCTTACCTCTAGAATCCCAACAGAATGGTAGTGGCCAGCAATTTTTGTACATATTTACTCTTGGAAAGTGGTCCTCTATGTTATCTTATCGAGCAGCTTACCTAATCAAAGGTAAACACATGTATCACCTCATTAAGGCTTGTTTTATGGCCCCTTGAAAGTGGTGTTTGAGGTGGAAATATCAGTCAAACTCCTTGTCTGAAACATCTGTAAGGGGGATGCTATGGCAAGCTACAGAGGTTTTCATCTCATATAAAAATAAATTTACTCCTGATGTATATTTGAGAGGATGTCACTGATGGTTCCTCCAAGTGTATTGTGGTCACTGAGTTTTGCTGATGTGCTTGCTGGGGCTGTCAAGGTGGACCAAATGAATGGACAGATGCCAAAAAAACAATTATGCTTATTAATGTACGTTGATTGCTTGTTCAGGTCACAAAACATATTAAAAAATACATTAGTATTTAAATCCTGTTGTAGCTGATTGCTTGTAATATAGTGTCTAGTAAAGAATATAATACCTGTAAAGCTTAGTTACGTTATCTAATTAGTAGACTTTGAGTTAAATGGTTGTAATTATGGAAGTGAATAGTTGCCTTTCTAAATAACAAAATGGTAGATTTAAATATATAAAGATGTTGACTTGATTATTTAATATTCATAGCAAAGACAAATCACCTAAATAGATTAATTCCACATCAATGCAACATTAAAAGGGAGAGAGGATGCCAAGAATCCCATTAATTTGGGATATAGGTGCCTAAAATTTCTACCAAACATTTACACCAAAGAATACCAATGAGACAATAGCAAGCCAATCCCCCTAAGGATAGAGAGGTAAGGCAAAAGAGATTTTAAACTGTACAGCTTCATGCAGCAAAATTAAGCATGGTATGTGCCACAAGATATTAAACATAGCCCCCATGAAACTGGGCTACAAAGCACCAGGCTGAGTATTTTGTATACATACAGTTCCATGACCCCTTTCCCCATAAAGTTCCTTGACTATTCACTCTTTCCTTTCTTTACCTTGCCATGAATTCTTACTTTTAAGAAAACATTGTACTACTTGAAATCACCCCACGCCACTTGTATATTCTTGTCATTTTACTGTGTGTTTAACTTAGATAACCCTGGTGAGAACAAAGTTTTAATATATATTTGCCTAGTTGAATGGTCAACTTGAAGGAAAAGAGGTGACCTCTTTTTCCCTATGATTTACACTTGAAGCACACACATTGTGTTCCCCAAGAAGATTGTGTCACCTCCTTCACACTCTGGGAAATTCCATACATCCTAACAAGAACTTCAGTTGAATTGGTGTAATGTGGTTTTTCTGCTCCTTGCCCTATTTCCTTCAGGGCCTTTGAGTCATAAGCCTTTGGTACGACGGTGAATAATCAGTACGATAGCCACCATTTGGTTTTCCCTTTTAACGTTTGGGGGTTACTTTTGAACAGAGTACACCTGCTCGGAAGGGCTTTCTCACAAATTGTTGACCATGGCCGTTGCTACCCCATTGGGCCTTTCATTCTGAACACAGAGGCGGAGAGCACTGATGTCTGTATATCAAGCAATGTGTAACAATTTTTAAAAACACTAAATTTACTGAATCCCCATATTATGTTTTCACACTGCTCTTTCAGAAACTATGCTCACACAATACTCCAATCAACCAATCTTGGCCCTGGCAGGCCCTATTGGAACTAATGGGGCCTGACAGTTCTTCAGTTAAAAATTATACATGAGGGTCACTTTCCCTTAAATTATCTATTGTATGCCAGCTGTTCACAACTGCAGCGCTTCACTTTCTTTGCATTGTGTGAAATGTCTCATTTTCTCATAGCATCCATAGCAACTCCTCTTGTGGATGGCATTGAAGTTAGCACACACCTTCATGCAAATCATGCTAGAGTTGCATTTCCCATTTTCTTTACTTTTTGGGTTCTGGAAAACATTTAGATGGCTCATTTTGCCTGTTTCATGCCACAGCACTTGAGTTTTATTATAATTTCTCATTTGCTGCACAACTTTAGTCTATTTTTATGCTCCTAAATGACGCAGCTTTAAGTACCCATGAGTGGCACTTCCGTGCTGTGAGCGCTATCAGAGACAACCTCGGACAGATAAAACTACTGGTTCTTTGGGTTGGGTTTGGTTTTATGCTGGGGAAAAAAGAGGAGTCATCGCCAAGGGTCGACTTTTGTTTGTCAGGCCTGTTAAAACTGTGGCCAATAGAGCCATTTACAAGAAAAAAATTCACCTAAGTCCTGGTCTGAATGAAGGCCATCTTCTCAAACGTTCCTCGTTACTACAGAGCAGTTATCTTCGGATTATAAATAAAACGAGGCATTTTTCCCCATTCATTCTTTCTTTCTTTCTAGAATGCCCCAAGTGAAGTATTTGCCCTAGAGTTATTAGACCTCTTTATCAACAAGTGGCTGGGATTTTACTAAGCCTGTACCACCCCCCACCCCACACAGAGTAATGGTTGGGGAAGAGTGGATGTGGTACAAAGATCACAGGTTCGGTCATATTTTCTGCCTTGTTGGTGAAAATGGGGAGGTGGGGTGGGAGGATTTCCTTTAATTATGAAATAAGTGTGATGTTAGTAGTTATTTCTGTAAGCTGGTGAAAATGCCACATATTTAGGGCCTCATTTCTAGCATGTGTTACTCTGCATCTACTGAAACAGAGACCCGTGCTTTGGGAATCTTCTGGCTATGTCGGGCCACACAGATGACAACTAGCTGCTGTAGAAACCTGGTCATCTGGAGACTTCCTGAGAACGTGTGATGATTTTGTAAACCTTGGTGGGTAAGCTGGAGACCACAGCAGTGTTGGACAAGGTCACATATCGGTGGCAGCGACGTGTCTTTCCCCTTTCTATTGTGTGATCCTCCGGGGTCTGGGGCATTCATATGCAACGACTCTGTGTCTCTTTCAGAAGGACTTGTAAACTCTTTCAAACAGAGGCACACAGTTTGCAATTGTTGCGGTACTGAGTGGGTGTAGAGAAGCTCGGGCTGCAGCCTGGTCCAGTTGCAGATAGAATAAAACTGACAATGATGCAATGGGCCTGGCATGTAGACAACTCCGTGGGATGGATGAATGGTGTGGCTTTTGCCGTCCCTCCGGTGGTGGTAGGCCCTGTAATAGCTAGCGTAGGAAGGGTGGTGAAAATTGATATGCACTATTACTACATGTATAAAACTTAACACTGGGGCCATTGCACAGGTGGGGGGTTCCTGTTTATTGATTTTTATGACTTTGTTAGAACACACGCCTAATGCTTTTACACTCCTGGAGCTCTGGGAGGGATCACCTTAGGTAATAAACCTTTTCGTACTTTGCAATCGCTCACAATTTACATGGGGTCTCACATTATCCAGTACAAAGCTCAGTGGCCCCCCTCTACTTGGTTTTAGGAGTGCTATAAAAAAAAGCCAAGAAAATAACTCTAGCATTTACTTTGAATTTTTTAAAAACCTGTCCACTCCTGCTATGAAAATGGCCCCTAATTCTAATTACTCATATTTCCAAGAAAAATTAGTCACGCAAACTTATGTTATGTGTTACCTCAGAGGTTGAAAGCAAATTAGGTTTCCAATAAGACAGTACATCAAACAAAGTAGCATGTTCTTGATGCCTATGACTTTTTTTTTTAGAATTATGGTTGGACATTTTTGGCAGACAGATTGTCTTTTGCTCTATCAAAATGACAGTTTCTTTTGTAACTGCAACATTCATAATTAGAAGGAGAGAAGCAATCTGCCCAATTTAATATACTAAAAGAAGTTTAGAGTCTCTGCTAGTAATTTCATTATTTTAAAATTTGAATTAATTGACTTAAAATAATACAGTTAAGAAGTATAACTAGCAGGATTATGGAGAAAGGCTTCTTTTTCCTTGAAGAAAAAAAAAGCACTCTTAGTCTTATACTTCATATGAGATTAAATTTTTCTGTTTATGCCAGGTGCCCTGTTCTAAGATTCAGAGCAAGAATGTGGATATTCATCCTTGCAACAGAGCTGAGAGAAGTTGTAGGGAAAACCCTGGGAACAAGGTCACTTTAAACAAAAATGTTCTCCAAGTTTCCCATGCTTAAGAGCCTGGCTGGACTTAATTAAAGTCAATGGATGACCAAAAAGAGGTGAGGGGGCGGGGAAAGGAAAGAAAAGAAAATGAAAGGAAAAACCACCACACACCCCACTTCAATCTCTTTCTGGGCTACTCTTCACATTCCATCCTTAGCCGTTGATGTTCAAGCTCTTTAAATCTAGCAAGAATAATATTTCTTGAATCCCTTAACAGCACTGATGTGTCCATGGTGTAATATCACGCTTCCCATTCCACATCCCTAATCTACGTCACTTAGGTGGCCCTCACCCCTACCGCTGCAACAAAAACAAATCCAGCTTCACATTCAGAATGAAATCATCATAACATAGCGACCTTGTTCTGGACGTGATGTTTGGTTTCAGCAACCCTCTTTTATGCAGCCCTGGCCAAGCTTAACATTTCCTGTTGGCTCAGAGGGTAACCTTTCTTCATATTTTCTTCAAGATCTCTCTTTAGGAGACCCAGTGTGCTGCTGCCTAGAATGCACAGGGCCAAAGTTTTGGAAAGTTGAAATGCATGAGCATTGAAGACCTATTTTCTCCTAAAATGGAATGAAGCCCCTACTCATTTTAAAGAATACATACCCAGCAAGATTTATTTTCACCCTTCCTGTATAATTTTTGTCATACTCAACTCTAAAGGAAGCCAACTCTTTAGCTCTGTTACCTCATTTTGAACCTTAGCTGACTTTCATCTTGGCAGTGAACCTGATGTGACAAAGATTAAAAAACAAACAAACAAACAAAAAACCCAAAATGCTTTATGTATGAGCTGTTGGGTGTTTTTCCCTCCCATCAGAGATTACCACACTAGGTACCACATACATTAAGGGGTATGTTTATAAGACAGCAGGAAATTTTTTAACCCTCAAAACTTTCTGATTATAGACTGTGCTCTAAATCTGTAGGGGCTGTGTTCCCATTCCCATGCTCTTTGACAAGTATGTCGCTTGCAGACCAGCAAGTGAAAAGGCAAACTTCCCCATGGCAGTTCTGAAATCTGATGTAAAACATAGAGACTGGGGACTCAGAGCACAGATTATACCCAACACCTACATCTCAAAATTTCCTCTAGTATTTTAGTAGTTGCAGCTTTCCTTTTTTGCAGTCCTGTGTCCCACAGAAGTGACATTTTGTTCTGTTCTCATTCATCCTAATCTACTTAGTTATATATTGAAAGATATACACACTTATATAACCCAGGAAGCCAGGGATTAAAGCACAGTGTATTTTAACACAGTTTCTTCTACTCTAATTGCTTCCAGCTTAAGGTTTGGATTGACGTGGGCTATGGGTTTATGTCAACTTCTATAGATATTTTTATTTGCATATGTGGGTATTTATGTATGTGTGTACATAGATGTGTGACTTCAGGCTCTGCTGACTTACTGTTTTCTATGTGTTCATTATAAACAGCAGGTAGGCAGACAGTGCACCTCACCCACTCTTGTCCACATCATTCAAAAACCATTGCAGGATTTCCATTCTAAATTAAATGCATCCATGGTTAGGTCTTTTATCAATTCTTTAGTCTTAGTATCTCAAAATTCTGAAGTCTTCTTCCTTTGTCTCCAACAGGGAAAATGCTGAAAGCATTTCCACCTGGATGTTTAAATTATTTAAGTTGCAGGAACCAGACCTTTTCCCTCCTGAGTAGTTGTGGGTTTTAAAGGCTAAAATTGCTTCATCATGCCAAAGTGAAAGTATGCATAAATTATTTAGTTAAACCTGAGAAAATACAGACTTTTCCCAGTGATCTTTCAAAGGCTGCCTACTTAAATTTCAGAAGAATGGGCAGGATTTTTTTTCCTCTTACAAAATTAAAGTATCAGCTGTGTTTTCTATCAGAAATATGAACAAAATTACAAAGTGATTTTTTTTAAGTCTGAGTCTCATGATATCTAGTATATCTATGTCATGCCCAAAGTGAATGGTATGGCCTGAATCAATGCCAGTAAGACCCGTCCAGCTGACAAGACCCTTCTGAATGTTTCTTATGAACGTCAGGTACCTTGTTGCAAGTCCCTCCTTGATGCTAACGGAAACGTTTCTATGCTTCCACAGTTTATGTCTCAGTCATAAAAATATGAAACAAGGAAGGAATGATGTTATAATTTTATCGTTTAAATAAATAAACATATGACAAAATGGAAAGAAAATATAAAGCCAAGAAATTTTAAAATGTTATCAAAATTTGGTTGACACTTTAAATTTGCTTTTTGTTCCTTACTTTAACTGTAGTAAATAAAAATGCCTGGAAGTGTGAAATAGTGTGTGGTGGTATGTGATAGTGATGGGCCCTGTTTGTGCGTGTGTAACACAAATAACATGAAAGAATGAAAATGGCCAATGAGTATGGGCAGTAGTCAGCCAAGTTCAAGTTCCTAGAAAGTGAGGAACTCAGTTTCTCGTGTACGTTACAGAATCTGTGACATTATATACCAGTCCTCTAGTCTTAGCATTAATACTCCAGTGACATTCTCATGACCTAAAGAAGAACAGTATTTTTAACTGAATACCTAACTTCAAATTCTAAAAGAAGAATTAACTGAGGAAGAAAAAAAGGGAACCAAAAAGATACCTTTATGAGTTATTTAGTACATAGCTGTCTGTTCATTTGTGACATCCATTTGAGTTTTATGGTCAGAGATACTGGGAGGGGAGAGTGAACAGGCTAGAGGATCAGCAGACAACTTTCATGAAGTATTACAGAAAAAAAGAAGTTAAGTTCTCCAAGAAAGATAAAACCTATTCTATGCTGAAGTGATGGACATCACGTATCCCATAAGTACATGTTTAAAATATTGTACACCAGGTGTTCTTCCTTAGATCCAACTTGCTTTCCCCACAACTTGTAGTTCAGTCATTCTTGACCTTGCCTTAGCTCCCACCTCTCCTCTCCCTCTCCTGCCCAGGCACAGAAGTAGCCATTGAATCAGATAGACAGGGTGTTACACACTCTGCGGATAATTAGAAATCCTATTTTGGCTTTTGTGTACTTACTTAGATCTGTACCCCATAGTTGATGAAACGAATACAGAGAGAATCTGGACTCAAATAGGATCTGGAGGCAGGAACTAGACCCAGATTCTGACAATGGGTGATTTGGGCGAAACTCATTTAAAATTTCTGGATCTCAGTATACTCACCTGTAAAATTGTAATAATAATTACTCCCTCTCCCTTCAAAGGGTAGTTATGAGAATGAAGTAAAAAAATGTTCTAGGAACAGGCTCTGCTGTTAGGAGATTAATGCATAAATGCCAGGTAGTATTATACAATCAACTTGTCCTCCTAAACTTAGGAGAAGAAAAGGGTGTTTCAGGCACATGGGAGACTCTGGAGATGGAGCGATCATAGGATGAGATACAGAGGATGAGATACAGGAGAGATACAGAGGATGATAGGCCATTTTCTTCTGTATGTATTTCTTTGGGAAGAGGTCAGTGTACCACACCGAGGGATGGCTCCCTGGCCAGGATAGTGATAGGAAAACCTGGCTGGTGGTGACCAAGAGAGCTG
>NW_011494902.1:13762826-13764190 GCF_000754665.1 Bison bison bison | reverse complement strand
CCAAGAGAGCTGGGTGGACTGAGAATAAACAGGAGGGAAACCTAGCAGTCAGGTGACTTTTTTCTAACTGCAGCAGGTTCTCAGATCCCTTAGCTGGCCCAGGATGAGAGAGCAGTCGGTAAAGAGAGTCTGGCACCGTCAATGTAAGTCTCAGTGTCATCTGATTGTGAAATCTGCCTGTTTGCATTCTCATACAGTACTGGAGCTTAAGCCGTGGCCACTCTGTGAATGACTATGCAAGAACGGGATCTAAGACCAATGTGGGGTGTGTATGTGTGTGTAAGGGGGGGTGTTGACTGAGGAAGGAGGATTCATTAGTTATCTGAAGGAAATTTATTGGATACTCCACCAAACGTATTCACGGCATCCACTATTGTAATTTGGGTAATGATTTTTTTTTTAATACCAGATACACAATATATTGAAGAATTTGCAAAAAAGTTTCCCCATTCGAGTCACTATTAACCATGATAGAAGTAATGAGGACTGGTCCAGGAAAGAAAGAAAGTAGGAAGTACAAACCTGTCTAATTCCCACTGCAGTTACTTGAGGAAAGTTGAAACACAAGAAACCAAAAAGTGACTTATAAATACTTTTTTAAAGCTTTTTTTAAAAAAAAGCCCCATACTTATCACTGAACTGTCTGCTTATGGTAGGAGCTGGAAGAATCACTCCAATCCACTCAGCTGTACTTAGATTTTAAATTGTTGTTTCCCTTTCTCTTACACTACTACAAGAGAGAGGAAATGCCTAGGCAAATAAACTCTGTTAAAATAACTTTACGGTTGAGACACAGTTTGACAAAAGCAAAGGAAATTCAGAGTCACTGCTCACACTCTATCCTCAGCTGATTCCACTGCGGAAAATAAAATGCTTTGAAAAAACTCAAAACACACCATGGAACAAACTCGGGATAAACTCAGTCTTACGAGACAGGCTTCTTAAATACCGATGACTGACTTCACTCTCTTTGCCTTATTGTAAAAGAACTGCAATTACATACATCCATCATGAATCTGATCAGAGTTAAAGAAAAGTGTTTGGCTGAGTACTGTTTGAAAAATGTTTGTTTGTTTGTTTTAAAAAAAAGATCTCATGAGTCTAACTCAAAGCAGTAGCTTCTTGGGGGTCAGTAAGCTGCTTTGAAATATGCTTTAATGATAATAGCTTCCTAGGAGTCAGGTAAGATTAGATACTAGAATTAACCTCTTTCCAGCAACTCTGTTGCTCAGAGAGGAAAAAAGTGAGAGAGAGAAAGAGAAATATTTTGACTAAAATCTAATATTAACTACTGTTGTACAAATTATCAATCTAACAGAGAGGTGATATATCATTTCTATTAAACTTATAAGAGTATAAAGTTA
>NW_011494902.1:13755326-13757826 GCF_000754665.1 Bison bison bison | reverse complement strand
AAACAGCCACCAATTCTGTGTTAAGGCATCCACCTTGGTTCTGATCCCGAAGGGAAGATACAAAGGTTCAAGACCAAATTTTACCTAGTGCTAAATCCAACTGGGTCTGAGTGTCAGCTGCTCCCAGCTGCCTGACTCCCAACCAGCAAGCCCAGGAAGGCAAGGATTTGGGCTTTTAGAGCTGTGCTCACTCCAGGTTACAGGTGGTCTTGGGTTTTGTTGGTTTTGTGATGTTAGGGATGTGAGTGGTGCTGCTGGAGTGGAAGGGGAGTTTGTCATTTAGGATGTCCTACTAGTGTGGGTTTTCCTTTCCATTTTATAAATTAGAATGGTCATGATCAAGCAGCCAGAAGGAAATAGCCAAGCATGTTTTTCTGAACAGCCCTCCCTGTCTTCTGTGTACAGATTCTACTCAGACTTCCAAAGCCCGCTTCCTTTCCAGCCTACTTCCTTCTGAGGATCAGGGCAGAAGGGCATTCTCAGGTTTCTCTCAGCTACAGCTGAGATGCTGTCCCCTGGCCATGGGCAGGGATGCCAGTTCAGTATCATGGTGTGGCTTCCTTGCCCACAGCTTGGGCGGGCTGAGGGTTCAGCTCCTGGCTCTTCCTGATGCTGCTAAATTTTTCTTCTCTGGGATTTCTAAGACATGGATGCTCATTTGTCTAAAACTCTCCTGAACCACCCGACTAAAGAATACATACCTAAGTATGACATAAGCGGCGCACGCAGGCAGGGTAATTAGGATGGATGTACTCTTTTAGGGGCACCGAATCCTCATCCTCCCCTTTCTAGTCACAGTTCTCACCTGCTCATGTGGTGCCCACCTGTGGCTTGCTGGCATCACCACTGTTGTAAATGGGGAGATTTCCAACTTCAAACGAAGGCTTGCTCTTCCACGGTGGAAGCCTCCCAGAACCGTGGGGAGCTCTGTGAAGGGATTAAGGACAGTACGTTGTCCTAGTTTGTGTCACTGCTCCCTTGTTTATGTTCTTCCCCTGACTATTCCCACGCCCCCTCTCCAGATTTTTGCATGGCTTTTATAGCCTCTAGTAATTATATCAGCAGCATGGAGTCTATTTTTATCTCTTTTGAATGTGTGCAACATAAATGTCAAACACCATAAAATCTCTTTTTAGCATGTACCTTGTGTGCACAGTATTGAAAAGTGATGCTGCATTCAGAAAGATGTTTCATTTTGAGGTCAGACAGATGAAAAATGGAAAACTCAATTTCACCACTTAGCTGCATGAACTTTCAATAAGTCCCTTATCGTCTTGAACTTTGAGCTGCTGCTTCTGCAAAATAGAATTCTGCTGTTTACTTTATATAGGGTGGTGGTTCCACACCTAGTTTAATATCTAGACTGGCCCATTTCATAGCAGGTGCCTCCAAACTCCTAAATTTTATGTTTCATGCTTGCATGTTATGCTCTTTCAATGCCCTCAAGTGCCCTTTGCCAAACTTAGAAACCGAGAAAAAATAAAACCTTATTGGCCCAGTATGATTACTGTAAATTATCATAGGATACAATCACAAAAGTACTATAGGAGAGAAATGCACAGAACCTCCTCTCACCTAAAACTGTCCCGGAACTTAGCAAATAACGACAACAGCAATAATAATATCTAGCATTTATCGCACACATACTGTGTGCCAAGCTCTAGGTCTTTTACATGTTTGGACTCCTTAATCCTCATAGCCACCAGTGAGATAGATACTGTCATCATTGCCCATTCAATAGAGGAAGGCCCTGAAGTAGATTAAATAATTTTTCCAAAACTCATAGGTTAGTAAGTAGAGAAGCTAGAGCTCAAATTTAAGCATTTTGACCCCAGAGCCCATAGAAAAAGGAATTGTACGGGAGAGAGAAGCACTCATTCATATTGCTGAGCTTTCCCAACTTCCAGTACAAGGCTGTTTCCCCTTTCTTCACTTCCTTTTTGGAATTGGCCCATCAGGGCGGCCAAATGGACTCGTCAAGAAGGGCACGTAAACCTGGAATTCCTTACTCAGCTTCTGGTTAAGGGTCACCATGCTGCCAGGGTTAAAGGGGCCTCAACATGTCCAGGTGGTCTGGTGCCTTTTTTATGGCTTATTAGTTTATCTTTAACATAGACGGGGAGAAGAAGCTAGAGAGTTATGAGAAAATGTGTTCTTTTTAGTCAGAAATATACTCTCATGAAGAATAAACAAGATGGAAGTAAGAGTAACTCAGAGAATAAATAAAAGGAAGGAATAAATAAAATATACAGGACACATTTGATGGTCATAAACAAAATCCAGCAATCAAAGAAAGGAGATATTTAGATATGTTAGACATATAGTAAATACCATAGATTGTATATAAACCTCTTCCCTGGTGGCTTAGACAGTAAGAATCTGCCTGCAATGCAGGAGACCTGGGTTCAATCCATGGGTTGGGAAAATCCCCTGGAAAAGGAAATGGCAACCCACTCCAGTGTTCCTGCCTGGAGAATCCCATGGACAGGGGAGCCCAGCG
>NW_011494902.1:13742826-13745326 GCF_000754665.1 Bison bison bison | reverse complement strand
TAAAAAAAATAACGACAATAAAATAGATACTAAGTCTTTGGGTAAGCATAAATTTCACTTAGAACATTGTGACCTAGGAATATGGTGTCTTCTTGAAAGATAACAATTTACTGTGCGAATTCTCTGACCAATACTGTTTTTATGATAGTTTGGGGAAGGGAGGATCCTTTTATTTTTATTTGCCATTACCTTTATACTTCCTTTCTAAGGAAGAGGTTTGGAGAGGAAAATTATATAACTGACATGTTATTACCTGCATGTGGGAACTTATGTGGAGCCCCAGCAAATTTCTGGTAATTTTAACCTTTTTTTAAAAATCTCTAACATAAAACTGCAAAGTGCTTTCAGGTACGGAGAAGCTGCTATCATTTCTAGAGGGGATGAGGGGTTACAGTCATCCCAAGATGATCCTATAATAGGAAGTTGGTGGAGTCTCAGAACTTGCCCTTCCCACTGGGGCCACTGCACTGCAGAATTTCCTCTCTCATTTCACTTAATATGCATATTTTTTACATAGCTAATCTGAAATGGAAACATTTTTATCCCTATATTCAAAACTGCTTTTGTTTTATCAGCTGACATTTTACAACTCATTAATTTATAATGCGGATTTAATGCCTTTGAATGTTCCTGGGATAAAAAATTAAAGTGACCAAGCTAGTTTGTATAAAGGCTGACTGTAGTATGTTCATAGTAGTTCTTTTATATCAGTGTTTTGTACTGGAGAGCACATTCCATGGGAATATTTCAAACTGGCATGGTCCCTTCTTCTAGCATTACTTAATCTTGCATCCCCATGTGATAAAGTTATTCCCATTTTTAAATAGTGAAATTAAGGCTCATGCATTTCAGTGACACATATCCAAATTCAGAAGAAAAAAAAAATATCTGTTTGAATTTGCTTTGCCTTGTTGTGTCTGTCATGAGATGCCCCCACCCCGCCCCTGCTTATTAAATGAGAACTTGAACCTTGATTGAGTCCTGTGATCTTTATCCATTCAAGTGCAGAGGAGACAAGTGAGCTGTGATAAAGAAGGGCTATCAAGGATAAATCTTCCCTGGAAAAACAAGTTGCTGGATAAAAATCCTTGAAGAAGAGCTGCAATCTGTTTTTAATAGCATAGTACCTGGAAGTCAAATTTTGGGGGGGAAAGGAAGGAATGAAAAGCCAGTGTTCAGGTGAAGAGTCTTAGAACATCCCCCAACACTTACCACACATAAAGACATTCTAAGAAAGCAACTAAACCATAACCCAGTGGCTCACATAGAAATGTTCTCCAAACATCTAAGAGATTTAGGAAACCAAATGACTCAGAAAATTCCAAAGGACTTCTTTTAAAGTTTAAGCCGTATTACCAGAAGAAACATTTCTAAAATGAGGTTGTATGTCTGTCTCGTGTATTAGCTGAAGTATGAAGCATATGCTCTCCTATTATGGACCTCTTACTTGATACTTTTGCAAATCAATTTTTAAAAATAATTTTTTTTTTGCCGCACCATGTGGCATACAGGGTCTTTATTCCCTAACCAGAGATTGAACCCATGCTCCATGCATTGGGAGTGTAGAGTCTTAACCACTGGACCAGCAGGGAAGCCCCTGCAAATCAATCTTAAAGTGAAGCACCAACACCAGAACTGTGACTGGCACACATTCAGATCTTCATGTTTCATTTAGAGCTACCACATGGCTCAGCTCAGACAAGACACTGGAGCCATGGTCCCATCTTTATTATTTTGGCAGTTATCAGTGTTTTATGCTCCACAAACTGCAATCACACAAGCAATTTTGTAGGCTTCTTGTGGCAGCCTCACAGACAGGGAGCCCCTTATCATTGTTTTTTCCCAGTTATACCAAGTTTCCTTGGATGATAGGCCAAGGCCACACAGCTGGTTATATGTTAGAATTGGGACAAGAAGACAGGTCTTCAAGCTCGTAATTCTGGAAACTGCCGCTTTATTTCTATTGTTTTCAAAGTATTGTGGGAAACATGGGTGTATTGTTAGATTCTGGTAATTGATCAAATTGGTATGCTTCTATAACTCAAATTAAAGGGATCCATGAAAGTAACAATCATCAAAGCAATTTAAAATTAAGTGACAATTTTCATTTGGGGGCATAAAACGGCCCAAAGTCCCAGGGATTTCCATTCCTTTACTATGATTGTGTGGAGTTTAAATTTAGATTGCATTCTTCTTGGAGAGTGTGTATTATTATGTATATTTCCATGTGGCTGTAGTGTGCCTGGAACTGTGCTTTTAGCCTCCGGCTTTGCCACCAGCTGGCTGCAGGGCCGTGGGTGAGTCATCTGACCTCATTGTACCTGTAGAACTTCCGTTGTCCAGGGCTGACCTCAAGTGTACTTCTGCACTACAATTCTATAATGCTATGTCTCCAAATATTGGGTTGGCCAAAAAGTTCATTTGGATATTTCAGTAACATCTTGTGGAAAACCCAAACAAAGTATTTGGCCACCCAACAGACAGGAAGCTTCCTGAGGTA
>NW_011494902.1:13741396-13742726 GCF_000754665.1 Bison bison bison | reverse complement strand
ATCCCTGTGTCCTCTGGACGCAACACTTTGCAGGTATTATATAAATATTTGATGACGGCATCAGAAGACTTATTGGCACACTTAGCTTGAGTGGAGTTATAGAAAATCATTATTGACTGCCTTATTAACAATTAACTTTCTATAATCTGCATATGTAATTTTCCTTTCCGTCAATGAAACGTCTGCTTCTGGTGAAGATGAAGTATTGCCCCTTCGTATCAGTTCTTTGACATGTTAATACATTAGCAACTGATATCTTATTTGTACTATAACTGACAGAATAATGTAGAGAAAGCATATAAGTATGAAAAGGGGTTAGTTAGGTAACATTGTATAGGGCATCTTCAAAACAACAGTTCTGGTATTTCAAATGTCAAGCTAATTATCAGCAATGTTTAAATGCTATGATAGGCCATTTTTGCAAATGCTGAAATTTTCCGTCAGGTATGGACATTATAAAAAGGTCAAGTTTTGCTACTATTCTGTTACATGTCACCAGAATACAAAAATCTGAAAAAAGTTGTATCAACAGACAATAAAGGGAAACCATTATTTGTTTTGCATATGATTTGTAAAATTAATTGGTCTGGTGATAAAATTTAGAGTATTGTTTACTTAGAAGGAAGAATAGAGAGGATTTAATGCAATCTGGTGAGGTGAAAAGAATGCTTATTATAAATAAACTATGAAGCCTTTTAAATACAGGTTTTTAGTAATGCACATTCAGATATATCTTTCCAGGCCCATTTGCTACAAAGCAAATTTAAGTATCAGCTTTATACCCTTTGGTAACCCCATATTACACATACAGTTTTAGAGAAAATGAAACTTTAATATGATTCCACACAAAATGGGGAGCCATGCCAATAATTCATATGCACTTCATATGCAAATAGTTTTATCTTATCCATCAATTATCATGTAAACACAGTATCACGTGGCAAATCTCCCTGTAATACAGTACAGTACCTGTGTATAATTATGGGTGTATTTTGCCAATGCAACTGTTACACAGAATTGTAATTAATTCCTCTGAAGATTACTAGGAGAGTTTTGGATACTGATGCTGTTTTTGGACATTTATTACTGCTCTTTAGTTGGCTTTTTGCTGTGCCTCAGAGACAGATGTAAAATTAGTGTCTATTTTGAGCCAGCAAACAGTACATCTTTCCTCTTGTTTATTGAATTGCAGAAAGGAATTCTTTGGGCTCCCACTTCTTTGTGGTTTTGAAGTAACTGTCTGTTTTTCTGCCAGCCATGTAGCTCTAATACATGTATAAAATTTTGCTGAGACTTGTGCAAGGGGTGGTTTATTTGGCCTAAAGTAAGG
>NW_011494902.1:13728896-13738896 GCF_000754665.1 Bison bison bison | reverse complement strand
CTTTCAGATTGAACAGGTTTGTGTATGTATTCATGTATTTGAGTAAATAGATGGACATTGTGTGTGTGTGTGTGTGTCTACTGTTTCTAGGAATAAAACCACAGCTAATATAGTGAAGTCACATCGTATTTATAGTATATTTTATAGTAAACACTCCCATGTCACTAAACTAATAAAATTGTCAATTGCAGATCTATTTTATGAGTTTGTGTAGACTTGTCAAAAGTGCATATTGCAGTATGTCTCTGTGTATATAGGCATATTTTTGAGTACATGTGTTTCTGTGGCTTTTCAAATTTTCCCATCTTTTTAGCAAAAAATTGTTTGAAATCAGAAAAAGTACCCAGCTAGAGCTGAATAAGAATTCAAATGCTAAAACATGAAAAACATTCGTTTTATTTTCCTGATGTGGTTGAGTAATTAAGTTTTGAAAATATTCACTATTTTCTATTTAACTAAACGATTAAGGGCCAACTGATCCTTTTCAGCAGAGTGTTTAGAGAGTGTGTGTCTGTGCTTTCTCTTCAGTGGTGAACTATGACAATGTAGTGGACACGGGTTCTGAAACTGATGAAGAAGACAAGCCTCAGATTGCTGAGGAGGACGGGATTGCTAACCCTCTGGACCAGGAGAGAAGTCCAGCTAGCGTGCCCAACCATGAGTCCTCCCCACACGTGAGCCAAGCTCTGTTGCCAAGAGAGGAAGAGGAAGATGAGATAAGAGAGGGTGGAGTGGAACATGCCTGGCACAACAGCGACATTCTACAAGCCTCTGTAGATGGGCCAGGTGAGTGTCTAAAAACACTTGGCCTTTTCTGTGCCGTCTCAAATTGTCCTACCTCGTGGAACATCCACAACCAAAGCATTAAAATATTTCTTCCCAGAGCCCTCGCAGAATACAGATACCAAAGCTGGTGACAGGTTATGAAATGATAGTTGTGTTATCACATTACAGCACTGACATCTTAGGAAGGGATTATATTTCCATTTGGAGGCAAGTTGAATATGAACTACATTTTAAACACACAACGTGAAGGATTTGCACCACATGTATAATGTGCCAATTTATACAACATGATCAAGATGTGCCCTCTCAAGATGGAAAATGGAAGCAAACCTAAGAACTCACAACTGACATGTATTTAAAAGTTGTGTGTAGTGATACAAACCAAATAATGTCAGTTTAATGTAGTTTCGGTGTCTGTCTGACACCTCCTATTGTAATTCAACCATCTAATCATTCCCTTTTATTAAGTGTGAATGTGATTTCACACTTCTACCTGGTCAGGTAGCTTTCTTATTATTTAACAGCTAAGTACTCGATAATGATTCTTGCTGTTTGGTGGGAATCTCTGGGGAAGTAGAAATGGTCCAAGGCCAGCTATAATAAAAATAAGGTAAATTATGTTCAAACTAAAACTTCTTATGCCACTGTGAAAATGGAAATGTCATGGTCTAAAATTCACTCAGGATGAAACATCACCAAGGTGTGAAATGATTAACAAAATAAAAGAGAATTAATCATTAGTCATATCCCCCTAAACTCCTTCTGCTCATCTCCACTTGCTAAGGTGGCCTGCTAAAAAAATTTTTAATGACCTGTCTAATCCCAACCTTGGTGTCTCCTTAATCTCTGTTCCGAGACCCAGTGAGACCTATCATGATTACCCCACTGTGTTTTTTTTCTTATGCTATGTATAACAATAGCATTTTTATAAATAGGTGAAGTGGGTGGGAAGGAAATAAGTAAGCACACGAGTCTACCTATATGCAATTGTGATGTCACAGACTGTACAACATCGAACGTAGGCAGAGTAATTGTTTGGTATACTAGAAGGGAGATAATAAAAGCACTTCCACTACTAAAGAAAATTAAATGTGAAGAAAAGGAGGAAAAAAAGACCGATGGCAGTTTGAGTGTAGTGTATTTGTTTTTCGTTTTCCTTAACATACTGTGCCAAGTTTTGTACTCTTTCTGTTTCCAATTTTGCTTTCGGTGAAGGTTTCTCGAGTATCAGCAATCCCACACATAAACATTTATCGTTCTATCCATTAAGACTTAAGGTTTTAGATTTTCAACTATGAGGGAGAACTCAGCCAAAGATGCTTGAAAGATAAATACGTTTAATTAGGGGCCGAGGATGATCATTAAAGGAAGTCTGACTGCTGCAGAAGTCATTAACAATCTTAAATGAAATTTTTATTTTTATGATAGCCATTTACATGTATAATAAGAGCCAATGATTCTTGGGAGCAGTGTGACAGAAACAGAGTGTGGCGAGAACTCATGTAAGACATACTATTTAAATGAGCTGGTGTTAGCTATTCATATTTGTTAATGAACTAGATATGCAGGGCTATAAGAATGAATGTTCTGATGCTTTAAATTTTAATATCTAGAAATCAAGGGTAAGGACCAATTACTAGAATTTCCACCCTTAAAGGAATAATTAATAACGATATAACAAATGGACAGCTCCAAACTTCTGGGAAAAAAAGTTTAATTTTAAAAAATTAAGATCAATAATTGAAAAACAGCTAAAACAGCCATGTCAAGCTGTAGTAGTCTGTGATCATGGCAGCTTTTTGTGTTGGTCGTGGATCATAATTCTGAATGTTTTAATATACAATCATCCATATGAATGCATTAGAGACTCTATTATCACCTGTAGTTAATGGTGCCTGAGATACAAATGAACAGGCTGTTCTTTGCTCTTACCTTTATGGTAAATAAACTAGCATTCTGGAGTCACAATAATTAAATAAATGTAAATCCCTAATCTCATTTGGCTATTTGGACCAAGAAAGTTACCCGGCTATTACCTGTCTGGTTCTAATGATTAGTAGTGATTTATTGTTCTTTTTTTTTTATTGTTCCAAAAGTGCTCTGATGTGGTGCCTTGATGTCTAATGAAAAGAAATTGGTCTTAAAAAGCTACTCATTGTTTATCCTGCCTCTTAGATAACACATTTTTCTTCTGATAAAATATTTTTCTTATTTATTGTTCAAAACACACAATATAGACAATAATTCTAATTCGGGTGCTGTTTTATTTAGTAGTGTTTTATCCCTGGTGCCTGCCTGTCTACCACCATACCTCAGCACATAGCTTTACTCTGAGATAAGCCCCCTCTCCTGTGCTCTCTCTCCCCTGCTTTCTGTAGTTTGTCTGCAGGATGCAGGTTTTCCACTGAAGAACGCAGTGGAGTTCTTACTGTGCCTTTCCGGTTCCAGCACAATCAAAGTTTTGTGTTTAGAATTGTCCTTGACATTCTTTCGTCCCACAATGGGGTGGACACGGCGTGCTGGAAACCATGACATCATTATCATTGACACAGACTTAAATAAATCACCTGCATCTGGCCTCTTTCTGCTTATTCAAGGATTCTTCATCTTGTGGCAGAAAGTGCTCTTTATTTTCACAAACCTTCATCCCAAGGGTGACTAGAAGATGCAAACTTTTGCAAGTGCTTTAAAAACAAATATACTATGTGGTTTTAGATGCAGTATGCTGAGTAATAGATGTCTTGGAAAATGTTTAAGGTTAGGCGTGAGGCAGAAAGACAGCCACGACTGCCTTTTATTCAGAGGGGATACTCCTAACCCCATGATGATGTCCTTCTGAATATGGATTCCTGTGAAGCTTAATTAGATAGGCATATAAATAGCATTTCAAATACATACTTGAAAGGGCTTAGTGTTTCATTTTAATAAATTGAGCTTGATGTTCAAAACACAAAAAGCTTGATGCTCAGTAAATTGAAGCAAAGTACATTTTGGGTAAAAATGACACCATCTCAGTTGCACAATCTTTGGTAAAAGAGGGTTCTAGCTAAAGTATTACTACAGAACGCAGGACACACTCAGTGCCAGCTACACATGTGAATATGCAACATTTAATCATTTGGGAAGCAACCACCCCCTGTAACTTCTCTTTACTTTTTCATAAGAAAATGACAATGAGGAAGGAAGTGCAGCAGAAATCTTGAACATTACCACTATTATGCAAAAAAAAAAAAATGCTGTTAACTGTTTTCCCCTTAGTGACTTGATCTCTCAGATGGAAAACTTATGATTCTTCTGACTCTTGGCTACCAGAAATCACATGAGAGGAGCGAGGAAGAAAGACACAAAAGTTATATTTATTTCTAGTACTGAACTTCTCAGAAATACCTTAATTTAATTCCTTGCAGAGACTAATAAAAATATCAGATGAAGGAGCCTTTCAACCAATCAATTATGACAATTGACAATACAATATTGCTGTATATTGAACGCCTAAATGTTTTATGCAAAATGTCCCTGTGAAAATGTTTCTTAAATAAGAAAGAAGTCCAGGGCCAAGACTGAATTTAAAGTGGTCATAGAATTTAAACAAATATCATTCAAATTATCTGGCCAGTATTATGCCCAGGGGCATTATGTTAGCCTAATTTATATATGTGTATTTTACCTTAAGAGGCTCCAGATTTTTCAGTTCTGATCCCATGAACTGATATGCTGCAGGATACTACTTGTAAAACATAATATTTTAATTTTGCTGTAACATTTGCTAGAATCTGTTTTTCTACCAAATAATTATGACTGAAATGTGATAAGCAAAAATGGTCAGGATAAATTTGGGAATTCACAGAGTCCTATTTATAAAGTTTCTCTTGTTTGAAACAAAATGATTATCACAGAGAGATATTTATCCTGGATCATGTTTGATTCTCATTAGTATTGTTATTATAAAATTACAATTTTTAAAATTCCATGTTAAATTTACTTACTTGCAGGATTTTTAACTGTTAGCTGTCCTTCTCTGCCCTCACATATTCTTTAGTTTGATAGGCAGAAAATTCAAGAGTTCTACTTTCTAGACTCTTCCCATTAAAGATATTACAATTTTAGAAAATGACCTTCTATCATTTATAGATCTTCAACTTCAGTGTTACATGTTTTCATCAGAACTTGGAGCTGCTCTTATACCTATATGTTTTTCCTCAAAAATGACTATGATTCCCTACTGGGGAATAAATGGTGAGGAAGAAAGCTATTTATGGAGTGGTAAGGAAAGGAATAAAGAAAATATGTTTTAGAAGTTTATATAAAACAGTGAAACAGGTGTTTTCAGTACCTCTGGGATGCTTTTTTATAAACTGGGCATTTCAAGCTCTGGTATGTAGAATTAGGTTTTTTTTTAAATTTTGCTTGCATAGATTAGCACCATCATAGCTACTTCAAGGAGAGGAAAAAAACATGAAAATAAAATAAGAAATTCTGACTTGCCTCTGGCCATCTAGCATTACCAGAGCTATAGCAGCCAGCGTGCCTTTTTGTCAGTGCAAATACTTAGTTGCTTTTGACTCTTATTGAAAAAATAATATCTTTCCCCCTGTTTGTTACTAGAACTGCCACCAGAAGAAAAGCCCTTCGTTTGCCCCAAATAAGCACCTCTGTTTTTCACAGCTTGCAGTAATGCTTAAAGTAAATAAGTTCTTGTGCAGCTAGCACTATTGGATTCATTCAATTGCCTGAACAAAGCTATTGTTTAGAGGTTTACAACAAGCCTTTTCTCTGTTTCCTTTAAAAGAATCTTCCTTGTTCCTGTGGTTGGCATGCTTAGTATAGTAAGCTTTTCTACAGTTTTCAAATGCTAAAGATAATTTTCCCCCACAGAAGAAATGAAGGAAGACTATGACACTATGGGGCCGGAAGCCACGATCCAGACCACAGTTAACAATGGTACAGGTAAGGAAGTTTCCACGCCAAGGTCATGCTTGTCCTGGGTCATGTGGATTCAGTGAGTCAGGAGCAGGAGCACTGACCCATCCATTTGTATGTCCATGACTTCACAATTAAGTCAGACTTTACAAGGCTCTTGATTGTTTCAAATCAGAATTCTCTATTTTGATGTTTTATTCAACAAATATATCTTTTATTCTTAAACCCCTAATTTGCCTGTGAAAGTTGAGAAAACTGAACTGGATTTAAAAAAAAAAAACAACTTTCAAAGCATTCGTTAGGCAAACTTTTGATAGTAGTTTTTATTTTAAAAGACTGCTTGAATATAATTTGAAAATTGTAATATAATAGGCTCAGCAGTAAAGAATCTGCCTGTAATGCAGGAGACATGCAGGTTCGATTCCTGGGCCAGGAAGATCCCCTGGAGGAGGAAATGGCAACCAGCTCCAGGATTCGTGCGGGGAAAACACCCCAGTCCCTGGGGTCATAAAGGGTTGGACATGACTGAGCACTTCCAGTCACCACTAATATTAGTCATTGAGATTCAAATGATATGGCGTAGTTTAGATTATAAAATGTTTTTATAGAAAGGCAAACCAAAATTCTGTGAGCATTCCTCACAAAACTTGATCGTCTGCGTTCCTTTTCATTCTTTCTCCATTTTATTTCTCAGTACCTTCTAGTTCCCCTAAATAATATTTTCCAGGCAAAGTTTTATAGAGAATTGAAAATTTCTCCTCTTTTTGATGAAGCTAAAAAATTGCAGTAGGAAGGTAGTAGGTAGTGCTCTGTTTTGTTCTGCTGCTGCTATAGAATAGAGTTTCGGGACAATTGGGACATTTCATGTGCTTTCCCCAAAACTGGACAGCATCTCCTCGCACACCCTCTCACGTCACTAGTGCAAATTTATACTGACTCACTATGTTTATCTCTTTTTTCCTAGATAAGGCTAAGTATTTTTGGTGTTTCAAACAATCCCTCATACTACCATGGTAAATATGACCATAGTGCCCAGGATAAGGTTATCGTCTAAAAAAAACGCAAAAAAAAAAAAAAAATCACATAGCTATTTCCATTCAACTCACCAATGGAAAAAAGTCAGTTTTATGAAGCTTTAGAAATGTAAATAATTAAGATATTCATATCTCCCTTATGTTGAAACACATCACAATAGACGGTTCATGCTGTGCTTCTATGTAGAATGCTCTTATTAATAACTTACCAGGCACTAATTTGCATTCTTAGATGAAAAATAAGAGAAATAATAATTTTTAAAAAAAGATTGTAAATTTTCCCTCATTTGAATAATGTCGATATGAGGTACAAAACTGAAACTGTACAATATGGGATTATGGAAAAGGCATAGAATTAGGAACCTACAATCATAATTTCTAGCTACACCTCTGGCAATAGCTAGACTGTGACCTCGGGCAGGTCAGTTACCCTTCTTGGCACTCGGTTTCCACATCTGAAAAATGAATAGGTTACATCGGTTGCTTGTTAAGAATATTTCTAGTTTTAATATTCTGTGTTGCAGTGGTACCATTACCATGTAAAATAGAAACTAGACAAAATAGCTTCATATTAAAGCATAATAATAAAGAGATACCATAAATTAGATACTTTCTATAATGTCCCGATTCATGGGATCAAAAATGGCTTTATCTTCCTGTTAAAGACAAATGTTAAATTTCAACCTCAAGCATAAATAAACTCTAATTTCATTAACATTATAGGTGTTTAAAGTGTCACTAAAGTAAATTTATTCCACAGAATGACAATTTACTAGCTGTTTTATTCATTTGAAGTCTAAAGTGAGGTTAATAAAAATGCTTCCTGTTCAGAAGATTTAAAAATCAATTTTGAATGTTCCTTCACCTACCCTTAAGATTTCCTTTTTCCCATACTACTTACTATTACTTATAGTTCGTATGTATTGTCAATAAATAAATTAATAAGTATTCATTCAGTGTTTTCTATCTATTCACTTTTGTGTGGACATATGGTTGAAAATAGGCCAGAAGTCTTAGATGTAACTATTATTTAATTTGGAAGATGAGACTAATGCACAAGAAAAAAATAATAAGTGATAAGTGAAAATATGTGACAAATATTCCACAAACAGTAAGAATCATAATTATTTCAAATTACAGAAATATGAGAGATTCTATGAGGTGAATATTCAGAAAAGATTTCATGAAGAAGGTGAAACTTGGACTAAGTTCATCCATGAAGGAGTGAGGAAGGCCTTTCTAGCATGTGGGCCAGAGGAAGCAAATTGTAGTACCTATTCAGAGGATATTGAGAAAGAAGATTTGGCTGAATCAGGGAGTTCTAGGAGGCAATTCATGGGAAATGATCCTGGACATGTAAGTTAAAAATAAATGGAGAATGTAAAGCAACAGAGAAAAGAGTTCGGGGCATGTTAAACTACCATGATTTCTCTGAATAAAAACTAGACTTTGAGAGATCAACTGGAAATCCTTATAGTTACTCAGGTGTGAAGCGACAAAAAGCCTGTCCTCCGTAGTGACAGTGGTGAAATTCGTAACCTGACTTCTTCACAACCAATAGATTTTCTGGGTAATGGAATCAAAATGGCTTCAAGATTACACATCTGCGTGTTTAGAACATGGCAAATACTATTTCTAGATAAACAAGAAAGAGACCCAGTTTTGAGAAGAACTTGACCTTGTCTTTAGACAAGTATTTTCATATAAAAGTTATATATATATATATATATATATATATGTATTCTTTGGAAATGAGGAATTGAAACCCAGGAAGTCAGGGTGAGAAAGATTTGAGAGCCATGCAGATATATTCAGATGGTATTTAACATCATGGGCTAAAACATTTATGATTCAGAGTGTATTTATTGAAATTGGTAGAAAGCTGATACCAGGGCTTTTAGTGGGTAAGAAGAAAAATCAAATTCATTAAAAGAAAAAAGACTAAGCGATGGAAAAATATTAAATAGCCAGACAGCAAAGAAAGAAAGTTTGGAACATATACAATGGTCAGTTAAGTCAAAAGATTCAAATAACTGCAACTGAAAGAATCCTGAGCAAATAACTGGAGTTGGTAATTCGGAATTTACTGGTGATCCTCAGTTTAGAACCCTGGCCTTTTGGGAATAAACATGTATCTCTTCCCAACCATAAGTTTACTGCTTCTTATCCTTAGCATCGTTTTGGATGCTAAAACATGTAGAATTGAAATAAGACATCTTTAATGGTTGAAGATGCCACGGAGAATCTCTTTCTCCCCACCTATGTCCTGCTGATTAAGATCAAGCTATTGGCAGACCTTCCTCTTTAGCTATCCAACCTGTAGTGATATCTTCCTCCAGTGAACTCTTACAAAACAATCAGTTAAACTTGCTGTAGATGGTATAGAGTGTCATTACTTAATGTGTTGTTTTTTCCAAGTTAAATTGCAAACTTTGAGAACATGGAAATTGCAAACTTTGAGAACATGGATTGGTTTTAAACTACCACATTGTCTATGAAAGTGCCTTAAAATTAATAGTCTCAACAAACAGGTTTTTATTAAGAATGAATATGAAATTCTTTTATATCAGGTACCATTTTTTCTTTTTAAATTAAAGCAGAAAAACAGACATTGGCATAGATAAATTTTAAACAGGTTAAGCATATTTTCTGATAAAAAGTGTTGTTATTAACTGGAGTAAGTTGTCAAGAGAAAACAAAGAAAATGTCTCTATTATTTCTGAATATTCAACACACAAATTTCATTCCCAACTGAAAGTAAGGAAAAGACCTCTGAATTTCCTACTCAAGTCCACAAATCTATTAAATAGTAGAATTTAACCAAGTTCATATCAGTGGATAGAGTAGTCTCTTAGAATTTAAAAGTAGCTCCTTCCTAGTATAGTCTGCTGAGTTTTAACCTGTAAGAACTAGTGGGAAGGACTTAGTTGAATTGAATCACAGAATTTGAAAATTGAAAGTTATACCATGAAACAATCCCTTGACTGTAATTTGATAGCTGAGGAAACTGTGGTGAAAAATGCCACATAGCTAATTAATACAGATTTGGGAATAAAATCTAAATCACCTCAGTTCAGTTCAGTCGCTTAGTCATGTCCAACTCTTTGCGACCCCATGGACCGCAACACGCCAGGCCTCCCTGTCCATCACCAACTACCGGAGTTTACCTAAACTCATGTCCATTGAGTCGCTGATGCCATCCAACCATCTCATCCTCTGTTGTCCCCTTCTCCTCCTGCCTTCAATCTTTCCCAACATTA
>NW_011494902.1:13696596-13728796 GCF_000754665.1 Bison bison bison | reverse complement strand
TTTTTAAATTGAGTCAGCTCTTCGCATCAGGTGGCCAAAATATTGGAGTTTCAGCTTCAATATCAGTCCCTCTAATGAACACCCAGGACTGATTCCTTTAGGATGGACTGGTTGGATCTCCTTGCAGTCCAAGGGACTCTCAAGAGTCTTCTCCAACACCACAGTTCAAAAGCATCAATTCTTCCGCACTCGGCTTACTTTATAGTCCAATTCTCACATCCATACATGACCACTGGAAAAACTATAGCCTTGAGTAGATGGACCTTTGTTGACAAAGTAATGTCTCTCTGCTTTTTAATATGTTATCTAGGTTGGTCAAGGAGTAAGCGTCTTTTAATTTCATGGCTGCAGTCACCATCTGCAGTGATTTTCGAGCCCCAAAAATAAAGTCAGCTACTGTTTCCCCTGTTTCCCCATCTATTTCCCATGAAGTGCTGGGACCAGATGCCATGATCTTAGTTTTCTGAATGTTGAGCTTTAAGCTAACTTTTTCTCTCTCCTCTTTCACTTTCATCAAGAGGCTCTTTAGTTCTTCTTGACTTTCTGCCACAAGAGTGGTGTCATCTGCATATCTGCGGTTATTGATATTTCTCCCGGCAGTCTTGATTCCAGCTTGTGCTTCATCCAGCCCAGCGTTTCTCATGATGTACTCTGTATATAAGTTAAATAAACAGGGTGACAATATACAGCCTTGACGTACTCCTTTCCCTGTTTGGAACCAGTCTGTTGTTCCATGTCCAGTTCTAACTGTTGCTTCCTGACCTGCATACAGGTTTCTCAAGAGGCAGGTCAAGGTGGTCTGGTATTCCCATCTCTTTCAGAATTTTCCACAGTTTATTGTGGTCCACAGGGTCAAAGGCTTTGGCATAGTCAATAAAGCAGAAATAGATGTTTTTCTGGCTCTAAATCATCTAACATATCCTTTACCCTCAGAAGGTTTTTCCCCACTCTGAAGAGCTGATCATGCTAGAAAGTATGGTATCATCTTTGACTCCTACACACTTCACTTAATTAAAGAATTTGTCAATTCCACTATCACAAATACAAAATACTACTTTTATTAATCTGCTCATTTTTTCACTCTTCTAATTTAAATTTTCATCTTTCATTTGAGCTATTTATTATAATACCTATTTTACTAGGCTCCCTATTTTCAATACCCAATGTCTTTAATCCATTCTTCAAAGTTTGTTTGAAGTTGTTTTTGAAACACAGGGCAAATGGATAACTTCCTTCCCTTCTTCAGTTCATATTCAACCTTGTATCTCTTTGTTGCTTTCATAATGAGTCAGCATTTCAGTTGATTTGGCACCTTCCATGATCTAACCCCATCTTGCCTTCAATACTACTTCCCAGAATATGCCCCAGCCCTGGAAGATTGTTGACCCTTTATCCTCCTTTGCCTTTGTTCATTGTTTCCCTTCTACCTAGAAAGCCACTCATTCTTTCTTAGCCTGACAACATCATACACATTTTTTTTTTCAGCTTAATTTTCTATTAAATTTTAATTGCATAAGTAACATATATCTTTTAAAATAAAAACAACAGTTTTAAAATAATAGAACAGCAATTAGATGGACTCAGATATTTTCATATCTTAAATGATGGTAAATGCTGGGTTATGGAAATTCATATTCATCATGGATTTTGTATCTTGGAAATTGGTGTATTTGTCTTTGTGTATTAAATATAACACACTTTAGTGGGTATATAAAATAAATTGATTTGGTAAATTCTTATCAATGAAACAATTTTCCATAATCATTAATTATTACGGTAAAATGTTTTTTATGAATTTCTGGTTCACTATTATAATTTTCTCATGCCATCAGCCACATATATGCAAATGTACTTGGGAATCTCTGTAGTTTTCTATCATAGAGGATGGATAGCTCAAACTTTTTACTTTAATGTCATATTTACTTAAAAATACTAAGAAATATAGTAATTATTATTTCTAAGCATGCCAAAATATACTATTCCTCAATTATTATTAACATACTGGACCATACCCAGAGAAGATAAAACTTCCTATTCTTTCTCATAAGTTCTTTTTTTTAAAATTTTATTTTATTTTTAAACTTTACATAATTGTATTAGTTTTGCCAAATATCAAAATGAATCCATCACAGGTATACATGTGCTCCCCATCCTGAACCCTCCTCCCTCCTCCCTCCCCATACCATCCCTCTGGGTCGTCCCAGTGCACTAGCCCCAAGCATCCAGTATCGTGCGGCCATCTCCACCAGGAAGCCATCTGACCTTCTCTTTTGCAGGATTTCCCACTCATCCTTTTGAGGGTCTTTCTCTCTCATATTACGCTTAGTCACCTGCAGGTGCGTTTCTCCCCATTAGATTGTAAGCTGCTTGAAAGCAGTGCTGATGTGGAATTTTCTCACCACAGATCCTAGAATGGTCCTGAGTCAGAAAGAGTATTTTGAGAAATAAGAGCATGAATGAGAGAAAAACAACACTTGGGCTTTTCTTTTATATTTACAGGTTGACATACTTTTGACACCTGTCTGAAAAAATTATACACTTTCATCTTCCTTTATTCCAATCCCTCAGATAAGGAAGACTCAGTTACATTTGGTTGGTCTCTAGCCTGCATGCGCTCCTCTCTTTGGTCAGTCCACATTCTTTGTATAATCCATTTCTCATGGTACAAATTCCCTTCTTAGATCTTTTATAGTCCCCCAGGACCTAAAAGACAAAATCCACATTTCTTCAGATAGGCATTGAGAGGCATCACATCTCACCAGTGTTACACTCTTGTCAGACCAAATTCCTTGGTAATATCAAATAAGACTCACATTTATACTACATCTCAGTCTCTCCCCTTGCTATCTCTTGAGACCTCAATCTCTAACTCTCTTTCCTCCAGTTATCTGGATTCTACCTACTCTTCTGTTCTTCACAGCCATCTCACCTCCCATTTCCTTAATGTGGTCATCCTTGAACACCCCAAGCCACATCAATCTCTTCCTTCTCTGAAATCCCGCAGCCCTCAGGTGCACACCACTAATTTTAGCACGTTGAGTTGTTCCTCTTTATGTTGTTTGCACACATTTCACCTAGTTAATTTCATGGAGACAAGCAATTCCGTAAGCTATAAAATAGGGACATATTAACATGGTATGTATCTCATAGGACCGTTAAGGCAATTAAATAAACAATGTTATCTATTGGCCTTAGTATGTGCCCCCCAAATATTTGCTTTAATAAAAAGATTATTCCATGTTTGTCCCAGAGTACAGCAGTGACGCACGGTACGCATTATAAACTGGTAAAATGAATGAATGAATGAACAAATGTTAGGTGGAGAAGAAATGGACTCTGAAAAGGGAAGTCAAAATAGACAAAGCATTTACTGTGATGAGGATTAAGTCCAGTATTTTCAGAAAGTAAAACCAGGATTTAAGTCCCCGAAGTAAGAGTAGTATGTCACTACTTTTTTACAACAAAGTTACATTAGCAGCACAGCAAAATTAATGTATTGGAAGTAGAGCATTGCAAACCCTGACTTAAAGTAATAACTTTATATGTTGCATTTAATGTTTTTACACTGCTTCTAATGTTTTAAAAAATGAAAAATGTATGCTTTAACCCATAAAGAATAAGTTTTTGCAATAAACCTTACATCTTTCAGATGTTAATTAAATTCAAATTCAGAATGAATTACTATATAGAATTCTTGAGTGTATTTTTTAAAGCTATTTTCTGAGAAGATTAGAGAAATGGAAAAACTTGGGAGCATTATAAACATGAGTTTGCCTACATGTTAGTAGTAACAAGGATCTATCTTAGGTTCACGGTGATCATTAGCATTAATGCGTTTCCACGTGCATATCAAGACCTAAATAGGTCCCTGATGTTTTCCTCTTTGAATGTGTGAAAGTTATATTTACTCAGACAATCTAGCACTCTAGTTATAAAGAGCTATTAATAACCACCTGCAGCTTTGCTTCCTTTGCTGGAAAAAGGAAAACACCATACATCTAGGAACTGGGTAAGGCCAATTTAGGTCTCGGTTCTCAAGAACTAACTGTATTGACTGTAGCTAATAGTTGTTAAACATACTCTCAATATTTTAGGAATAATATATAAATGCTTTCACAGATAAAAAGCCAAAAGTTATTTTCAGATGCTCTAGATTCTAGAGTCAAATAAACTACATTTGAATTTTGTCTCTACCAATTGCTAGTTTCATGAACTTGAGTATAAAAAGCCTTCATTTCTACAATCATGTGTCAGTAAAGTGGAACTAATGATTCCTTGTGTACAGAATCTGATTGTAGCAATTAAATGGTATATCATTTTTAACCAAACAAAACGGTGTATCATTTTTAAAGTACCAAGTATAATGCATAACATATATTAGGTATGCACCCTCTTTTGGTTATTTTTGTGGTTTGTTTGCATCTGAAGTAAGCTTACCCATTTTTTTTTTAAGTATTTTTTATTTCTTTGGTTGTACTCAGTCTTAGTTGTGGCATGTGGGATCTAGTTCCCTGACCTGGGATTGAACCCTGGCCTCCTGCCCTGGGAGCCGGGACTCATAGCCACTGAGCCACCAGGGAGGTCCCACGCTTACCCGCTTTTATGCACTGAGAGATAAATGTACTCGGAACTATTTTCTCCCTTCACACTGGCTCCTCATTAACTTCTCTAGAATCCAAAAATACAATATTTAACAAATTTGTAATGGGAGGACTAACCAGTTGATTTTGAGAGACTTAGCCAATTAAATTCCTTTGACATCTTGGAAAACTACCCAGACAAGTTGTAGGACAAATTACTTTTCACTGCACTAAAGCTGCATTTGAAGTTAAAATAGGAAGATTAAAAAGGACTAGCTTAGCTTTCTATCTCATTCATCTTTATCTAGTGTCCTTTTCCTGAATGTAGAAGAGGATTTACCAGTATTTATTATATTTGTGTATAAGGACGTTGAAAGCTGTCAAAGACTTTTCCTTCACTTGATCAGTGACTAGTATCACAGCTCATATAAAAAATATTGGCACTGATTAATAATGAGTTCATTTTTAATTCAGAATTAAACATAACTATTTAAAAAAAGAAATCATATCTTTTTTTCCTTTCTGTCCTAGATACCAATTAAATAATATTTGTCACTTGTTAACAACCACGAAAGTACTTCACTTCATTCTTTTTATAGTATTTGTTGTGTGCAGAATTTGAACTGAGGTTCAAGAAAGAAACAACAGAAATAGAAGGTATAATCGTACCCTTAAGAAATGCAAAATCTTATGATGCCTTTAAGAAAGACAAAAATTACAATGACGTGAAGGTAAAATTTACAAATGAATAATTATGGCCTCATCAGCTGTTAAATCAGTAATCAATTTGGGAGACCCTACAAAGTGCAAAGCATTTTATTAGGTGTCATGAAACATACAGTGAATAGTCACTTTCATTAATGACATATTCAATTGAGTAAATAAAACAATGGTAGCTAAATAAGAAATATGTGTAGATGTACTAAAGACATGAAAATAGGGAGGTGACTTAAGAGACTGCAAATTTTAGGAAAGTTTTTTTCCAGGACAAAGGCTTGCTGAACATGCCTCTGTACAAAAGAGAGACAGAGGAAAAGGCTGAAAATGTAAAAGGAGTTGAGGTGAAAAACGGAGTAGGTTATCTGAAGAGTTGTGAGGGAATAGCCTTGGTAGCCTTGGCTGTGGGCAGAGACACATCTTTTCTAGCAATAAAATCAAAAGAAGAAGGGAGAATGATGGTAGAGAGACTTTGGTTGAATTTTAGGTAGTTGATGGGATTCACATCATAGAAGTTGCACTCTTGGAAGCAGGGAGAAAAAGAGACCATCAATTGACAGTATGGAAATGGACATAGGGTTTTAGTTTGGCAAGGCAAGAATGATACAAGAACAAGGGGAATGGAAGTGACTTCCAAATTCAAGGTGAACCAAGGCAGGCAAAATCAGAATAGGTGAAATGGCCTGAGGGACTTGTCAGGGTCTGATTATCACAATGAAGCACCTGTTTCAGGAGATGAGGAATTGAATGATGGGATGGAGCAACAGGCTGAAATCAGAGAGTGAAAGTTCCAAGTTTTGCTCAAAAAGATGGCGTTGCCCCAGGGTTGGCCATACCCAGGAGTGGCAGGGAATCCCTGTGCTTGGACTAGAGACAGTCAGAGCACCAAGCATCCGGGATTCTGCGATTCTGCACAGTAATGAAGTTCCCCAGAATGAGAGGAATGACAGCCTGGGGTAAACATTTTCATGGGATAAGTGTCATTGTACTTGAACTGTATAGGTTGTGTCCTAAGACGTGATAGTGGAAATGGATGACTTAAGACTTCAAAAAATTACAGTGACAGACTGGAGGCTTTTTGAGAGTCAAGGTTAAGTTTGCTCTTCTCCATATTTCCTTTCAGTAGGTGCAGTGTTTATACAGCCTCGATGGTTTATAAACAGGTTGCTTTTCACATTAAAGCATAAATGAATAAACAAAGAAGTGATGAACAAATTAATAAAACAGGCACTCTGATTTGAAATGGTGCTATGAATGAAGGAGTATTTTGACCCGTCTGTATATTGCTCTGAGCTTTAAGACAAATGAAAGCAAGAATGGCTCCGCTGGAAAGGTTTGTGAGGGATGGAATATTATCAAGAGATGACACAGTTTCATTTAATCTGAAGAAGCAGAACTCATGTAGGAGGACATCATTAAGCATGTGGGGGGGATAAACAAGTAATATGTGAAATGGGAAAGCAAAATGAACCGTGAATAAAGTGATTCTTGGTCTCTAGTCCTAAATTAAGCCTTAAAGACATTTTTTTTATTTACTAAAACCGTAATAGTTAATAAAAATTCTCCTTTGCAAGATGTTTCATAAAGTTATTTTTGAATTGAGTGCCTTTTGTAACATGATTCAAATTAGGAAATATAGAAAGGAGAAAAATACAATCCCTAAGTCTCTTAAGTGAAGCATTTGAAGAAATTTCATGATGTTTTTTCCATTTTACCCCAGTAGATTTAGATGCAGTCACTCAGTCAAAAAATAAAACAAGGGAGAGGGTTCAAGAGGGAGGGGACATGTATATGCCTATGGCTGATTCATGTTGATGTATGGCAAAAACCATCACAATATTGTAAAGTAATTATCCTCTAATAAATTTTTTTTTAAAGTTCATAGGATTCAGAAGAGGGAGGACATGAAAAGACAAATTGAGAAAAAAAAAAGTTTAAAATGTCATATTTATATTGAAGTTGGCATTTATATTGCCTTTCCCCTATTAATTTTATGGTGTCATAATGTTTTGTTTAGAGCTACTTATAATGTCAGAGCAATCTTTTCAGCATCTAAGACCTATTCAAATTATATCCAATCAGGCATGAATACAAACTAAAAAGGTGGGATTGTCTCTCTCTCTCTCTCTCATATTGACTCATTATGCTATAGTCCAAAGAGTAATGGGTTGAGTTAGGACACATGAATTCTCTACCCAGCTCTTCCAGAAATTATTTGTGTAACTTTCTACAAATCATTAGCTTCACTATACCTTCATTTTATCTGTTAAGTGAGGGCATTAGACTAGAAATTTTGGACTCCACCCACCCTATCATTTCTTCTAATGAGATTTTACTGGGAAGAATGAATAAAAAAAAAGGAAAATCATGGGCTGTGCAAGTTGCCGCTGGATGGGGAAGTTCTCAGTGCTCCTGCCTCATGATTCTAGATCTGAGTCTGGGGTCCTGGACGTGGTACATGCAGGCACACAAGGGCCTGTGCTCCCAAAGGCCTCTGCCTTGGTTTGATGCAGTACTGCCGCCATTTGGGGTTTCCCAGGTGACTCAGTGGTAAAGAATCTAGCCTCCATTTTGCACCGAGCCCCCACATTATATAGCCAGTCCTGTTTATACCTCACAATGTTAAGATAATCTGTGAGTATGAGCAGGATGGGAAGGGGTGGGATCAGGGATTCTCTGCCTGAATTACCACATAGAAACACAAATTCTGTTCAGGTGTACAAGATCTTTTGCAGGGATCTCAGAAGCAGTTGAATCCCAGGTAAAGAGCTACACCTAGATTTAAACTCTTGTTTGAGCAAGATAGAAAGTGAGGGTGAAAGCCACTCAGTCATGTCCGCTTCTTTGCAGTCCCATGGACTATACAGTCCATGGAATTCTCCAGGCCAAAATACTGGAGTGGGTAGCCATTCCCTTCTTCAGGGGATCTTCCCTATCCAGGGATCGAACTGAAGCCTACCACATTGCAGGTGGATTCTTTACTGTCTGAATCACCAGGGAAGCCCAATGCCCCCAAAATGATATTCAGAGTGATAAGGTTAGCAGGCTGCAATGGGTTAGGCTTCTTGCAGCATAAATTCTGTGTGTCATATCATTAGCATAGAAGACAGTGGAGAAATGAGAATGTTTTTGTACCTTTATTATCTTCTTGCTTTATAACTTTCCATTCCTCTTGTATCTCTTAATTGGAGTTCAGTTAAAACCTTTAAATTACCTAGGTTTCTTCTGGGGGCTTCTCTGATAACTCAGTTGGTAAAAAATCTGCCTGCGATGCAGGAGACGTCAGTTCCATTCTTGGGTTGGAAAGATCCACTGGAGAAGGGATAGGCTACCCACTCTTCTTGGGCTTCCCTGGTGGCTCAGCTGGTAAAGAATCTGCCCGCAATGCAGAAGACCAGGGTTTGATCTCTGGGTTAGGAAGAACCCCTGGAGACGGGAAAGGCTACCCACCCCAGTATTCTGGCCTGGAGTATCCCTTAATGGGACACCTGGGGAAGGGAAAGGCTGTCCACTCCAGTATTCTGGCCTGGAGAATTCCATGGACTCTATAGTCCATGGGCTCACAAAGAGTGGGACACGACTGAGTGGCTTTCACTTTCACTTGGGTTAAATAGTTCTCGGGCAGAGTTGAATGGAATGTATATGCTATGCTATGCTAAGTTACTTCAGTCGTGTCCAAGTCTGTGCAACCCCATAGACGGCAGCCCACCAGGCTCCCCTGTGCCTGGATTCTCCAGGCAAGAACACTGGAGTGGGCTGCCATTTCCTTCTCCAGTGCATGAAAGTGAAAAGTGAAAGTAAAGTCGCTCAGTTGTGTTCGACTCTTAGCGACCCCATGGACTGCAGCCTAACAGGCTCCTCCGTCCATGGGATTTTCCAAGCAAGAGTACTGGAGTGGGGTGCCATTGCCTTCTCCGGAAATGTATATAGTGTTAACCAATTGTGTAACAGTGAATTTACCAGTTTATCAGACAATTCATTTAGTACCTAAATACTTAACAAGGAGAGAGTCCTGCTGCTCTAAAGCATGTCATTTTCTTCCTGTGTATAATATTGGTCACAGTTTTATAGGTTGGGAGAATTTTGTCCTCTAGTCAGATCTGTCATGCAAATTAATGATAATTTTTAATTATCATTAAATTTTTTTTTCTAGTTAATTTCATACAATGAGTTTTTTTTTTCTTTTATGTTACCAGTTTATTGTGGTGATTGTTTCATTGCTAAGTCAGGTCTGACTGCTGTAACCCCTGCGGACTGTATCTTGCCAAGCTCCTCTGTCCATGGGATTCTCCAGGCAAGAATACTGGAGTGGGTTGCCATTTCTTTCTCCAGCATACAATGAGTTTTTAAAAAGAAAGCTGAGTAAGACATAGGTTCTGAGGCAAGAAAAACAGAAATAGCACTTGGCAGGTTAGACAGAAGGGTCATTTTCAGACCATAACCTGTGTACATCAGGAAGAACCTGTCACTTCCTGGTGAATGAATGCTGCAGTTTTACAAGCTTTGTTTGCGATTAGGAGCATCTATCTCCACTTCACAGCAAGAGTTCCCACAAGAAAGAACAGATATCCCAAGCTTCTTGAGTGTCTCCTTCATTCATTCAGCAAATATTTAATAAGCAGTTTCCCTTGTGATGTTGTCTGGCACCTCCAAAATATGTTTCCTTAATCTGTGTATGTGGGTCCTCCATCAGAAAACTGTGTTCCTTTGAGTTTGTAATTGAAAACAATACAGATAAAACTCTCTAGGCCTAGGCAGTGAATAAAAAGCAAATTGATTAGGGCAAAGAATTAATTGAAATGATGCAATTCTGAAACTTTGAGGATTCCCTAGAAAGTACATACTGGCTCATTTTATAGATGAAGATATTGAGATTAAAAAACATAAGTAGCTGAGTCAAAATGAGTAAGTTAATTATTTTAAACAGGGTCCAATCTTTCAATTCGGGGAAGGCAATGGCAACCCACTCCAGTGCTCTTGCCTGGCAAATCCCATAGACAGAGGAGCCTGGTGGGCTGCAGTCCATGGGGTCACTAGGAGTCAGACACGACTGAGCGACTTCTCTTTCACTCTCCACTTTCATGCATTGGAGAAGGAAATGGGAACCCATTCCAGTATTCTTGCCTGGAGGATCCCAGGGACGGGGAAGCCTGGTGGGCTGCCGTCTATGGGGTCGCACAGAGTCGGACACGACTGAACTGACTTAGCAGCAGCAGCAATCTTTCAATTATTGAGTATTAGCTGTGTGCCTGGCACTGTCCTAGGCACTGGAATGCATGCATGCGTGCTCAGTTGTGTCTGAGCCCCTCTGTCCATAAAAATTTTCCAAGCAAGAATACTGGGGCAGGTTGCCATTTCCTATTCCAGGGGATCTTCCTGACCCAACATTCTCTTGCACCTCCTGCACTGGCAGGCAGATTCTTTACCACTGCACCGCCTGGGAAGCCCAGGCATTGGGATACAAAGGTGAATAAGACCCTCTATGCCTCTGTTAGCTCGTGGGCATGTAAAGGAAGGATTATCATGTATGGGAAAAATTCAACAATTGAGACATGCACATGATATTCTGTAGAATGAGGGCATGAGCTCAGATTGAGATTGGCAGAAAGGCTCCTTGACATAGAATTAATTCTGTGTTGTTTCCCAAACCACATTACTGAATGCCTTACTTAGCCAGGGGAGGCAGAGAACTGAATTCCTAGAGTAACAATTCTTAAACTAGGCGTATATCAGAATCCCCAGAAGGGCTTATTAAAACACAGATGGCTGATTCGCATCTGTCTGGGGGTGGACCCCAAGAATTTGCATTTTGAACAAGTTCCCAAGTGATACTGATGCTGCTGACCTGGGGACCACATTTTGAAACCACTGTCCTGGAACATCCTTAAGTGTCTCTACTGAAAGCATATGGAAGAGCACTGACCTACTGGGCAAAAACACCATCCTTCATAAACCTGTCTAAAATGTAATAAAATAGTTTGAGTCTTTTTGGTAATAAACCAATTCTAAAATTTTAGATTTCACAGGTATATGAAAGGTAAACACATATTATCTAACTTGGGGATTTTTGTTTTAAAGGAGTGGTCTTCATACAAATACATAGCCACCAAAACTATTGAAGGGTTTGTAGTCTCTAAATCTGGATATTCATGATCCCCTAAGTAAAAAAAAAAAAACAACAAAAAAAAACACCTCACTTTAAAATTAGACACTGTCCCCAATTGGGCTGCTTCCTGCTGTTGGGGGAGGTATTTGATTCTGTAGAATACTACAGAGTCCCATCCCCTTGGAACTTTCTCTCCTGAAGCTCTTATACATGGGGAACACTCATTGGCATCTGAACGTGTGTTCACAGGAGAAAGCCATGTCAGAGCAGGCATGGAGAGACTGGTCCAGACATTGTACTAATTCACAAGAAGAGAAGAAAGCTTTGTCACTTTTGACAAGACTTTTCTGGCTTTACACACACCTCTGTAACACCTGGAGGTTCTGTTGGGAAGGCCATGTGGCTATATAATAACATCATCTTCCTCAAGGTTGCTTGTAGATATTTGGTGCCAGTGTGCATTCTGGAAGCCTTCTGCAGAAAGTCATGCATCCATTTTTAATGATAAAATATGTATCCTACATTAATTAGTCAACAAAGTAGCCATGAGAATTTATATTCAACAAATGAGAATATGGGCTTTCTTTAAACTAAAAAATTCAATACAAATGACTAAATCAAAATAATTTTCTGTGTTTTCCTACCATTTAAAATGTTGTTTAAAGAGAGCTTATATTTCAAAAAGATGACAGATAGAGTAATCTAGATTCAGGTCCCTTTGCCTTGACATTTGAAGTGAGTAAAAGCAGATATTATAAATATGTAATTTCTGTTTTATACTAAGGAAGTGTATATGTTTGTATTTGTTTTCCTCCAATACACATTTATGTATTTATGTCTGTGTATTGCAGAATCACACTCACTTTATGTACTTGTCTCTAAATAGGAGAATCACAGAGTAGAAAAGCAGTTCTCGGTCACCATCACTGTGTTCTATCCCTATGCACACGCTCTGGTACTAGTAGGCACTCAAAAACAGTTACTAAACAAAGGGATGGATGAATGATTCTACTTAGTTTTTTAATAGGTACTTGCTTCAGCTCTTCTAGACCCTCCAAAGTATTTTCTTTTCTAAAAGAATTATTCATTCATTTTGATAGTTATTAAAATGGCTTAGCATAATAGTCAAATATATTTCTTCAATTTCTTAATGAATGTGAAATCATGCTGGGTTATAGACCAGTGTTAATAGAGCACCTGTCTTCCTTCATGAACACATGCTTGTAACAAAGAAAGAAAATACATGGTGAAAGAATAAAAGTAATCAAAAAAAGGAGATGGAACAAGTATCAAGGTCTCATTATAAGTTAACTACTTGTAAACATATTAAGAATCTTAGGAGTTCTCTGGTGCTCCAGTGGTTAAAACTGTGCTTCCAATGCAGGGGGCACAGGTTCAATCCCTGGTCAGGGAACTAAGATTCCACATGCCATGGGGTATGGCTATAAAAAATAAAATAAGACTAATAAAAATAATTTTAGGGAAAGAAATACTTTAAAAAGAGTATTAAGAGTCTTTAAGAAATATTTATGAGGAGAACATGAGTTGAATGATTTATTAAAGAGACCAATAAATATCTTTTATTCAGAGATTTAATTTCAAGAGGTTAATTGCTTGTTTTTAGACAGTAATTTGAAAAGTCAGTCCATGTTGGTATTTATCATTATCTATTAAAAATATTAATATCTAAGATAGACATAGTGTTTTTATGAAAGTATTATTAACAACGTTAGTAAGAGTGAGCAACATATTTACAAGAAATTTGAGCTTTTTTGACTTAAAGGGACTTAGAAAGTTACCCTAACAATATTAAAACACATTTGGCTATGAGGAAACATTTTTAATTAATGAAGTTCTTTTTTTGGACAGAGGAAAGTTTACCAGACCTTAGGGAAGGCTGAGATATTTGCAAGACATCAGGGTAAATTTTAGGACTAAATGCAAAATCTCTGGAGAGGTATAGGAAGAAATTACTTGAGGTTTCTTTTGAATTTTTGCTATGGCTTGATCATAAATACCATGCAAATATCCTTTGTCAGTGTGTTTTGGCAGTTCTTCCAAGGAGATCGAGGAGTGAAGAGGATTATAGAAAAACAGAAAAGAAAATGAGGTTGATTTTAGACTAGAAAAATGCAGTGAGGAATTTTATAACTTTCTAGCAAATTTTCTACCTCATCCCTGATTCTGCTATACAGTATTACAAAATCTTTGTAAAAAACAAAAGTGCAGACTTCCAAATAGAATCAAAACATTTTCTTTCCCTACAGTTTTGAGAGTATCCAAAATTTAATTCCATCATTTATTCTAGAATGGTAACAATCAGGGTGTTTGGGAGTCTAGGAGACGGAAACACAGCATAGCCTAAGGTAGAAGAGGGAATTTTTTTGCTCACTGGGAGGATACAGGTGCCGACTGACCTCAGGAATAAGTGTGGCTAGAAAACTGCTGTCACAGCTTGTCATCTTGTCTCTGCTTTTCTTTAGGTATCTGCTTCATTTTCTCTCTTGATAAATTTTCTTATTTTACATGGGATTTATCAATTCTTTCATTCTACATCATATAGTTGTAGTCACTTGGAAAATATAAATCTGCCTTGGTGCTCTCTTTGGAAACAAGTCCTAAAATCATGGGAAAGGGATTGACTGAAACTCAGTGGGATTCTTGACTACCACTGGACCAATCAATGGTTTGACCTAGAGGATGGAGAGCTAAGATCACTTCACTTCAGGAGCAGATTAATCCACTGGATCTAGGGGAGCAGGATCATGCAACAATATGGCAGCTGCCTTGAGTACCATAAATCTTAGCAATAGGGACAGTGGGGAACCATCCCAAGCAAAGAATGTTGTGGTACTGAGTGGAGAAACCATATACTAGTAACCATATGTTACTAGCATCCATAGCAAGATTAGGGAAAATCACATTACATCCATGATGGTTATACCTAGTTCATAGAACACTAGACTCTAACCCACTTAAGTGACTCTAAATATTGAGATATATAACTAATAGCATATCTATACCACGTGAAGAAAAATCCTAATAGAGCAGATAGATTTAAATGATTGGCTTTCTTCACGAAACCCTTTTGAATACTCCCCTGAGTCCTATTAAATTCTTGCAAGTACTTATGATCACAACTACACAGTTTATCACATAATTGTTCTACAGTTACTTGAATAGTAGGTCTAAGTTCCTACACCTAACTTTTTTAAGAAGACTTCTGCACCAAGACTAGCATTAAGGACATTATTTATTCCAGATTCATTCCATAAATGATTCTTGAGTGTCTACTAATTTCTAGGCAATATATTTGATGCTCAGGCTACAAAGATGATCAAAGATGATCCTTAACAAGAGCACATGATTTGATATCTTTTGTCCCCAACACACTTGACATAGAAATCTAGTATGGCCAGATTTGATTTACCGAATGAATTGCCTCTCCAAATACCAGTAGTGTGTCTAGATGCAGTTTAGTTTGCCTATCCAGAAAATTCAGAATTTTCCTCCCTTTTAAGCTGAAAGGCTATTAATGCAAATCAAATTGAATTTGCATTTGATTACATTTCTGATGGAAACATTCATATGCAAATAAAAATTCATGCAAAGATAGCCAGATAATTCAAATACTTGCTGAAATATCAGGATAAAATTAGGATGATATTAAATGTATATCTATCCATGTTTACTAGGTTACAATAAGAATCTTCAAGTGGGACAATGTTCTTGAAAAATTAAATCGTTTCTTAAGCATTTGACAATGTTTAACTAGATCTGAATTTAGAAAATCACTACCCCCTTACTTTCTACTGCCATGGTGCTAATAAAGAAGTCAATCCCTGATCAGATCAGTTAAGTTGTTCAAAAAAGGTTCATTTTGGATCCACACATTTTGTCCCCTTTATCTTTTCTTGCACTTAAAAAACAAAAGCGACTTTTGATAAATCTGAAGTTATTTGGATGATCTAAAACAATGAATAAATAGTTTGTGCAAGCTGGCATTTCCTTCATACCTCCCTAGTGACTTAACGGTGCAAGTTCAATGACACCATCACAGTCACCACCAAGTATTCTTTGGAAAACATCCATGGCAGCATGAATAGATCAGAGGGAAGGTGATCTTAATCAATGTCCATTCTACTTAGAAAAGATGTTAAGACTGAAGATACTAAGAGAAGATTTAAGCAAAATTTCAAGATACAAAATCTTAAATCTACTTTTACACTTTCCAAACCTCTATTTGAAGGAAATACAGGTCCTGGAATTAGATCATTGCTCTTGTTAAAATTAACAGAAGTTAGAGAGGCAAAAGAGAAACATTTGAGATCACAGTATTCAGATTGTTAGCACTTAGTTTAATAGTCTACAAATGTAATGCCCCAGGTTTCCTTTTGTTTGATCCGATGTATTCATTCATAGTTTCAAACCTTTTAAAATGCCTGTGCTTCCTGCGGTGCTGATATCACTTAACCATCTATCGATGTGAAAAGCCTAAACCTAAGGGGGTGGGGTCTTCACCGGTCCCTCGTTGGCACATCCAAGCTTTCCCCAAATCTAACGCAACCACTTCTTATAATCTCCCTCACCATTTTTTTTAACCTTTATCTTTTGCCCAATCAATGGTAAGAGACTCCTAGCTGGTTTCCCAGGGTCTACTTTCCTCTTCCTGCAGTCCGTATCATACTGTAACCAGGGTTGTCATTTGAAAATGCAGATAACCGATTATTTCACCCCACCATCTTTCCTGCTTGATATCTTTCAGTGGCTTCCTGCTTTTCTTAGAAGAAAATCCAGATCCTTAGCAGGACTAGCGCACACTGCAGGCTTTGGTCTCTACCTTCCTCTTTACACTTACATCAAGCTCCCTCTTTCTCTCCATACTCTAGCAAAGTCCTTTGAGATTCTGAAATGCCCCATGTTCTTTCCAGTCACCACTGTTCTACCCTGGCTTCTAAAGTTAGTTAACTTCATGCTTCATGATCAGTTAAGGCTTTCCTGATCCTCCAGACTCCATCAGGTCCCTGTCAAGCCCCCTGTTACTTCTGTAATACCACCGTGTAACTTTCTTTCATAACACTTATTTGAGTTTGTAATATTATATCTATTTTTGAGACAATTTTGCTTATCAAAACAAAACATGATGCCTATCACATACCAGGCATTCAGTAAATACTTATTGATTAATGGAAGGTTCCACTTTCTAGTCTTCTCATAAACATTCATAACAGTAAAAGCCAAAAATAAAAATTGACTGGCTTGCTTGAATATCACCTTGCCACAAATTGCCGGGGAGAATTAGGATGACAAATATCAATACTATAGTATCTTTTATGACAGAGAAGGTGAGATGAAGAATGTAGTGAGATCAAGGTTTACTGTCCTCAAAAACTATGAAAGTATGGTCCACCATGGATTGTACTAGCAAAGGATTATTCTTCACTTACTTCTGGTAGCCACAACGTGGCACCCACTTTCCCAACACTGACTTATGCATAAAAGTTTTTACTTAGGATATTTAAGCCACAACTTATTTTAAAAACATAGCTGCTGCTGCTGCTGCTGCTGCTGCTGCTAAGTCACTTCAGTCGTGTCTGACTCTGTGCGACCCCATAGACACCAGCCCACCAGGATCCCCCGTCCCTGGGATTCTCCAGGCAAGAACACTGGAGTGTGTTGCCATTTCCTTCTCCAATGCATGAAAGTGAAAGGTGGAAGTGAAGTTGCTCAGTCATGTCCGACTCTCAGCGACCCCATGGACTGCAGCCCACCAGGCTCCTCCCTCCATGGGATTTTCCAGGCAAGAACACTGGAGTGGGGTGCCATTGCCTTCTCCAAAAACATAGCTAGTAGTTTCTAATATACAGTCTTGGGACACAAATTGCTAACATTGGTTTACACCTGTTATTCATGTCATGGGAACAGAGTCATAAAAGTCATATCAAAATCACATTGCAGGATAGCCAATTTCTTAACTCGATCTGTTACTTTTTATTTCTATCAGTGTGAGCTTAATTTTATTTTCAGCAGCTTTAAAATATTGAGCTAAACATTGAAATTTTAAGAAAAGATAAACTCCAACATTCCTTGAATTTTTTTTAACAAAATCTCATTATTATCTCTCCAGGAATATCCATCCTTCTGCATCTCTCTTGAATTGTGTAGTCCTGGTAGTCTGTGATGTTCAGAGAGTGGAGGGTTAAAAGCTTACCTTTAACAACAGAATGAATATATAGTTAGGAATGTTAAGTTTAGTGGACTATAAAAAATTAAATACACCTTTCTTTAAAAAAAGAAAGTTTTATATAGATTATTAAAGTAGCTTTGAGCTCATATTATCTCCCATGTTTATGGATCTTAGAATATAGTTCTTTTTTTTCATTTTCCCTGAAAAGCATTTTAAAATTTCTTTAATTCTTTGCAAACCACACAGACTAGTCTTCCAGAAAGAGGAAAATAAAATATGCCTATTTAACTTAGAGCAAAGTATCCTCTTTTTTTTTACATATATTATGAGAATAACCATTCGATCAGTAAGTGGTCATCAGCAACACTCCCTACAAATAAACTAGGTATTTGTAGTCTTTTTTGCAAGTCCGTGTGTCTTACGGTGATGCAGGCAGACGGAGGCTCCTGGGAAGAAGGCCCTGAAAAGACATTTCTTTTCCTTTTTACCATTTCAGTTAAGAATGCAAATTGCACATCAGACTTTGAGGAATACTTTGCCAAAAGAAAACTGGAGGAACGCGATGGTCATGCAGTCAGCATCGAAGAGTACCTTCAGCGCAGTGACACAGCCATCATTTACCCAGAAGCCCCCGAGGAGCTGTCTCGCCTTGGCACGCCAGAGGCCAATGGGCAGGAAGAAAATGGTGAGGCTGTAATTCATTTTTAGCCACGACGCTGACCTCTGCAGCTGTTACAATTACAAATGCACTACATGCCTGGGTGTTTACCTTAAAATTTGAAGAACAGCTGCAGAGGCATGGAATTTCATGAGCAAAGATTAGAACTGTAATTTTAGGGTATTGTGAAATTTTTTTGTCAGCAAATTTGTGTCATCTGTACATCCAATAAAGAACAAGAACAATTAGAGCCTATTTCTAAGAGATAAAAATATCTACATGGATTCCTATCTTTCCGAAATATTTCACTTTTGAGGGGAAAAAAAAAGTTTAGAGATTCTGACCCTCACCTTTTGTTCTTCTTTACGGGTACCCAAAAAGCTCCTTCACCCCATGAATCCCTGAGTCATCTGTGACTAAAGGTTTCCTACGAACTGTCATTCACCTAAAGAGAATTTCCTCATTTATCAGCTGTTTAAATTTCCCCCCCAAATGCTCCAGTAATTAATTAATTTTCCAGCGCAGTGTGAGCTGATGCCGACAAGTCTGTCCTGGGTGTGCAAGGGGACTGGCGTGCATGGAGGCCGCGTGCGCCGATGGCACCCTCGTGGAGCAGATTGCAGTGATTCCTGTCATACCATCCCGGGCAGTCAGCCCATTAGCTGCCATTGATTTACTGACCTTTTGGCCTGCTTCTCTCCCTCTCGTCTCTCGGCTACAGACCTGCCACCTGGAACTCCAGATGCTTTTGCCCAACTGCTGACCTGCCCCTACTGCGACCGGGGCTACAAGCGCTTGACATCACTGAAGGAGCACATCAAGTACCGCCACGAGAAGAATGAAGAGAACTTTTCCTGCCCTCTGTGTAGCTACACGTTTGCCTACCGCACCCAGCTCGAGCGGCATATGGTGACGCACAAGCCAGGGACAGATCAGGTGGGGGGTTGGTTTTAAGTGATTTCTTTCTATAATAACCCCTTAGAGAAACGATATTGCTTTGATTGGCAATCATTATTAATTTTTCATGGCATTTTGAAGATGCAGATCTTTTAATGGTAATAGCTTTAATTGAGGTCTAAATGATTTTTTGATGGTCTCTTCTAATATGATTTAATAGTCTTATGTTCACGATCGAATGAGTGTGTTAATTTCTAATTTAGAAATTTTATTTGCACTTTAACTTGACTTTAGTTTCATTTTTATGTTCCACAAAAAAGTGAATGAAATTGTAGCATTTTAATTATACATTATTAAACATCTCAGCAATTTTAATTCCATTTTTCACCTAGTTTTACTTAGTTTTTTTTTTTTTTTTCATGTAAAATCTAAGTCATAGTAAAAGAAGTGTGTATTCTTTCCATTGGTCACTTAACATCTTCAATTAGGCTATTTTTTACAAGCTGCTACTAGTTTATGAAATCTAATTAAGTGTTTTAAGGAAAATCAAAAAGCACATAATACATGTGGATGCTTATATAAACTGTATTAATACTCAAATGTGTATATGTAATAAAAACGATCCTTTCTTGATATTCATATTTGTTGCTAAATATTAAAATTACTCTGCCTTTTGGATTACTTGTGTTCAAAATAAAGATTCTATCTTCAACAGTATAGCTTCTTAAATCCTTAAAATGATTGAATAGGTTTGATTCACAGTGTCCCTTAAATGTTTTAGCAAAACTGGTTTTTATGTCCTCTTGGGAGAGTTCACTGCAGGTTGATATTATGAGGTGTTCGGATGGTAACAAAATTGATGTGTGTTAAGTCTCAATATCTGGCCCTACAGTTCTGGAATCACCGTATATAAACCTTGACACCATATCTGTTTTTAAAATTATTGAACAAGATATTCTCTAAAATTCTTACGGGCTTTATTTTCTTTGAATAAGGAAAATGAGAATAAGGAAACACAGTCAAGCAATGGCAATGATACTGGATTATGGAATTTCATTATTTTAAGAAAATAGCTCATGTAAATCATTTCATTTATATCTCATTGAACTTGTCACCTGCATGTTTTTCCAAGTTCAAGTTGTAAAAACCGCGCTTATATAGTTACACTTATGTAACAGTTTCTCTCCCCTTGCTTATATGAACAAAAACTCCAGGGGAAAAAAAAAGGTGCCTAGATATTTATCTAGCATAACTGCTTTAAATTTCACATGCAGAAGTGTGATTGTGCTGGCGCATTATGAATGGTAGCTTTGGTGTTGAAAAGTCCCCTCATTTGCTCATGGCATTTACAATTAGTAAATTAAAATGATTGTATCATATTAACAGTGGCACAACTAAAGTTTATAGTAGTCCTCTGAGGGCTGTGGGGGGAGACAAAGCAGCTGTTGCTGTTTGTTTATGCAACTCAGCAACATATGAGCGCTGGTCCCTCAATGGCGCTCGGCGGGCTGGGCTCCGCTTGATCTTTGAAGGTTGCTGCTGTTTGAACAAACCTCCCTGTGTCCCATGTAACACCATCTGTCTCACTAGGAATGTGGGAAGATTCAGCACACCCTAGCAGTTGTCATACCGTTTCTGTACTGTCTTTTTTGCAAAAGGCTTTTGTGTCATTGCTGCTTGAAAAAGGCTGGCCTCCTACCTTGAACATCCAGAGTGGATGACTGTATTTCTTTCTTTCTTTTTTTTTTCAGAATTCTAAGTCACAGTGCTTTTTTTCCCTTGTTCAAAAAGGTCAGCTGTGTTTGATTATATCTTTGCTGCTTTTAACTTGTCTTTTCAGCAAACTTTTTTTCTTTTTCGTCCCTACTCCCTAGCACACTACTCAAAAGGAAAATGACAGGTCGTTGAAGTCTTTCCTACTGGCCTGTGATAAAACTGCTCAAGCAGTTCTAGCCCAAGATGTTGTCTCTTACATTTGATAATGAATCAAATCTTACATGCAACATCTCAGGAAAAACAGGGTTTATATTTGCTACTAGCACTGTGAATGAGGTATTTAAACGTGCTTATCATGTAATAAAATATTTATAATTGAGGATTTTTTAATTTATGTGAGGTTTTTTTCTTTCTTCTTTAAAATTAGTATTGCTTCAGTATAAGATATGCTTTTACCTCAATACAGAAAAGAGAAAATGAGTTGTGTGTGTGGGGAGTTCTTCGGGGAGACTAGGATTTTGAGTATAATATTTATTTTTTTCCTTGACAAAATCATTGCGTTCCAACAGGGAATCTTCAGATTTTAGAATCTGCAGTAAACACAGAGAGCCACAAACATCTTTGCAATTATGCTTTCTCATCTCCAACGGCTCAAAGAAACATTTTGGAAAAGAGACTACAGAGATAATTCTAAAGCAAGTGTTGGATGCGCATGTGAAAGCACTTTTTTTTTTATTTGTTCCAATTTTATTGCCAACATTATCACTTTTATTGCAACTCTGAAAGACTGGGCAAATAAATAAACATGCACTCAAACCTTTTGGCCTGTCTGAAAATAGAGGCCTTTTAAAAATATTTGTAACAAATTTCCTTTGTTCCTCCTGCACAAAACTGATGTCAGTCTTTCTCCTTTTATAGCACCAAATGCTGACCCAAGGAGCAGGTAATCGCAAGTTCAAATGCACAGAGTGTGGCAAGGCCTTCAAATATAAACACCATCTGAAGGAACACCTGCGAATCCACAGTGGTGAGTAGCTGAGGCGCTGGTGCTTGTTTTTGCGTTTTGTTTCATTAGGAACGTTTCTAAAGATCGTATAAAATGTACACAACCCTGTTTGTAGTTTTTTAGAACTGCACATTCACGTCGTAAGCTTCGTGTGCCCGCTTGGCCTTGTGAGCCTTACGGTACCGCCAGTAGCACTACTAATAAGAGGAGGAGTGCTTATACTTCTGGAAAACTGCACGTGTTTTGCCTTCTTGTGAAATCTAGAGGCTCCTTTTTGTCCTTTAAAATGTTTTTGACCTGAAGAAACTCAGCTGGCAAATTCTGAAGGATATTCATTTTTTGATACCTAAACTTGAAAGAAGAATGTGGAAGAATTTTGGATAAGAGCTTTTGTATGATAAGTGTTCCTTGATTCCTGATAGCTATATTATTTTTTTTTGAAAGCTGTATTTTTAGAACAACATCTTACCACTGAGATTTCTTCTTTATAACTATTTTGATAGCTCTGCCAAGCATTTTATTACCAAATTGGATGCTAGTCAAAGGACTAGTTGGATTGGTAGAATCAATGGAATCTTCACAGAGTTGATTAAAGCCATGGCTACACTTTCCTTTAAATACTGTGACATCTTTATTGTACTATTGACCATACATTAATCTAACACTCTGTTTAAATAGGAGGCTGCCGAAGGCAAGACAAGATTTTGGATCTTGGCTGAAAAAGGCACAGATAGCCCTCACCTTCCACTGCTAACATCTTGAATTATGTCCTCCCAGGGTAGATAAAGCCCAGAAACAGTTATAGCCACATAATTCTAATCTAAGCACCTAGAATGTAGAGGTGCCCCATTGTGTTCCTTTCCTTTGATTGCACAGATTCTTGCCTGGGTAGACGATTGCAATTGTTGCCCCATCAAAAAGAAAAAAAATAACATTAATTTTAATTGTCATTTTAGGTGAAAAACCGTACGAGTGCCCCAACTGCAAGAAACGTTTCTCCCATTCTGGTTCCTACAGTTCACACATCAGCAGCAAGAAATGTATTGGCTTAATCTCTGTAAATGGCCGAATGAGAAACAATATCAAGACAGGTTCTTCTCCTAATTCTGTTTCTTCTTCTCCTACTAATTCAGCCATTACCCAGTTAAGAAACAAATTGGAGAATGGAAAACCACTTAGTATGTCTGAACAGACAGGCTTACTTAAAATTAAAACAGAACCACTAGACTTCAATGACTATAAAGTTCTTATGGCCACACATGGGTTCAGTGGAACTAGTCCTTTTATGAATGGTGCACTTGGAGCCACCAGCCCTTTAGGAGTTCATCCGTCTGCTCAGAGTCCAATGCAGCACTTAGGTGTAGGGATGGAAGCCCCTTTACTTGGATTTCCCACAATGAATAGTAATTTAAGCGAGGTACAAAAGGTTCTACAGATTGTGGACAACACAGTTTCCAGACAAAAAATGGACTGCAAGGCTGAAGAAATTTCCAAGTTGAAAGGTTATCACATGAAGGATCCATGCTCTCAACCTGAGGAACAAGGAGTTACTTCTCCTAATATTCCACCCGTAGGTCTTCCAGTAGTGAGTCATAATGGTGCCACTAAAAGTATTATTGACTACACGTTAGAAAAAGTCAATGAAGCCAAAGCTTGCCTCCAGAGCTTGACTACTGACTCAAGGAGACAGATCAGTAATATAAAGAAAGAGAAGCTACGTACTTTAATAGATTTGGTCACCGATGACAAAATGATTGAGAACCACAACATATCCACTCCATTCTCCTGCCAGTTCTGTAAAGAAAGTTTTCCTGGCCCCATTCCTTTGCATCAGCATGAACGTTACCTTTGTAAGATGAATGAAGAGATCAAGGCAGTCCTGCAACCCCATGAAAACATAGTCCCCAACAAAGCTGGAGTTTTTGTTGATAATAAAGCCCTCCTCTTGTCATCTGTACTTTCTGAGAAAGGAATGACAAGCCCCATCAACCCATACAAGGACCACATGTCTGTACTTAAAGCATATTATGCTATGAACATGGAGCCCAACTCTGATGAACTGCTGAAAATTTCCATTGCTGTGGGCCTTCCTCAGGAATTTGTGAAGGAATGGTTTGAGCAACGAAAAGTCTACCAGTACTCAAATTCCAGGTCACCATCACTGGAAAGGAACTCCAAGCCGTTAGCTCCCAACAGTAACCCTCCCACAAAAGACTCTTTATTACCCAGGTCTCCCGTAAAACCCATGGACTCCATAACGTCACCATCTATAGCAGAACTCCACAACAGTGTTACGAATTGTGACCCTCCTCTCAGGCTAACAAAACCTTCCCATTTTACCAATATTAAACCAGTTGAAAAATTGGACCACTCAAGGAGTAATACTCCTTCTCCCTTAAATCTTTCCTCCACATCTTCTAAAAACTCCCACAGTAGTTCTTACACTCCAAACAGCTTCTCATCTGAGGAGCTCCAGGCTGAGCCTTTGGACCTGTCATTACCAAAACAAATGAAAGAACCCAAAAGTATTATAGCCACAAAGAACAAAACGAAAGTTGGCAGCATAAATTTAGACCACAACAGTGTTTCTTCGTCATCTGAAAACTCAGATGAGCCTCTGAACTTGACTTTTATCAAGAAGGAGTTTTCAAATTCAAATAATCTGGACAGCAAAAGTGCTAACCCAGTGTTCGGCATGAACCCCTTTAGTGCCAAACCTCTCTACACAGCTCTTCCTCCACAAAGCGCGTTCCCCCCGGCCACTTTCATGCCACCAGTCCAGACGAGTATCCCTGGACTGCGACCATACCCAGGACTGGATCAGATGAGCTTCCTACCACACATGGCCTATACTTACCCAACTGGAGCAGCTACTTTTGCTGACATGCAGCAAAGGAGAAAGTACCAGCGGAAACCAGGATTTCAGGTAATGAGACTTTTTTTTAATCAGAAGAGAGGAGGTGAAAATTATATCACTTATGTGTATGTAGGAAAAAATCTTAGTGGAAAAAAAATCTAATGCTGTGTTCTCAGCAGAAATAGAGGAGTGGGTTTGAAGTTGAAGTTAAAACTGAGTGGGCTAGACAAATAAATGGAAAAACAGTGGGACCTTTTGCTATCAAGCAATTGTGCCTTAAGAAAAGATAAAGAACTTAATATTTATCATTAAGGTTTATTTAGATCGATCCATCTGCTTTCAGAATTATATGCTGATATGAGTATTTGGGGGGTTTCCCTGATAGCTCAGATGGTAAAGAATCTGCCTGCAGTGCAGGAGACCTCAGTTCAATCCCTGGGTTGGGAAGATCCCCTGGAGAAGGGAAAGGCAACCCACCCCAGTATCCTGGGCTGGAGAATTCCATGGACTGTACAGATCATGGGGTCGCAAAGAGTCAGACATGACTGAGTGACTTTCACTTCACTTCATGAGTATTTTCTAGGACTTACATAGAAGCTAAATGTTAACATTTTTGACAGTCACATACTTTTAGAGATGCTCACAATTTGCAATAATACATATGTAAATTTGATGTGCACTTGGTTTCATAGAGAACAGTTTATTTGGAAGAGTATTTTAAAAAATATTTTGTACATTCCACATGACTTCCTTTGTAGTTTTCAAGCTAGTGAATAATTTATGGTTTTTAAAATATAAAAGCAGGTATGTTTTAGCATCATGGAGTAAAATCCCTGTTTACAAAATAGGAGCATAAGTAGCAGTGCACCTCTGTAACAGCTGTTCCAGTATTCCAATTTACAGTACATCTGCCCTCTTTGTAAATGTATTTAAGCCTTTTTAATCTTCTCTAATATTAATTAGTGCAAACGTAGTCTAGGAAAAGTGAACTGTGGGCTAGCAAATGGAAATGTATGTTATCATGCAAGTTTGCACTCCTTTGGATCAAGACAAAATAAATATCAAGAAATTTAATAATTTACTGATCCACATTCATTATTGCTCAATGCTGAAGGCTGTTTTAACATAGATAGAACATTGATAAAAAGTGTTATTAATATTCCCTATTTCAAATTAGAAAATTAAATATAAAAATATAGCTCGAGGCCTTTAGTTGGTAGACATACATTTAAATAGATTGCATAATAATAACATTTTGTACCTAAATATAAAATTCAATTAAAATGGGGTTTCTGCAGCTACAGATCATTTCTAAAGTTAAGCACACTGGAAAATACACAAATTCTGATATTTAATTCTCACTCACAGATATTTGCTGATAGAAAAAAAATTAAGGAATATGAGGAAGTTTATGTTTCTCTCACCTTCAGAGTTGACCATTTTCTATCCTTGAAAAACAACAAGCTCTACCACCTAGGGCAGAGAAGGTTTATATTTTTGTTGAAATGTGAACCGTCATATATTGTTTATGGAAAATAACAGTTTCTAAGAACTAGATGGATTCATAGAGAGCACTTCTGAGATTCTCCAAATGTCAGCCGATGCAAACTTGTTTGTTATAAACACAAAGAGAAGCGACTGTGTTGAACTATGTGATTATGTCACAGGGAGAATTGCTTGATGGAGCACAAGACTACATGTCAGGCCTAGATGACATGACAGACTCCGACTCCTGTCTGTCTCGAAAGAAGATCAAGAAGACAGAGAGTGGCATGTATGCATGTGATTTGTGTGACAAGACATTCCAGAAAAGCAGTTCCCTTCTGCGACATAAATACGAACACACAGGTATGAGTGACTTTGACTAGCTAGTTAGAGCTTCCCGGCGTGCTGTACATTTCATAATATTTAATGAGTGCACTTGTGCAACATAAGATGTAGCATATGCTGATACCTTCAACAAGGAAGAAATAATGCTTTTGCCTAGCTCAGTAGGACTTTTTTGTTGCCTGTTTATTGGATCATTCATGTGTTTATGAGCCTGCTTGTCTTATATTTTTCAAGTTAGTCTGTACACCAAATTCACAAATCCTGTCAAAGATGTATTTAAATGGCCAGGGCAACGAAATGACATGACACAAGCCAGCTACAGAAAATATCTTCAAATTCTTAAGCTGTGATGAACCTATATGTGGAAAAATTGAACAATAAAAAATTCAGTCAATGCTGTATTTGTTTCATCATCGAAACATCAAGTAAGCCATGAGTGGCGGGGGGGCGGGGGGTGGTATTCAGTTTGGTTTTTACAAATTGGCCATATTTTGAATAAACTAAAAATGTTAGGACTGTGAAAGAAAAGACATAAGTGAATAATAGGCCAAATGAGCTACTGAAATTACTGATATTTGGAAGACTAAAATACAACTTTCTAAATGTAGACTATTTCTTTCCAATTCATGCATTCCTTTTCAGGAAGAATTAAACAGGGTTGACAAGATAGCTTGATTTTTCCCTATAAGTAGAGAGAGAATGGCTTAATTTTTCAAAAGAAAGCCAAGGGCCATAAGAAGAAGCAGTATTTGTTCCCCAAATCCAAGATCTGATCTATTATGTGCTGGACCCATACCTGTGTTCCCTCCCTCCTTCCCCCTCCCACCATTAACCAAAAAATAGCTCTGCTTCATCCCTGTTCTTAATCCATCTCCAGCTTTTCTCCACCAGAAATGTGGTATGCTGCACTGGGCCTAGGTGGGAAAAGAAAGAATGTAGGATTGCAACCAAAATACTGATGGCTGGAAATTATAGGAAGGTTCTCATTTTAAACCAAGATGTCTAGTATCAAACATTTTTAAAATATAGGGGAAAAAATTAACCTAACATAAATGCTTTTGGGGGGAAAGTGATGAAGATGCAAACAAGAACAACAAAGAAAAGGGAATGTGAATACTTCCTGTCACATTTTGACCGTCTACATCCATAGTATCCTTTTTAGCGATTGAAAATGATCCTTGGGAAGCATTTGTACTGTCACCTTGCCTTACTCCTCACTGGGCACGTGGCAGAGGCCGTACAAGTGACCACAGTCACCTGAGGCTGTGGAAAAGTTGGGTGAGTTTTGCAACATTAAACATTGAGGGTATTTGTGAAAAGAACAAAGTTGATAAATAACAGCGCTCTTATTTCAACCAACCCAGTTTTCTTTTTCTTCAATTGTCTGATACTAATTGCCATTATTTTGAAAGTTTTACTACTGATACTTTAAAAGCAACCTAATTTAAATAGCAAATCCCAATAGTTTTTATACTTATGTGACCTAATTCAATGTTTGAAACGTCAGTTTTCTTACACTTGTCTTTTATGATACATATCAATAGATATTTTCTTTAGTACCAAGTCCTATTTATGTATTATAGATTAAATATATTTTTATACCTAAATTTACTTTAATATCTTAATCAACCTCAAATATATTTTGTATTTCATTATTCAGCTACAGTAAGCACATCATTGAAGGCATCTTTCCCTCTCTGATTGGTTTTATTATATGAACATATGTAAACTCTATCATTTACTAGAGGGTGAGTGCAAAACTTTTATTTTAGTGAGGGCTGTTATACATATTGACATCCAGCCAATACCTTTATTTCTTACAAATTAGTCCATAAACTCCAAGGTGTATAGATAGTTGAGAGACACCAAAGTTGACAAACACAAATATGCATAATCAATTTGAAAAATATACTATACTAAAAAAATGTTCTGATCCTTTAAGATGTGAGAAAATCAGCTGCCTAGAAACATTGCCTAGCAACAAGATGCTAACCATCCAATGATTTCTCTAAACTTGTGATTAATTATTCTCCTGTTGGCTTCCCAGATTGTCAAGTTTCCACTGTGTAAACTTTTTTGGTCTCTTGACCAAACATCTCGTGACATTTTCTACTGTCAGTGTATTAGGTTCTATCAAAGTGAAGTTCTTCATGAATTTTCTATCACTATGATATATGTGGAAATTTAGCTTACTTTCCTTCCTAACTGGGCCCCACAAGCCTTTTATTTGTTTATATTAAGGACTAGTAATACTTTGAGAATGTGTTAAAAAGAAAATTATAAGGAGAACAATCTTTGGGTTGATTGATTCTAAGGTTGGGAAATGAGATTGAATGGTCATTTGATTATGTGTTGATTATGAATGTGTCATTGATAAACTGTATTTGTTATATCTGTCTACAATTTAACATATAAAATAGTTTAAGAAGGAAATTATGAGCTACTTATTTTCAAGATTCTGTGCTCTTTTACCTCAGCCTGTTTATTTCCTAAGCAGACACCAAAAATAATAATCCTTAATTCTCCTTACCAATGGCTCATTGCTTGCTTGCTTTTCCTGGGAATTGGGACTGGGACAGAGGAAGAAAACCCTACATAAATGTTGATTTCAATAGAATTAATTGTCACAAACAAGGAATGAGAAATAAAAAATCTGAAACTCTTGTTAAGCACTGTAAACAATTCACTTATTAAAAAAAAAAAAAGAATTCACTTAAATTCCACTAAAATTTAAATCTGACATCTATTGAGTACTTTCTCTATTGAGAAAGGTAGGTGCTTTTAAACCTACTTTATTTAGAAAAGTAATAAAAAAATGTTCCTACTTTGGAGTGAAGGTAAAGTTTCAAATTACCCAGCCAATTTTGTTTTTCAGTTACATGATAATCTTCTTCATACCACAGACCTTTCATTTATGAATTTCAGTTATTCTGTCAGGTGAATCATGAACCTTGATATTAGAGGGAAAAAAAAAAACTTACCCTGTAAAAGTTTTTACTTACTCAATATCAGTTTGGATGTTTTTTTCTGAATTTTGTTCATGTGGAAACTTAATTCCAGGACATCTTGATTTGAATCAGGTAAACCAATCAAGCAATTTAAAAAGAGATAAATGGCCAAGTCAGTTCCTATTTAAACTGAATGTATTAAATGCTTACCAGTGAAATTTCTGGAGATTAGTAGAATATTTAGTGCAATTCTAAAGCTTCTGCTCTCAAATTCTGTCTTTGGCATGACATAATAGCTGAACATTTTTTCTTTTAGGTTGTTGGTTCATAATGTAGAATTAATGTATTTTAATATAAGCATGATATTTATGATCAAAAGGACTCCCTTAAAATCAACCGCCTGTAACTATCGAATATCTATGGGCTACGCCGGTGCCTCAGTGGTAAAGAATTCGCCTGCAATGCAGGAGACACAGGAGACGTGGGTTTGATCCCTGGGTCAGGAAGATCCCCTGGAGGAGGGAATGGCAGACCACTCCAGTATACTAGCTGGGAAAATCCCATGTACAGAGAAGGCTGGCAGGCTACCATCCACAGGGTCGCAAAGAGTCAGACACAACTGAAGTGACTAAGAATGAGCACACATCAAATATCTATATCTTAAAGACTTCAGTTCAGTGGGCATCCCCGAGGCATATCTAACAGGCCTTGAACTTGTCCTTGAGAACGCTCATTAAGGACATTGCTCTGTGTTTTGTTCCTTTGGAAAAGAGACAGCCATATCAACTGTGATGTTTGTTCACAATTATTCACACAGCTGATCCATGTAGTGAACTAACCAATCAACATTCCTGGGCCCTTGAACTTCTGAGACATTAAGAGAGGTTGCAGAACAGTTCTGCCCACATGCATGTAGCAACTAAAGAACCAAGAAAGTTTTTAGTTTTTATCTGCAATTTCTCTTCTCTCCATTCAGATTCATTTCTTCCATGTACTTTGCTCCTGATACATGCATCTTGCTTACAACTTGGGAAATTACTGAACCTGTACTAATAAATACAAATAAAAATATCGAACATTCATTGAGTGCTTACTATGTGCAGTCCTTGAACTAAACACTTTACCTACATTGTCTCCTTCACTCTTGGTGCCCAGTCTACAAGTTAGGTCCCCAAATGATTTCCCTATTACCAACAAGGACCCTAATCCTCAGAGGGAGAGGTTAACATGCCTTAGGCTACACAGCAGGTCTTAAAAGATGGATTTGAACCTGGGCAGTCAAACTCTAGAATCCATCTTCCCTATCTAACTCTGCACCACCCTGGCTCTGTGAATGAATTACCACTGTCAGAATCATCTTATCCTAGCTCCTAATAGCATTTTTTTAAAGGTCCAAGTAAAATACACACAAGAGAGATCAAATTCATATATAGCAACTTGAGGTTTTCTGGGAGGCAAAACCTCTGTCTTTTTCCCAAATGCACTTCTGCTTCCTGTTAAATTACCTTCCCACCCGGTGGTCTTGTCAAATGAAAAAGCACACTCTCTTTCCAAACTCTTGGCACTCCATTGACATTCTCTTCTGTGTTATCTACTTTACCTCATTCAATACATCTTTTCCAAAAGTTAAGTTCTTGTGTGGTTTGAATTACACTTTTTTTCTTCAGACTACAAGCGGCCTTGAAACAGATTACTAGAATCTTCTTTATTTCCAATACTTTCTATTTTTTTTCCTCTTACAGGTAAATAACTTCTTCCTACTCTAATATTGTGGTTTACCACATTTTATCACTTAATTTATCCTGGATGTTACAATAAGATAAAGATCATTAATGAACTAACATAGAGCATCCAACAGCATTTTCTAAATAGTAGCATGCCCCAGAGGCATTCAATAACATTATTAAAGATATTTGATTACTAATTGAGATTATATATCACCATATACCTGAATACGTGAAGTGTGTAGAATGGATTCCTAATCTGAATGTCACTTAGCAAATGAAAATGGTATTGAATCTACTCATGCTGGTTTTCGATTTGCTGAAATGCGAATTTGTATTAGGAAATATAAGCACATAACTTCATGTATGTTATGATGATACATACTGCTCTTCATGACACATTTCTGACTTTAATTCTGGAGCATCAGTCTGATAAATTTTTTTTGTCAGTTCTATTTTGGAAATAAACTTTTAAGTATGGCAGCTATGGAAGGTGTTGAAGGCATTCCAATGCTATTTGTGGCCTGGAATCAACCAGATGTGTTTAGGCTTGGCACCAGTTTCAAGTTCCAAACACTGGTTAGACACTGCCTGGAATGCCAAAGGAAATACAGCATTCTCTAGCTGAAGAGTATTTTAACACTCAACAAGTGGCTGACATCTCATGGAAAACTTTAGAGGGAAAACACTGTTTGGGTTAGTTCAGCCTGCATGACATCTATCTTTCTGCTTTGTGTTTTCAAATGATTTCTTCTCTAATTTGTATTCTTAGAAGCATATGGCTGATAAGACATTCTTAACATCATCTTTCCTCTATTCCTGCTCCTGCCTGACTTGGCAGTTTGCTCCTGTTTGAGCTATAAAGCCCATTTCCAAAGCAATCATTTATGCTGTAACAAGCAGAGGGTGTATATGGCAAAGTCAGCGATGATGCCATCTTGATCATTTTTATACAAGTCCTTGTTTTTAAAAAT
>NW_011494902.1:13656596-13691596 GCF_000754665.1 Bison bison bison | reverse complement strand
ATAGGGTTAGCCAAAGTGATGGCACCCTCATTAACTGTAACTCCACTATTCTATATTCAGCGACATTTGTTTCTAATGATTAATTGGTTCATTCACTTGGCCATTAAATCAGAATGACCATAACATTCAGATTTATATAATAGCAAGCTTGACAAACCTGAATGGGGTAGAGATATGGAATCTCTATATTTCCAGCATAGAATAGTTGTTTCTAGACACTTTATGTCAAGAGGACATTGGTCAAATTATTATGGCTTTAAATAGCACTCCTATAAATTAAAAAAATTTTATACATGCAACAAAACATTCCTACATTTGAAGACATTAAAAAAAAATCACAGGTGACTCATCTGGTCATTTTATATATTGATAAATATCCTGACATATATGTGAACACATCAAGAATCATATAGGTATACCAAGAGGCAATTTATGTCTCTTTTAAGTCTGTACTGACATAACCTAATATACTAAAATGGGAAGGGGCGTTTAGTCACAGAAATATACATCGTGTAACAAAGATGAAAAAAATACATGGCTTGTGCCCATCATAAAAAAGATTCAGACTGAAGGCTTAGCTTTGGTTTTTATTCAATTAAATTGTTAAACTGTGCACAGTGATTTTTTTTTAGAACTTGAGACATTTGTGATGTTGGCTGTTTAAATCTTTGTTACCTTCGCTGTGAATTGAAATTGTACATATTTAGTAAATCATGCAGACAAAACAAACTTTTTAGACAATATTTTTATTGGAGAGTTTTCTTTTCCTGTATCCATGTTAAAAAAAAAAAAAAGACCTCCTTTCCCAAAATAAAAATGTCAATACTAAATTTAAAGAAGTATAAAGGAATGATTGCTTCCTTTAGAGCTAAATATTTAAATAAACATGGAGATAATTGGCAACATGTTCTTTTGGGCTAATAGGCCGTGTCCAATTTTTTGGGTCTGATGTTTCAGAGGGCCTCTTTTTTCAGGGTTGAAGATGATATATTAATCTCTGAATTAAACAAATGCTATTAAATAACAGAAATAAATCCCTCAGTCTTCATTTGTATATGAAATATGGAATTAGAGAAATGACACTGAGATGATGTGATGCTGAATATGCCACCAATCAAGACTTTCTCTACTAAAACAGTCACCTACCACCTTTAATCTAGTATGACATGCTAAAATGCTCCAAAATATTGAAAATATAAAATTAATGGTACTATTCCCATTTGGCCTTGAGATATGACAAAGATTCTAATAATTTTAGTCAAAGAAAATGATGAGTAAAACCCCATGAAGATTAAAGTGGTGACAAATGATCTTTTAAGTATTCTAATTGGGCTTTCTCATTCATATCTTTGATTCTACAGAAATTGCAAATCCTGATGATCCTGATTTGTAAGTGCACCCAGTCAGCTTTTCTGTCTCTCACGCCACAGAACATGCCTGTTAGATTTGGAACGAAGGGATAAGCCCCCAAAATGTTAAAAATAGACTACTGCCCTGGCAGGAAGTTTAGCATTGGCAAGCACAGAACTTAGAAGGAACTGATCTAACATAAAGAAATATTCAGAGAAAGATGTGTGTATCATGCTCCTGTTGTGACCATTTTCAGAGCAAAGGGTAGTAAGAGAGAGATACTGAGAGAGAGAGACAGTGAGAGAGTGTGTGTGTTCTGCGCGTGTATAGATTGCTAACTTTGTGCGTGTGCATTTGAACAGCTAGTAATAAAAAACAATACCCCAAAGATGGAGGGACTATGAAGGAGTGCTTGCGAGACATTTTATGTATTTATATATTACACAAATGAAAACACTTAAAATGTTGATACTGAAAAAAATAAAGTTTCACCAAAAGATTCTATATCACTTCTAAGGTATGCTAACCATAAAACGGGCTTCCCTGATAACTCAGTTGGTAAAGAATCTGCCTGCAATGCAGGGGACCAAATAGACATTTATCTTTACTTTTTCTCAGAATCTCATATTTTAGTTTGTGACCTTTCCTTAAAGGAGAGTCACTTTTATCCATTCCTAAAACAGTCTCATTAAAGGGCAAAGAATTCCAGTTACATTTCATTCTAGTTTTGTTAAGGGAAAAGAAGACTACAGTCTTCAAATTACTTTTTAAAAGAATATAGAGGAACAAAGGAATATAAATTTAGAAAGGAAACTCAAGAACATCCCTAACGAACTCACAGAAAACATCATGTGTATTTAGTGACCACAAGCAACCTAGACCTTGGTTTTTATGTCTCTTCTGAAAGATACCACTTCCAACACAAATGATATTTCCAAACCCTTAGTGCAGCCCAGGAATTGGTGCAGACAGAAAGAGAGAACACCAACTATTGAATAACCCTTAACCACTTCCTGAGGTCCTGAAGCATTCCGTGGAGCTCTACCACTTCGTTATTGAACATGCTTAGAAAGTGTGAGCTCATGGGTTTCCGGCTGAAGGTTCATCTAAGCAAGAGGGGGAAAAAGAGAAGTACATACCACCCTGCCCTATTTGTTTTAACACTGAAAATACCATTGCTCAGAGAGTAGGCTTGAGAAGAATCAGCCTAACATCTAAGTAGACACTTTGCACCTTTTCTTTTGCATTATAAAGTGTTTTTATATTATCAAAGACAATTCCATGAAAAGGAACAGTTCACTTGCTTCAAATGGTGAGGGAACATTCGAAAAATGTCTTCCCAGGATATGAAGTGTCCCAACCACACTAACTCCTTAAAATGTACTACTTTGTTTTTAAAAATAAAAGTTGGAATAATGATTTGTACAAATCCTTTTCAAGGAATTGTCATGATCCCTTGGGTCAGATATCTTCACCTATAAGTCAGCCTGTAACTGTTATAAACCTGATCAAATTGTAGCATACCTGGTGTCTACACTGAAATAGTAAAAAATCTCGTTCTCAATAAAATTCTTCTATGGACTGAGAGGAAGAACATCCTGATGGTTATAACACTTAGAAAAATAAAAGCAGTTAATTAATCTACTGCCTGCACTTTTTAGATGAGGAAACTGAAATCTTCATAGACTTGAGACTACGCTCATTTATCTTTACCCCACAATGATCTAGAAAGCAGTTAAGCATAGATTTCAGAACCCTAGTCTCCTGACAATGCTTTCCACAACACATCACAGTAAAATGCTCCTTTGAATGATGTGGAAACATCAAAAGGAGTGAGTTAGTCTGCCTGCTTCCTGCAAGAAGTTCGTTCTGGTCTACATGAACTCTTCCATGCAAGAGTGGAATGAAAATAAGCTACTTTGGAAACCCTATATTACTCTAAGATCACATCATCATCTGAGGGCAGTTAACCACGTCTGGACTGAAGTCTCCTTTCACTGAGAGCCAGAGACAAGCTCAAGTTTGAGAAATGCTCTTTAAAAATTACTAGCTGCTGTTCGTCCATTTTACCCACTAGTTTGCCCAATTTTTGACAGTGCTTATGTCCACTGAGGAGCTGTAGTTCCATCAAGGCTCTCCACCCACAGTTTGCAGCCTGAACCCACTGTGTGAGTCCCCAGGGCTGTCCTTTCTCTAGTCACAGCTTTTTCTGAACCCCGTATGCACTGAATAACCCAGAGGGGGTCAGAGGAAGAAACAGGCTGTAACAGGAGTAATTGGAGATTTATAAATCTGCAGCAGGAAAACTGAAATAGGCTGAAATACATGGAAGAAAATTAGAGAGTGGAGGAATACATATACCCTCTCATCAAAAGCTCTGGCTCTTCACATTCTGGGCCTCAGAGAGGAGTAAAGCCCATATCAACTTGTGGTTACTGGCAGAGCTGAAACCAGAAGCCAGGTCTCCAGTTATGGTATACACGCTGTTGTTGCTTCTCCAGATGCTTCTTCTACCTCTGTTCTATTTAGTGGCCCTAGAAATAATAGTAATAAATAACAGTTACAACATTGATGGTAATTCAGTTTACTGAGTGCCCACCTTGTGTGAAGCATAATACTAGGTTTTATAGGATATACAAAAACAAACAAGACTACTGGCCTTAAGTTTCGTATACTCCATCAGAGACAGACATGCATAAAGAAGTAGAAAGCTGAGCTCCAGGTTTCACAGGGAATGTACCAGTATCAAAGTCTCAAGCAGGCTCCCTTGTGTACACCAGTGTTTCCCCCTTTAAAACACAAAACAACACCCTTCCCTTACTAACGTGCATCCCACGGAGTGATGCTATAGGAGATGCAGTTTTATGCCCTAGGGATTCAGCAGTGATCAGACAATATTCCCATTCTACAGGGACCTACTTTCTAGTGGCGAAGGTACAAACCAAAACAATTATATAAGTCCACTTCACATACCGCTGTTTTGACAAGAATAAAAAGAGGTGGTTTAACAGCAAATGAGATGGGATTGGAGGACAGGCAACCTCAGCTGGGGTGCAGGGAGGGGAATGTCAGGAAAAAAATCTAAGGCTGTATTTTCTGAGTGGAGCCTGAGGGGTGAGAAGTGAACCAGGGGAGGATCTGGAGTGAGAGTATTCCAGCAAGAGAGAAGAGAAAGATGCAAATACCTGAGGCAAGAATCAGTTTGGGTTTTTTTAGAATTAAAAACCCTGGTCTAATAAAGCATAGCAGAAAAGGAAAGATGAAGTCAGACCAGTAAGAAAATATGTCTCAGCCGTTTGAATGATTTCCAGTGTGATCTCCTGTCAGGAAACATTCAAGAACAACTGGACAGGTAAAGTTAAAAGAATGTTAAGGAGTGAAGTTCTTAGGTTCTTTGGTCCCATGTCATGTTTTCAGAGCTGAGGAATGGAATTCATGAATCTGTGAGGTTTACCCTGTGGGAGTCGGAAGAGCTGTGTTATTATTATTCCCAGTGAATAGCCCAGAAATGAATTTAGCAACCTGATTGCAGTTTAATCATAATTCCTTTCCCTGTAAAATGGGCAGTATCCTTCTATGTCCCTCTGAGTTAACAATAAAAGAAATCTTATTTCTCAGACTCTCTCAGGATCACGTGCCTTGTGTCTGGTCATAGGCAGATCTGTCATCCTGGAAAACAGAAATGGTAAAGGAAGTTTGTATCTTGGAAATGAAAGAACCTGCTACAGCAAGCAGGCTGCCACAGTGGCTCACTACCCTGAGACCCCTCCCTGATCAACAAGACCCAGCTCAGTCCCCACGTTTGCCAGTTTGCTCAAGACAGCCATGCTAGAATCAGGCATGAGCAAGGGCCCCAGCCATCTCTCCTTCCCTTGAACTTCTAGAAAATATAAAAACTCGCAGAGCTGAGAGAGGAGCCAATAAGAAGTAAGGAACATGCAGCAGGTGGTACCATCTGTGCCCGGCTAATTCCAGCCAAAACAATCTGCTCCCTAGAGTTCCCAGTTGTGGAGAAGGGAAGAGAATCTGACAGTGGTGGAGCCAGGCAAGGGGAGTAATAGGGCAAGTGCCGAGGCTATTATTCAGACGTTCAGCCGGTTGGGGAAGCAGATTACTGATGCCAGTGAACTATTATCTCTCTCCTTTTTCTCTTCACAACCACTGTGGGAGATTCTTCCAAAGTCTCGCTAAGCTGGCAGGGATCAGATCCCACACCTGTGAGACAGATATGCAGGCATCCCTGGGAGTCTGTCACTGCCGAGATGGGGAGGGACAAACATCCCATAACAAGACGAAGAAGCACAGCCCACCCCAGGATGGAAAAACAAGGGGTGGGGGGAGCTTATGTTTATTTTATTCTATTTTCCTAGCAACCGAATTCTCTCCCTCTCGCCTGTTCATTCTTTGAAAATCATCCATGGTTGAGAATGGGATTATAGTCCTTGTTGATCCCCGGGTTGGCACCGTTTTTTAAGATAAAATTCTTCCACTTGATGGACTTCCTCGTGAGGGGCAAATCTTCTCTCCTGGCATGCTTACAATCATGGGATGAAAAAAAATGCAAGCAATGCAAAGATAGATCAAATTGTCTGTGGTAATAACTTTCCTTTCAGAGAGTAGCAGACAGAGAGGAACCACTCTTCTCACAGATGGAGGAGACAATGATGATTTGAGGGTCATGGAAACACCTGTCCACTCAAAAAGAAAATGTCACCCACTGCAAAATTTCCGCCGTCACCTATCGGTTACAGCAGTGTCTCCAGGAAGTCATCTGTTTGGTGCAAATACTTGGGAGGGGTGATATTTGCCAATCGTCATCTTCCCTTAGATTAATTGATCAGTTTATAGCTGAGAGTTGAGTCCTGAGGGAGTAGGGCCCAGGCAAGACCACCTTTATTGGAGAACAGAAGGTCTGGATTTCAGGTAAGGACCCAGAAAACTGGGACTTTATGGACCCCTGAAGGAAGGGGAGATGGTGCCTAATACTAATCCTCTGCTTGAGCTGCTTTGTGTTCCCCCCAAAAAAGTAGGCTAAGTCCTAAGCTCTGATACTTATGAATGTGACCTTATTTTGAAATAGGGTATTTCCGGGTATATTAAGATGAGGTCATTTGGGTGGGCCCTAAATCAATATGGATGATATCCTTACAAGAGAGGGAAATCTGGACACAGACCCATGCAGGGAGAAATCAAAGAAATGTGTGTGAAATCAAAGAGATTGGAATGAGGCAGCTGCAAGCCAAAGATGCTACCATCCCCAAAAGCTAGGACAGAAAGACAGAACAGCTCCCTCAGAAGGAAGCAGCCCCATCCACACCTTGATTTTGGACTTGAAGCCTTTAGGACTATAAGAGGATAACTTTCTGTTGTTTTAAGATACCTAATCTGTGGTACTTACCGCAGCACTAGGAAGCTAATACACCCCCCAAACAAAGCACAGTGAGGCTTCCAGTTTTCAGTCTCTGGGTCGGTCTAAACATCAAGATCAATTCTTGATTTGACCCATGGGTGCATGGGATTTAACAGATAAAGGTCAGCAGGAATATCCCTCTTGGTTTTGAGACACCTCTCATCAGGAAAAAGACAAACTGCTTACTCTTTTTTTCCCCAAAAGTCTTCTATAAGGTAATCGCTTTAATTAGGATAATTAAATTCTTGTTTCAAAGGGCACCAAAGTGCAAGCATTATCATCTGATTTCCTGTAAAGCGTCTTTTTCCTGCCTCCTGTCCCACATGGTGTCCATTAGCCAGAGAAGCTCCGAATGAGTCAGACATTCTCGTTATAGGTTTGTGGCTCATGTCAGTGCTAAGAAGAGGGAAATGAGAAAGGAAAACATAAATTGGGAAACAGTGTCAGAGGGCAGGCCGAGATAATGCAAGTACCAGAAAGCAGAGGAAAAGGGTGTTGTGTGGGAACCAAAACCTTGCTTCAGGTAGGAAATGTCAGAGAAAAATACAGTCACGTTTTGAAATTAAGGGAAGCGGGGAGTGGTGGAATACAAACTGCTCTTTGCTGTGTTTTTTGGCAGTCTGAATTCAGTACTTGAAGTGAGTGCTACTTGCCCTCTTCCCTAATTCATTGCTGCTGTAAGATCTGAACAGTTTTCAGCTCCAAGTCTCCTGGGAAATCGCTGGTAAAATTCCTGCAACGTCCTTCCATCACTGAGATTTGGGGAAGGATATTAGGAGTCCTGTGGACAAAGCAACGTGAAAGCCCAGGGCAGGAGTGAGCCGACTGAGATGTGTTTTGATACATTGATATATCACTCTGGTACCCAGTGGCCTCAACCTGGGAATCACTGAGACCCGGTTCTGGGATGCATTCTCAGATGTAGCTGTGAACTCTGTTCTGCCCCCGTGTTACTCCTTATCTACTGCTACCCACCCACACATGAGAGGGCCCCAGAAGGTGCAGGTAAGAAAGTCAGGGGAGGGTTCACTGCAAATCTTTTATCTCTTTTCTAAGGAAAACAAACCCAACTCTATGTCTTCTTCACAGAGGCCAGCATGCCATCCTTTACATTGTATTTCTAGAAGATGGTATATCATCTTAAAAGCCTGGTTTAATTTGCTTTTCTCCAAGGTTTGTGGTATTTTTATATGCCATTAGTCAATTATTGCATATTACTACCAATAACAGTCCCACCTAATGTATTTAATTTGTTTTGAAAATCATAGCACATCTTTACGCACAGAAGAGGCAGCTTTTAACTCCATTGATGACTTCCTCTTTAAAAGTCCTTCTTTAAATCCCTAACCACAGTTTTTTTGGTTCTCTTTCTATCCACTGACCAAGCTCTGCTTTCTTCAACTCAGTCTTTAAATGGTAGCATCTCCAGGGTCCCTCTGGGGCTCTCTGCTCTCCTCTTTCTGATCATTGTGGTGCAGTGACTTTTTCAACAAAGACTCAAAAATGCACCTTCCCGGTAAGGCTCTCTTCCTGTGCACTAGACCTGCACATGCAAATGAACACTGGCCATTGCCCCTTGCTGGTCTGAAAAGCACCTCAAATCTGACTCATCCAAAATGGATGCAGCTATGTCCTCTTCCTGGCCCTGCCCCCAAAACCTGGTGATTGTCACTTCCTGGGTCACTCAGGTGGAAATCTTGAGAGTCAGCCTGCTGTATCTCTAAATGGGTTATCAGGTCTTGTGAGTCATACTCCCCGTGATCTCTCCTACTTGTTCCTCTTCCTCAATCACCATCATCACTCCCTTGTTTCAGACTCACAGCACATCTCAAGAATTGTTCTAATAGCCTCTCCACCAGTCACGCTGGCCCAGTCTCACCCAAGGTGCTGCCTTACCCTAATACAACAGAGAAGAGAGCTGTCACTGAGGGTTGATGGCAGAGCTGGCAGATAGGAGAATGCCCCTTTTATGCTCTTTAAAGATATTTCTTCACATTCATCACATAATGACTTTCTGGAACATTGTTTCATCATAGTCTTAGCAGCTGTTACGTTGACACAGCTCCTTAACTATGGTTGAAGAGAATGTGCTCAGGCGAAATTATTAGTCCCCTCCCTCTCCTTTCCACCTGTAACTATTCTTGGGGTCTTATCTCCTTCTAACTCATCCTACATTACTACATGGACCAAAAGTGCTCTTTCGGTACTTTTTGGTTTTCGGGTCTGCCTTCTCATACGTAAATAGGTAAGCTTTTTTTTAAAGGTGGGACCATGTTATCTGTAGTCCCACCTCTCTGCGAGTTCTATCACCAGATAGATGTTCAATAAATGAGGAGAAGGGGACGACAGAGGATGAGATGGTTGAATAGCTTCACTGACGTGATGGATATGAGTTGAGTAGGCTCCAGGAGTTGGTGATGGATAGGGAAGCCTGGCATGGTGCAGTCCATGGGGTCGCAAAGAGATGGACACGACTGAGCAACTGAACAGAGGCAGAAAATTGGGAAATACTTCCCTAGTTAAAATTACTTATCGCTGAACTGAAATGCTCACTGATTTAATGATCTAGTACAAATTTGATTATGCCAAAGCCTTTAAAATCTTTGTGGGATTCCACAAAACACCCAAAATATAGCTCTTATTCCTTAGCTTAATCCACAAATTTTTCATGTGCTTGCTTCTCCTTGCCTCCATTTCCATCAGCTCTCACTATCCTTCCAATTGCATCTGCCTGAACATACCTCTTTATATTATTATTATTTTTTGTCCTTCAAGACACAGATCAAGCGTCACTTTCTTAAGACCCTCTTTCCTGAAACCCTAGTCTTAGACATGCCCTCTTCTGGCTTCTGTACCTACTTCATTAACACACTATCCAAGGGTTGGTTTCCCAAGGGCAACATGTTCCTGGAAGGTCAAAATTGAACATTCTGACTCCAGTGCCCAGTACTAAGCTGGACACCCAGCTAGAACCTGGAAAATCTGTGCGTCTTTTGGAAAGAGGCTGTCAGCAACATCTAGTCCCCATTGACCATGGTTATTAGACAAAGAGAGGGATAATTTGGTGATGAAAGAGAAAATAACATAGAAAGTGAGTGATGGAAAAATAAGGAGCTGTGGAAGGACCTCAATGCAAATCAGAAACTTGTCATTTCGTACACTTGAAGATTTTTTTTAAACTGCTTACAAGATATATTGGGGCACGAATTTTACCCACATAGATTAACAATTTCATTTCTCATATAATCACTAAGTATGTAACAGCATCAAACTCCACTGCCGACATCCAGATATTGATCGAATTACAAACTTAGTCAGGCAAAACTTGCTACAATCCAAGTGAGGTGGGTTAAAGGGAAACATGAATAAATAAGCCTTTTCTACCTAATACTGAATGTGAACATAGCCTTTCAACTATTTTAGCAATGACTCAGATGGGGAACATGCACTAAATAAAAGAGGAAGAAGCCCAAAGTAATCTGGGATACATTTTCTTCAACTTCTCTGGAATTTTCAATTACCTCAGTTTCCTGACAGAGCTTTGCTGATGTCAGTAATTTACAGTAACAAATCAGCAAGATAACAGTAGGTTTGTGTGGGCCAGAGGTAAATTTGGGTCTGACATGAGTAATATATCCTGCAGTGAAGGCCAGTGGGAGGCATGAGAAAAGGTAAAATTTCTATTAGTGATTTTTAAATAAAATGAAAACCACATGCATATATCACAGAGCAGGTGGATATGCAGACCTCACTGTTCTTTCCCAGGAAATATAACTACTTCCTTCTTGAATCCTAAGTGACTTTTTATAAGGACTCCATCATAGATGCTACTAGAAGTTTCTCTGTATTTGTATCTTAAAATGTTAGATACCAGAACACACTGTGCATACCCTCTGTATTTAGGGAAAGGCAATGGCACCCACTCCAGTACTCTTGCCTGGAAAATCCCATGGACGGAGGAGCCTAGTAGGCTGCAATCAATGGGGTCGCTGAGGGTCGGACACGACTGAGCGACTTCACTTTCACTTTTCACTTTCATGCATTGGAGAAGGAAATGGCAACCCACTCCAGTATTCTTGCCTGGAGAATCCCAGGGACAGGGGAGCCTGGTGAGCTGCCGTCTATGGGGTTGCACAGAGTCGGACACGACTGAAGCGACTTAGCAGCAGCAGCAGCAGCAGCAGCAGCAGCAGATAAGAGGTAGCAGATATCACCCTTGCTTTGGGTGGTATACAATGATTTAAATGAAGCTAAGACAGACAAATGAAAGATAGACAAAATAACCTTTTGCCAATAGAAATCTTCTGCAAACCAATAATATAACTGAACAATTTCTAAAGTCACAGAGGCAATTACAAAACTTTTTTTTCTCCAGCCGTTGTGATAATGCCTGACAAGTTCTTTCAGGTTGCTTCGTCCCAGAATGTGAAACCCACAGATCACAAAGGCATGTAGCTGGAACGTTGCAGTTCCTTGGGGTCAACAGAGAAAGCTTCATTCCTCATCACATGGTCCCGAGTGCACACTGACTACAGGCTTTCCCTGAAAGTTGCTTCTCTTGGTTTTCTCACAAAATTGCTGGTGTGAACTGTTCTCTCATGATTTTGCTTTTTTCTCCTGAAGCTAAAGAATATTTAAACAGCAGTTTATGATGGTGTTTCCTTGTCAATAAAATGAGGGGTTGTAAAGGAGGCTCCTTTCTATGAAGTTTAAGATGTGAGGGTAGCTCTGGTTAAGGGAGTGTTAGCATGAGAAGCTCGGTGGTTGATGGCTGAAAGGCTATGCTTTCATAAAAAGTACCTGGGTTTTTTCATAAAAAGACCTGGGTTCAAGTCTCTGTTCTGCCCTTCCTAACTGAGTGACTTTGACCGTTACCTCATTAACCTCAGTTTGCTGCTGCTGCTGCAGCTAAGTCGCTTCAGTCGTGTCCGACTCTGTGCGACCCCGTAGACGGCAGCCCACCAGGCTCCCCCGTCCCTGGGATTCTCCAGGCAAGAACACCGGAGTGGGTTGCCATTTCCTTCTCCAGTGCATGAAAGTGAAAAGTGAAAGTGAAGTCGCTCAGTCGTGTCCGACTCTTCTCAACCCCATGGACTACAGCCTACCAGGCTCCTCTATCCATGGGATTTTCCAGGCAAGAGTACTGGAAAACCTCAGTTTACTTACCTTTAAAATGAGAATACTATTAGTAACCATTTCACAGAATGGTTGTGGGAATCAGATGAGACAAGAGTTGTGCAAACAGTTTGCAAATGGTCTCCATAGCAGGCTCTGGTAAAGGAGCAGGCGTGTGCACTGTATTTATTTCATCTCTTCCTCAGTGTCCTTTCTTCCCTCCTGGGTTTGAGGAAGTCTGCTTTTGATAACCTATTCCTAGGGTTAGGTCCACAGAGAGTTCTCTAAAAGGAACACAATAATTTCAGTACTTAGAAAATTTCCAGCTTGTAATTTTTCAGGGGCTGGGATGGTCTCAAGATTCATCCTCAAAGGAACCCTTTGTTTCCTGGTGGGTGTGAGCCTTGGGTTCATGAAAGAGGAAGGGATGCTTGACAATTATCAGGCCAATGAGAGGCCTCAGAGCATGAGAAATGAGGAGGCTGTTGTGTCTCGATTCTAGATACATGGGGCCTCTGCTGCTCTGAGCAGATAATCCAGGACGATAATGAAGTAGTCACAAGGGTGAACTTTTGAAACAAGGCAGCCAAGACACTGCTCACAGTTCGAACCTTCCCGTTAGCCCTTTTGCATATTTTAAAGAGAGACTTGTAAGTCATGAGATAGCCTTGCCTGTCAGAATAATCGGCCCATATGGGGAACTTCTTTCATAACTTGACAAGAGACACGGGAGGGGAAGCTGCTGGAGATGAAATCTGATGATCCAAATAGCAGGAAAAGGTTTCTAGTTTATGATCATTGTTTTCCTTCAGCTAATTTTAATTCTGATGAATACCAAGTTTTCTTTGGTACTTTTTGTTCCTCAAATCTTTTTTTTTCCCCCTATTAAACTGTTCAGCCAAGTATTTCTTAAGCCTCTATGAAAACAATACTACATATTTCTTAAGCCCATGTAAACAAACATTTCCATGAAGACTGGCTTGAAAGATACAAGTAGATGACAACCTGAAAGGCCATTCCTATTGCGAAAATGAAAAGACTTGACAGATCGGTAGGTAAATAGATATACAACACTAAAACTTAATGTTGATTCAGACAGACTCGAATGATGTGAACTCTTGCTATCTTATTTAGTTACTTTCAGTTCCTCTAACAGTTTACATTGGTGGAATACCTTGATAAATTCTGATCCTTGGATGGGAGGACTGATGTTTCATATAGGTCATTTGCAAACAAATATTTACCAATTACCAGTAAATACCAGTCATTGTGTTGGTCAACAGACTGTTACAAGAGCAACAGAGAGGAAAGAGTTCTGGTCATTTTGTGAGACCTCTGTCCAGGGGAGCTAGGGAAGGCTTCAGAGAAAAGAAACTATTTGAGTTTGGTGTTGAAGGGCCAATAGAAGTAACACACCATTGTATTAATATACATGCCCTGGGGCTTCCCTCATGGCTCAGTGGTAAAAAATCTACCTGCCAGTGTAGGAGACGCAGGTTCAACCCCTCTTCTGGGAAGATTCCCTGGAGAAGGAAATGGCAAAGCACTCTAGTATTCTCACCTAAAACCCCATGGACATGACTTAGCGACTGAAGAACAAGATGTATGTACCGTATCTTCTTTACCAGTTCCTCTGTTGATGGACTTTTAGGTTTCTTCCATGTACTGGCTACTGTAGATAGTGTCAATAGTACTGCAATGAACATTGAGGTGCAGTATCTTTTTGAATTATGGTTTTCTCTGCTTATATGCCCAGGAGTGGAATTCCGGGGTCACATAGTAATTCTAATTTTAGTTTTTTAAGAAACCTCCATATTGTTTTCCATAGTGGCTGTATCAATTTACACTCTCACCAACAGTGCAAAGGAGATGTGGCACATATATACAATGGAATATTAGTCATAAAAAGAACCAAAATTTTGGTCATTTTTAGAGACATGGATGAACCTAGAAACTGTCATACAGAGTGGAGTAAGCCAGAAAGAGAAAAACAAATATCATATATTAATGCATATATATGCAATCTAGAAAAATGGTATAGATGATCTTATTTGCAAAGCAGAAATAGAGACACAGAAGTAGAGAACAAATATATGGATACCAAGAGGGGAAAGGGCAGGGAAGAGGACGTGGGAGATTGATATTGACACATATATATTATTGATATTATGTATAAAATAGATAACTAGTAAGAACCCACTGTATAGCACAGGCAACTTTACTTAATCCACTGTGGTGACCTGACAGGAAAGAAGTCCAAAAGGGAGGGGATGTATACATTATATGTATATATTAGAAACTAATACAACATTGTAAAGCAACCATACTCCAATACAAGTTAATTAAAAAAAATAAGAGCCAATAGAAGCTTAGCAGATTGAGAAGAGAGGATAATGCTAAAAAGCATGGCAGTGTGAGGAGTCTGCCGTGGGAAAACCATGACGAACTCACCATCCTTTTCAAGCATTCAGTGATAAACTCCTCAAACGGGACCAAAGTAGATTTTATATTTAAACCAAAAAATAAAAAGTCCATACTGTAATAGATAAATTATATCTACCCTCCTACATATTAATTACCTATTTTCTACAGTTGCTAATGAAGAACTAAATGAAGTAGCAATACTTGGGCGTGAGCTATGTTGCTGATGAGCAACCTCGTTGCCTTAGAGGGGGAAGCGGAGGGAAAAAGTCTGTGGAAGTCACTCACCCCCACCCAACAGAGATAAATATGGCTGGAATGAAACCATGAAAATGACGCAAGCACCTGATTGATAGGTCGTCTTACACTTGGATTCCAACCTTTCACTGAAACAACACCATTAAGTGACTTCCAGATGTGCATGCTTGACCATTAGTAAGCAGGCAAGACTGAAACCTTATTTCCCACAAGCTATGAATAAGTGAGTGACTTATAAGAACATCATTTCGTTATGACAAACAGTAAGAGAGAAACTTGAGGAAATAATTTTTAAGCAATTTAATGAAGCTCTTGTTCTATCCCTGCATCCTGAAACAGTATTTCAGTTATCTTTCCTAACAGGAAATAGAATAGCTTGACAAAAGGAACCACAGCTGTATATCAAAACTGGCAGCATATTCATATGGTGTGGCCTGATACATATGTTCACCACCCTTTACTGGTTAAACTGTATTTCATTATCATCTCCTTATTTCCACTTCTAATTCTAGCAGAACTGCTTCCTATAAACAGGTCAGATCCCTAGCAGTTTTGAGCTTAAGGATTCTTTTTAAATGCCTAATCCCAACTTTATTAAGCAGTGTTTTCCCTCTTTCTTAATTGTAGCCCCCCAGACACACATTCAGGTCTATGGGTGTGCATTGTGTATATGGATGTTTATGCTACCTGTGGTTTTAAAAGCACAACTGCTTGAATTAGGAATATCTACTTGATATCATTATAATACAATGACTCTATAGACTTGATCATTAGAATATTATATGGTAATACAGAATGCAAAAATCCTCCCAAATCAAGTTAATCTTTTAAATTCCATTCATTTTATTTAAAAAAAAAATTACTATACTTTGTTTAATTTAAATAGCTAATGTTTTCCGTATTTTGGATTTGGGGGTATTGTTTTTGTTTCTTGTGTTTTGATGTTTTGGTTTAACTTTGGTGAAATGTAAAATTCTCTATCATTGGTTCACTAAGTTTCTCTGTAGGTGTGAGTATGTTCCAGCATGCTGGAATCATAGGATGTGGATACTGAATGATTTTAGATAATGGCTACCAGTGAAAATCCCATTAATCAGGAAACCATATCCAGATGCCTCGCACAATGTCCAGAGTCAAAGATAAAGCATCACATTGTTATTGACTCCTCCTCCTTCTCCTGTCCTCCCTTCTCTGCCTCCTCTCTTTTCCCTCCTCCCCTCCTTCCCCTTTTTCTCCCCACTTTCCTCTCTTTCTCCCTCCTCCTCCACCTCCACTTTCTCCCCCTCCTCCTCCATCTCTGCCTCTTCCTCTTCTTTGCCTTCTCCTTCTTAAATATGGACTAAAACAGACCAACTACTCTATTCTGCATTGTTTTGCATCTGAAAACTCCAGCTAGATAAAAAGTACAGGTGAATTCCTTTTGTGGTAAGGAAGATCTTAGTTAGCTTTTGAGAAAACCAGGCTACATACGTTTTGTGCTTAATAAACCAGGAACACAGGACCCGATTAAGACACCACCAAACTAAAAGTTCTATGTTCTCAAATTTAAAAACAACACTGACAGGAAATATTCCCGCGGCAGGGTGGGGAGGGTGTTAGGAATCCATACCCTAAAGAATTCCCTTACATTCAAAGAATAAAAGCAACAGATGTGGTTGAAACAAATATTTGAGCTGTAAGCACACCCAACACCTGAAGCTTATTAAATAAATAAAACATTAATTTCATAATCAAGTATCTTCCTTATATAATCAGTGATATATCTTCAGAGATAATCAGCTATAGAACTTCCAGAGGATGAGATTAAGCTTAAGATCTGGATCTGACCTTGACCTAAACATAGCTACTAATTCCTGACCTTGAATTGTCCACAGCTACCATCTCCTTGTGACCCCATGGACTGTAGCCCACAAGGCTTCTCTGGAAGTCTTGGAATTTTCCAGGCATAAGAATACTGGATTTCTTCTCCAGGAAATCAAACCCCTGTCTCTTGTGTCTCCTTCATTGGCAGGCAGATTCTTTACCATCTGAACCACCAGAGAAGCTATCTTTCTCCTTGTTATTCTAATGAATGTATAGAATCAAATTATACAGTGCTTAATTTCTGTCAGAGGCAGCATCCCTAGCAAATCTCTTCCCATTTTTTTGCTAAATGGAGGGCAATTTGCTGATTTTGCACTTTTTTCCCACTCTGTGTTTTTAAATTTATTAGGAAAAAAGTAATCTGATACCCTGCCATAATGTGTTTTTTTTTAAATAAAGAAGAATTCTTTAAGTTATTACAAAAAAAGAAAAAAGAATTCTCTTACAGTCTAAGACTGGATTAATTAGTATTCAGCTTAACTTTTTTTGTATAAAATGTTGATATCTTTATTTTTTAAATAATTCCCTTTCTATTCTTCCAAATGAAGATAGAAACATTATATTGGATTTTCTTTTAGATAGAATTTGGGGTAGACTGCCAAATAGTGAAAAGCTATTATAGGTGCTAAAGCATCAATGTTTTGAGGAAAGAGTGACTTTAAATTCAAGAGCAAAGCCATTTCCCAGCTTAACTCATCCCAAGAAAGAAGTATTAAGAGGAATAATACCCCAGCCTCCAGAGGCTCTACAAGTGTGATGGCATGAATACATCTAGGGCAAGCAATGCTTTTCACTCCTTTCCTGTTAGGACACCCCGGTGGCACAGGGCTCATTGTGGGAGGCATGAGCATTCTCCAAATGTTGGCTGGCTCTCTCTGTTCATTCCTCTCTCACCTAAGGCTCTGCTTTACCCTGGAACTCAAGTGAGGGAAAGTGAGAACTTTGTTCCTCTAATTTATATTTTAAAAGGGATTGTTAAACTTCAATATTTAATTTCAATAGGTAACAAATGCCTTACGCAATGATTCATAATTAATCAAAACCCATCAGGATGGCTAACCATAGTGATTAAGAACTGCTGCTCTGCAGTCAAAGCTCTCTGGTTTCGTGCAGGATGTGGCATTCTAGAATGTTAGTGCTACCGAAAGCTTGAAGCATTTCTTCTTTTTCCACCCCTCACCTATTTGCAGAACCTTTCCATTAAGCTTTCTTTACTCCTAACAGAGACTGGGATTTTTTTCTTTTCTGGGTCATAGAACTTCAAGAGCTGGTTTGAACTGTCCTTAAGAATAAAGTCTTCCCAAACTGAAAAGAGCTTCTGACCATGTGTTAGCATTCTGCAGAGAAACTAAACCAATAGGATGTGCATATGCGTGCATAAGTACTTATTTACTTCTGTTCATATGTATAATATAAGTACTTTCTGTATCAGATCAGATCAGTCGCTCAGTAGTGTCCAACTCTTTGCGACCCCATGAATTGCAGCACGCCAGGCCTCCCTGTCCATCACCAACTCCCGGAGTTCACTGAGACTCACATCCAGCCATCTCATCCTCTGTCGTCCCCTTAAATGTAAATAGTTAATTGGGGCTTCCCAGGAGGTGCTAGTGGTAAAGAACCTACATGCCAATGCAGGAGACTTAAGAGATGCAGGTTTGATCCCTGGGTTGGCAAGATCTTCTGGAGGAGGGCATGGCAACCCACCCCAGTATTCTTGGAGAATCCCATGGACAGAGGAGCCTGGCAGGTTACAGTCCATGGGGTCGCACAGAGTCAGACATAACTAAAGTGACAGCACGCACACATGCATACAGAAATTGGCTCATGCAGTTTATGGAGGATAACCAGTCCCGAGATCAACAGAGTGATTCAGCAACTTGGAGCCTCAGGAGAACCATGGTGTAGTTCCAGTCTGAAGGCTGGCAGGCTCAAGGCCCAGGATGAGCCAGTGCTTCAGTCTGAAGGCCATCAGGCACAAGGAAACCTCTATTACTCAACAGAATATTGTTTCATTGGGGCTTCCCAGGTGGAGCTGGTGGTAAAGAATCTGCCTGCCAATGCAGGAGACATAAGAGACGTGGGTTTGATCTTTGGGTCAGGAAGATCTCCTGGAGAAGGAAAGGGCAACCTGCTCCAGTATTCTTGCCTGGAGAATACCAAGGACAGGGGAGGCTGATGGGCTGTAGTGCATGGTGTCTCAAGAGATTCAGATACAACTGAGCAACTGAGCACACGAATATGTATCAGGTCTTCCACTGCTGGAATGAGGCCCAGCCAAATTAGGAAGGGCAATCTGCCTTACTCAGACTGCCCATTGAAATGTTAACCTTACCTAAAAACATTCTCACAAAAATACCCCCAAAAATGTTTGATTAAATATCTAAGAACCCTGTAGTCCAGTCAGATTGACAGATGAAATTAACCATTAGACCCTAAAACATGGAGAAAAGTGCATGTATTTTAGAGAAGGACATATATAGATTTGAATCTCATGATGGTCTCTAGCTTTTGTGCAATATTTTAATCTCCTTAAGCCTTAGTACACTCATCTGTAAATTGGTAAAAATACCTGCTTCCTAGATTGATGGCGTGAGGGTCAAATGAAATAACATATGTATGAATAGGTATCCAATAAATAAATAGGAGCCCTCTGCCCCTTTATTGAGGTCTAAGAATTTCACAAACTAGCTCACCTCTCTGGCAGAAACGCTTGTGACAGCTAATTCCTGCAGAAGGTAGCAGATACTACTGTTTTCCTCACCAACACCTATTCCTTATTACCTCTTTCTGATTTATTCAAGTAGGAGATAACAGAACTCTAACTTAAAGATACCTTGGAAAAGATATTTGTTGTTATTGTCTCTAAGTCATGTCTGACCTTTTAACAACCCTGTGGACTGTAGCCCACCAGGCTCTTCTGTCCATGGGATTTCCCAGGCAAGAACACTGGGGTGGGTTGCCATTTCCTTCTCCAGGACACCTTCACAACCCAGGGATCAAATCCAACTCTCCTACACTGGCAGGCAGATTCTTTACCACTGAGCCCCCAGGGCTTCCCAGAAAAGATATTGTTGTTCAGTTACCAAGTTGTGTCTGACTCTTCGTGACCCCATGAACTGCAGCTCTCCAGATTTCCCTGTCCCTCACCATCTCATGGAATTTGCCCAAGTTCATATCCATTGAATTGGTGATGCCACCCAAACATCTCATCCTCTGTCACCCTTTTCTTCTGTCTTCACTCTTTCCCAGTATCAGGGTCTTTTCCATTGTATACAGGAGTAGTTTGCCATTCCTTGCTCCAGTGGATCACGTTTTGTCAGAACTCTCCGCCGTGACCCGTCCGAATGGGGTGGCCTTACATGCCATGGCTCGTAGCCTTACTGAGTTATACAAGCTCCTTCACCACAATAAAGCAGTGACCCATGAAGAAGAAAAGGTATAACCCTCCTTAATTCCTAGTGGATGAACCATGACTTGTCCAAGTCAATCATAGTATGCGGCAATTCTGTTCACCTGATGGCAGTGGTATAAAATGAGCAAGTGATCCTGGCTAGTCAATAAGAGGAAAAGGGAAGTATGCGGACAAAAAGGGAAAATATGTCAAGAAATCCTCTTCTGCCTCTTCTTTCCTACCTTGAAATAAATTCTAGGAAGACAAGATGTTTGGATATGAAGCATCCATCTCCATCTGGTGACAGTGAGACCCTCGGGAAGCAAAATCAGAGGATGCCAAGAACCTGGGTCCTTGATGATCCTGTTTGTGTGGCACACCTCCTTCAGACCTGCTGTCTTGTCATCTCATCTAGTCTTACTCCTTAAGTTGCTTTTAGTTGGTTATTCTGTTACTTGCCGCTAAAAGCATCCTAAATGACACAGCAGCCTTAGCCAGTTTTGAAAGAAACAATTCAAATTTATTTAGACCACAACAAAAGTTTTTAAACCGTTGAGACACAGTCACTACCTTTTATGGCACTGGACAAAAATAGAACGCTATGCCTCTATCGTCTGCATTTATTCACACATATATTTCAATAAGCATTTATTGAAGGTCTCCAATGTGTAAGATACTGGGAAAAGCCACTCTCTGGGGAGAGAGAGAGGAGGCTACAAAGATGAATGAGACCTGGATCCTGTCCTAAAGGAAACTTACAGCCCAGTTGGATAGATAAGAAACAATAAAACAAAAGCAAAATCCATAGTTCTGGCCTTAAAAGGAAGTTGGAATCCACCTCTGTAAATCACTAAAGCATGCACCTATCACATTTTACATTTTATTTTTATATGCCCAGAAACTTGAGCTAAAAGTGGAACAAAAAGAAAAAAAAAAAAAAAGAATGAGGTAGTAGAATAAAATAGTAGACATTAAACAAGAGGGGCTGAATCACACTCTCACACTTTACAACTCAAGTTGGAATAAAGGGGCGAATGTGATTGATGCCTTAGCTTGGGGCCTCTGGAAAAAACACAATGAGAAAGGCAGCTTGCTTTACCTGGCTCCCTTTCAGCTCAGGAGTTGGAAAGCCAATACCGAACTGGATTTCTAGGTTTTCTGGCTTGCGTACAATATAATAAATAAGACTCTGGCAATTTGTGTTAGATTCTTGTACTGGGTCAGCCATTACTATGTGTGAGAGTGCTTAGAAACGACAGTCCTCTACACTACACTCCAAATGGCTTTTCATATGTAGAAATATGATGTACTTTGTTCTTTGGTGTTTAAGGCTTAACTAGACAGAAATGACTCTTCATCATCTACAAAATAGCTAAAGTAAGCCCAAGACAACTCCCCGAAGTAGAATAAAATCCAGAATCAAAAGGCTGCGTGTTGTACTGGATAAAGATCACAGACTTGGGAGCCTGACAGATCTGAGTGCAAGTCCACCTTATTGCTTTTGTTCGTGTGACCCTGGGCAAGTTACATTACCACTCTGAGCCTCAGTTTCCTCATTCAAAAAATGAGACAACAGCACATCCTTCCGAGATTTACTGCAATATAAATGAAGTAATACATGTGGACAGCAGCTAGCTTTAATGTGTATCCTCAACAAATGTTACTCCTCTTCCCTCTATCTTGATTTTGATCTTGAATTTATTTTAGGTTTTTATTAGTACAGTCAACTCATAACTAGCCAGTAGCAATAGTCCAAATAACACAACATGGTAGATAATCCCATATTTGCTTATTTTTTCTGTAAATATATTTGATTAGGGATAAGTTTTAAGGGAATTCACAAGATTTCAAAAATATACATAAAGTCTACTTGAGATTAGGTAGAAATCTCTTCATTTTGTCTTTTTTGCAGAATGATATTCGATAAACAATAAGAAGTGAGTACATGTCAGTCATGTCTGACTCTTTGCGACTCCATGGACCCCAGCCTGATATGCTCCTCTGTCCATGGGATTCTCCAGGCAAGAATACTGGCATGGGTTGTCATGCCCTACTCCATGCCCTGGATCTTCCTGACCCAGGTATCGAAACTGCGGCTCCTGTGTCTCCTGCATTGCAGGTGGATTCTTAACTGCTGAGCCATCAGGGAAGCCCATGAAATGAATACCTACTATGTATCTGATGTTTTATAAATAAAAGGGAGGTGGGGTAAGGATTTCCTTTTAAAAAGCTAAAGATATCTTCACTCATCTGAAAGAACTAATCAGACTTGAACTCTCTCCCTTTCTCTTTCCTGTCTTGCAGCTATGATTCCTGGCCCTAGAGAAGGACATGGCTATTTTTGTCTGTCAGATTCCTGTGGTACTGTACTCTGTGGATGAGTCAGTGGGTCAGTTAGTTGTATGATAGCAATGGGAATGTTATTCAGCAGAATTTCTGGGGAAGAAAGCATGTGAATTCTCACAGGGAAAAAGGCAGAGCCAAAGACCACATATCCCTTTCCAGGGAGCCAGGCAGAGCAGGCCCACTTGGGGAGGGTAGAAAATGAAGATGCAGTGTAGGCAAAGGGCCAAAGCTATGTCGGCAAAACAGTGAGGGGACTACATTGAAGTAGAGAGGGGAGACACATGTAGGAGGGGATTTTAGGGAGATGCAGAGAAGCCTAATGACTCCAGAAATTTTTTGTGTGATGCATACTGTAAAACTCATTTTACCTCTTTACTTATAATAAATATCTATACTATCCTTGTGGATCCTAAAGTTGGACTGGAGTTTCTCTGAACATGACTTTGCATGGCATCCAGTCTGGGGAAGACAGGTCAACCATCACCAGGGAAGTTAGATAAATAGGCATCTAAGGGAACACAGCACTGGTAGACATGGCCCAATTCCCAATCACATTGCTTCTTGCCTGCTCTCTGTTTGAACCTTCACTATTGCTTTCAAGAGCACCATTGGGAAAAAATATAGTGCTTTTAGAGAAATGTTGGATTCAGAAGTAGACAAAAGAAGAAATTTTGAAAAGGATAAAATATAAAGAAAAAATAGTAGTGTGGAGTTAGCTGGTGGCTAACACTTCAGATGCCTTAGCATGCTATTCGGTGTCTCTGCCCTTGGAAATCTCCCATTCCCACATTTTGAAAGAAAGAAAAGAAAGAAGGGAGGGAGGGATGGAGGAAAGAGAGGGAAGGATGGAAGTAAAGAGAAAAGAAGAAACAGAAAAGGCCCTTCACAGAAATAACCTGGCAAAAACCAGTTATCTATTACTTCACTTGTACACTTGTGAATTGGTTGACTCAAATGTCCACCTTGAGGCCTAGATGAGAGCATTATCTGATGATGGAGGATTTGATGAGAAGAAAGTAGTTGCCACTTTATTGGCACATGAAGCAGATGGGTAGAGGTGGGTTAAGAGCCTAAAGCAAGAGAGAACTAGATACTGAGAAAAGGAGACTAGGCAAGAAGAAAGAGTCCTAGATTTCTAAGATGAAGGACTGATTCCACGATTTTTTGTCAACTTTTTAGCCTAGGATGAAGCAAATAACTTTTGCTGTTAACAAGTAACCAGAATAACTTTTTTGCTTAGGATTCTGATGGGTGAGGCAGAACACTAAAAGTTGATAAGAAGTGATACTATTCACAACTACTGGATCATAGCTAGCTTAAATAGGATTCCCTGGAAACAGACTCTGAGTCAATGAGTGCCGTGCAGAAGGTTCACTGGAAGGTGATCTCAGGGGAGAGACCTGCATGGAAGTGAGGAAGGCAGATTAGAGAAAGGAAGGAGTTGGCCAGCACTCTGCTTGCGATTGAGTTTTTGACTAATCCTTCAGGGGAGGCTGCGATGGCCACTGGGAGTTTCACAAAATTAGGCAAAAGAGCTGAATCTTTGTAGCTCCCCATTCTGCCCTTGGCCTTCTATTTAGAAAGGGTTGTAACCTTGGGCCAAGCAGTGCTCAGTGAGGGACACAACTGTGAACCTCAGCTGTTGATTTTCACAGTAGCTGAGGAATAGATGCTATATTAGCCAGCTTGGGCTGCCATAACAAAATACCATGGATTGGCTGGCTTAGAAATAGGAATTTTGTTTTGGAGGCTGCAAAGTCTAAGATCAAGGTGCTGGCCAGTTTGGTCCCTCAGTGAGAACCCTCTTCCTGGCTTGCACACAGCTGCCTTTTCACTGGGTTACCATGGCAGACAGAGAGAGCAAATCCTCTTCCTCTTCCTATAAGAAGACATCCCATGGTGGAGTCACCCACTCTCATGATCTCATCTAAGCCTAATTAACTCCCAAAGCCCCACTTCCAGATACCACCATATTAGGAGTTACGACTTCAACATATAAATCTGGGGGTACTCAGTGCAGTTTGTAGCAGGAATGTCAACCCAAAAGAGTGGATCTGGGCAAAGCACAAGAGTATCTGCTACAACAGTATAATTTGGATGCCACTTAGGGTGCAATTCCTTAAACCAGGGCTTTGTGGCAAGGCGAGTGGGAAATGATAAACAAAGATGCTGTGGCCCCTGACAGTAAGTAGTTGCCTGAGGTTTAGCACACTACCACTGCCCCAGGGGAACAGGCTGACTTTGGTAGGACTTCTATTGCCAGTAAGGAACTGGAGACTGTCATAGGAATTGAAATGAAGCCTCTTCCTAAAATATAAGAAATCACATTAATGTGATCAGTGGGAGAAGGCTTCATTATCCATGTGTATCAGTTCAGTTCAGTTCAGTCGCTCAGTCGTGTCCGATTTTGCAGCCCTATGAACCGCAGCACACCAGGCCTCCCTGTCCGTCATCAACTCCCAGAGTCCACCCAAACACATGTCCATTGAGTCGGTGATGCCATCCAACCATCTCATCCTCTGTCGTCCCCTTCTCCTCCTGCCCTCAATCTTTCCCAGCATCAGGGTCTTTTCAAATGAGTCAGCTCTTCGCATCAGGTGGCCAAAATATGGGAGTTTCAGCTTCAGGATCAGTCCTTCCGATGAATATTCAGGACTGATTTCTCTTAGGATGGAGTGTTTGGATCTCCTTGCAGTCCAAGGGACTCTTAGGAGTCTTTTCCAACACCGCAGTTCAAAAGCATCAATTCTTCAGTGCTCAGTCCAATTCTCACATCCATACATGACCACTGGAAAAACCATAGCCTTGGCTAGGCGGACCTTTTTTGACAAAGTAATGTCTCTGCTTTTGAATATGCTATCTAGGTTGGTCATAACTTTCCTTCCAAGGAGTAAGCATCTTTTAATTTCATGGCTGCAATCATCATCTGCAGTGATTTTGAAGCCCCAAAAAGTAATTAGCCACTGTTTCCACTGTTTCCCCATCTATTTGCCATGAAGTGATGGGACCAGATGCCATGATCTTAGTTTTCTGAATGTTGAGCTTTAAGCCAAATTTTTCACTCTCCTCTTTCACTTTTATCAAGAGGCTCTTTAGTTCTCCTTCACTTTCTGCCATAAGGGTGGTGTCATCTCCAACTAAGGTTATTGATATTTCTCCCAGCAATCTTGATTCCAGCTTGTGCTTCATCCAGCCCAGCGTTTCTCATGATGTACTCTGCATATAAGTTAAATAAGCAGGGTAACAATGTACAGCCTTGACGTACTCCTTTTCCTATTTGGAACCAGTCTGTTGTTCCATGTCCAGTTCTAACTGTTGCTTCCTGACCTGCATACAGGTTTCTCAAGAGGCAGGTCAGGTGGTCTGGTATTCCCATCTCTTTCAGAATTTTTCACAGTTTATTGTGATCCATAAGCATGCACAAAAGGATTCTATATTCTTCAAATACAAGTCCTGTGCCTTGTAGTAGTAAAAGTAAGTCCAGATCTATGGAGAGCTTGGGTCTTGGCCCATTGTGTTATTTATGATCACCTTTTCCTTGGAACAAAGCTGTTATAATAATTGCAGAGTTCTCATTCAAAAACTATAGTGGCTAAAAGTCCAAACATCATCAATGGTCTTTTATTGCTCTTATCTATGATAATAGGGATTTATATATACCATGTTCCCAAGGTGAAGACGTGAAAGTGTGACACCAATAAAATCTATGGAATGTGTCTATATTATTAGTCAAAGGAAAGCTTTACAGATCTTAAAGTTATAACTTCTAAGGCTGAGTGAAGTCATCAGTTTCCCTTTCATGAGTCAGAAAAATGTGCCCATCTCCTGGTTCATTTTTCTAGATTCTGAATTAAAAGCTATAAATCTGTGCCCTAAAAAAATAAATCTATCATCTGCTCTGTATTTTACTATTTATAATGGAAGATAGCCCAAAATACTTAGTTGCTCTGATGTGGAAGATTATATTAGTTCTTCACCATTTCTGCTCAAAATAATTCATGTTTTTCCTCTTGATTTTGAGTTTTTATACTCTTACATGTTGCCTTTTCTTGTTCAATGAATCTGCCTTCACCCCCCATTTAGGTTCACTCAGGAACTTTCTGTGAATGTAGTAACATTTAAATTTTGTAGTCGGAGCACAGGGGTATACATCTTGGATATACAATTCATTCTTATAGTTCATGCTTGTCTGTCTTGAAAAAGTCATACTCATCAATGCCAGTCCTGAGTTATCACACCAAGAATTTGTAATGCCAATTAACTCAAAATTTCCATCATGTATAGAGATTTATGATTACTCCAGTGACGTCTTGACTTACTAAAAAGCAAGCCCTGAGATTGCTAACACGAAGTATGTCTTCAAGAATGAGAGCATAACTTCAGGAAAATGACATTAACTCATCCTTTCCTGTATAGATTACTTGAAAAGAAACTCCTATATAAATAAAATTCAATTCATGCATTCACCCCCCTCTTATGTCATTTATATGATACATTTTATACTCTTATTCTTAACATAATTTATAAACAGATATTCAAAGTAATTCTGATGTATGCTGGAAATGTTATTTTTCTCAGTGTTTTTGTTGGCCAAAAAAAAAAGAAAGAAAGAAAATTACATGGCTTAAGTTATAATAACAGTATCCTTCACAATGAAATGAAAAATTAAGCCCATTGTGTATAATATAACAAATACAATAATCACATGTATGGAAATAATCATCTAAACATTTATTTAAATTTCATGATTTTTAAATTGCTAGAATATTGAATGACAGATAGGTGACTCCAATTTAATAATCTGCTCAGACTTTTCACATGAAAACTATGGCAAATAACAGTCTAATTCAGGAGAATATTTTGAGGTATGTTTACTTTGAACAAATTCTCCAAAAAACTAGATGTTTGCATAAAGAAATAAATAATTACTGAAAGAATACAATTGCATCCCCATGGTCAAACTGCAGAATTCAGCAGAAAAAAATGATATCTCACTTATGCAAAAGATTCTGTCATGACAAAGTTTGTTCTTCCTTACATTTCCCCTCAAATGGCAATTCTATATTTGGCAATGTTGCCTCTTTTATTCTCATCTAGGTCAAAATTCAAGTCCTCGTGTGGAGGGAATGAGTTAATATCTCATGCTTCACTTTGCAAGTAATCACACTGCTATCTTACCCAGAGAAAAGTAATATTTGTTGAGCACTTACATTTATTGAGCCAGGCCTGTACCTACTAATGCTTTACTATGTCATTTTGTTCATTCATTCATTAAATGTTTATAAATGTCTACTCTTTGCCAACCATTGGGAACATAAAAAAAAAAGTCAGATTCCATGTCTTTGAGAGATGTAGTCTGGTTCTCTAATTCAGGTCATTCAATCTCATAATTGAAAGAGAAAAGTATTAGCATTCATTTTTATCTTGAAGATGAGGAAACCAAGGCTCACAAAGTTTCAGTGATTTGCCCATAATCAGAAGCAGTATTTAAGCTCAAGTCCATCAGACTCCAAGCCCCATTCTTGCTCCGTTTTCTCTTTGTTGTTACTGGATAAAACACTTCTATACTTGACTTGAAATGTGATGGTGGGAACTAAAATGTCAATAAAGTACTCAGTGTCAAAATGTCATGATGTGTAGTCTGAAAGTTTATTTTTTTTTCTCCTCTTCACTTTCTGTATGCCTATTGCTTATATAAAAGATGCCTACAGATGGTTCTTCACCTTCCCCACAAATTAGAAAAAGAGAAAAACTGTATTGTATGACGAACGATCTTGTAGTCATTTGTTGGTGCTGGTTTTTACTGGAGCCCTCAATGAGCAAGCTATAACATGTAGATTCAAATTCAGTAAGAGCTGATAATCTTCAACAGTAAATTAGTTGAGGTCCTTGAGTAAGACTCAAGTTCTCTCCTTCACAGTTCATTTCTCTTGCTGGAGGATTCCTTGTGCTAACTCCTATTTTCTATGCATAAGTGCCATGCTAGACCAGGGCAAGCATTTAGTTGTACTGTGGGGAGTAATTTGAATGAATGACCTGGGGCTTGGCCAATGGCCAAGTCCATTGGAAACTCCCCTCTAAGCTGTGCAATTTTAGGCTGTGGTCATCTTTGGGATTTCCCCCGAAAAAACTTCTCTGTCATGGCAGACATTTAACAACCCCGTTTTCAGAATAGTATCCAAGCCAGGGTGTCAAAGTGAGGTATGAAATAATTCTCTTTGCATGTTGATTTCTCTCTTCTTAAATCCTTCCCATTCTTAAATCTTTTTAATTTGCATATTTTAAACTTTTCTCTATTTGCATATTGAAGTCTTCTTGTAAAAGTCTCTGCTTTCCCCCACAAAATGGTGCATTCAACATTTCCTGACAGTCTATGTCCCATAGAATTCTAGGTACTTTTGGTTTGTTATTACCAAAACTAAAGAGAAAGTTTCTAAATAGCTTTTGACAGGCTTCTAAAGTAATGAGTTACAGACTGAATGTTTTGTCAAATACAATGATACAATTCATGTTTTCAGCAAGCTGTTTCTTGGTTAAAAAGCTGGACTAAATTGTTATATGTGTGTATATATATATATATATATAGGCACAAAAAGACATATTCAGAAACAATAGGTCATGCATATTTAAGTTGGTAAAAGCACTAGATGACTGGATTTTATTTGTTGTTCAGCACAATAAAATTTTGGCCTTGAAAATTGTTCCTAGAATGACACAGTTAGGAAAAAAGATCCTCATTGGTAGAAAGGTATCAAACTATCTAAATTATTCAAATTATTTTATCTTCCAAATAAGCCCACTACCTCTATATATATTAGAAGACCAAAAGTATATTCAGAAGTTACTGGTCAAAAACTATCTGTGACCCAGATACTATTTGGATTTGCATGAGATATTTCCAAAGCAGTTTGGGAAAGCCCACAAATTCAAAGCAGCCTCTTTATCCTCACCCCATTTCTGCTGAGTCCAGGAACCTTATTTCATTTCCTGCATGGTAGGCATTTTTTAGGGACTAGGTAAGCCTTGACATCTGTACTGCTTTCTGAGTCATTGTCGTGAAATGATACACGCTTGGGTGTAGTACAGCTACTTGGTTCCCAGAGAAAACAAACAAACAGAAGTCAGCTAGGAACTTCAGTTTGGTTAAAAACAAAAGCAATGTACAATTCAAAATTTTTTATTTATTTTTAAAAAACAGTCTACAGCTTTTAAGTTTCCAAATGATATTTTCTAACCATGAGAAAATATTTCAAATAAGAGCCTTTGCTCTGCATGCCTCATTCAGACACATGCCATAATTTGTGAAGGGAATTGGTCAGGCCTCTTCCAAGAAGGTCTGTCTATGGAAGACTGAGACACAAAACTTCTATTTTGATAGATCAGTGGGGCACATACTCATAGAAAAATCTCTGTACTCAAATAGCCTTAAGGGCTTCCCAGGTGGCTCAGTGGTAAAGAATCTTCCTGCATTGCAGGAGACTCAAGTTTGATCCCTGGGTCGGGAAGACCCCTGGAGGAGGGCATGGCAATCCACTCCAGTAGTCTTGCCTGGAAAATCCCATGGACAGAGGAGTCTGGCAGGCTGCAGTCCAAGGGATTGCAAAGAGTTGGACACACTGAAGTGACTGAGCACACACACACACCCCCAAATAATCTTAAACTAATTTCACCATTTATTTACTGATTTTGTGAACTGTCATATATGACAGTATTCTAGGTCCTGCACAGGTATCAGCAGTAAAATATAGTTTCTGCTTTCATAGAACTTAGAATATAGCATACAGTGATGATGATGAGACTTAAATACAAAAGCCTGTAGCTTTATTATATTGTGAAATTACAAATAAAGTGCATAGAGGCTTCAGAGGTGGAGGAGGAGAACAGCGTAAGTTAAATCTTCTACTAGTAAGAATAGCATATATTTGGAAATAGTAACCATATTTCTTAAATCTTTGAAGTAAAAAACAGAAACTAGAAGTGTTCCTGGGAAATTCCAAGAACAACAAAAATAAAAAAATTAATTCAATGATGAATTCTACCCTCCTTTTGGGTGAAAAAATAGAGTTGAGTAGAAAACTGTTATCCAGTGCTTATATTATGCCAGACATGGATGAGATATTAATTCTCTAATCAAAATAATATCCTAATATCCTTTGCTTCATTTTTAAGATGGTCTGATGAGAGGAGAGGTCAAGTAAGTTGCCCAAGATCACACAGATAAATCGTGGTGGAGCAAGGATTCAGAGGAAAGTCCATCCAGTTTCAACTAAGTGGCCTTAATAATCAAAGGTTGAGGAGGAGAAGAAACACAAGGCAAGCAAGCCATTTAAGGATTTAGCAAGCAATTTAGGCCTAGCAAGTTTAGCTGTTATAAGTGATAACAAACATCCCCCATGTGTTGGTAGCTCATGGCACCAAACCCATTCTTGGTTCACATTACATATAGGCTGAGGTCTGATGGGGCTCTACTGGGGCTCTGCTAGGAGTTCTCTTCACTCTGGGGTCTGGGTATCGTGATTTTAGGTATTTTGGTTCTTCTGTTCAAAAATGGCATGTACCACATTTGCCCTTATTTTGTTGTCCATGGTAAGTCACATGGGCAAACCTGAGGTCACTGGGCAGGCGTGTGTAGTTTTCCTGAGGGAGGAACAGCAAATATTGTGAGCAAGAATACAATCTATCAACCTACGGTAGGGAACACTACTAAATACTACTAAATAACACCCACTAAGTACTAAGTAGTAGAAACACTACTAAGTGCTCTGTAGTGGCCTATATGGGCAAAGAACCTAAAAAAAGAGTGTATATGTACAAGCACAACTGATTCACTTTGCTGTATACTTGAAACTAACACAACCTTGTAGATCAACTATACTCCAATAAAATTTTTTTTAAAAAAGAATACATTCTGTCACCCTTTACCCCTTTGATAGCATAATACCATTCTCTCCTTTCTGCACCCTGTATTTATACTGTCCCCAAAAGAGACAATCCAAAATTCCTATCTATTTATGAGACTAGGCTCAAAGTTCAAGACCTTGTGATACTCTCTACATTAGGTCTAGATGATGTCCATTTTGATCCAAAGACCAATACATGGAATAATGAGTTTTTCCCCCTACACACCTAATACACTGTAAAGACACAAGAGCAGGATAATCTCAATAAGCATTTCAACATGGAAAGGGATGAAGAGGAGACACACAGCCATTCACTAATTATCAAAGTCCTAAGATTCCACTTAGAAATGGTAAGAGGCTCCCAACTTGGGGCCAGACCCTCCAGCTGAGGTCACTCCAGATCTGGGGCAAACTTGATGTGTAGGATAGGTGACGCAATATGAGTCAGAAACAAAAGTAAAGGTTTGATTTGACCTGGATTAGACTTTTAGGTAACTGAAAATGAGTCAGTTCTGGGCTACAGAAAGTAACCAAAGGCTGTGTGATCAGCTGAGGATGTTTTAACAGAGAGAGAAGGGAAGATCAGCAGAACATTGTTGAAAACAGTGAACTGCAAAATCATTACATGTTTCTACCTCATAGTGTTCAGACTTTTTGTAAAACTAGAACTGGCAGAGAGAAGGAGAAAAAAATCAAAGATGACTATGTTTTTCCATCCTTGATAGCTGGGGAAATGATACTATACATAGCTATTGGGATATAGAGAAGAAAACAGATTTCAGAAAGAAGATGATGGCTTTCACTTTGGATAAGTTAGACCAGCTAAGTATTTAACACCGAGTTAAATATTATGGTCAAGAGAAAGGGAAAGAGTAGAATTATGAGAAAGATGTTCAGGCTCAGGAAACTCACAGTGTTTTGAGCAAAGTAAGACTAACTGACAAGAAGCAAGAGTGGCAATATAATGTTTGGATTTGGTTGTTGAACTACTTTTAATAAAAGTGGAAGTTTAGAAAGCTAATCCCCTCTCTCTTCCTGTGTGGTGCTAAGGCTATGCTCTGTCTCAGGCTACATTTATGGCTCTTAATAATGTCTCATCCAACGTCTTTGGCTGGAAAAACCCAAATGTCAGAATTTCCAAGTGGTTCTTTCTCCATTACTCAACATATAACCTTCATCCCTTAGGAACATCCTTGAACAGTCAATTCTCAATGACAGAGACAAAAAGGACAGTGTGAGGTTGGGATAAGATTGATAGCCTCAAAACCTAAGCCACAAAGATGTCTGGATGGGTATACATATGACTGAATCACACGTCATAGATAGTCATCCTGGTACCACTGCTAGAAGAGTCTATTCACCATCATGGAATAAGTCATTTTTTCACTTTCCTTTTCTCCAAAGATAAGTTAAACTCAATAAGTTATCATCTGTTCTATAACAGCCATAGCTATAAATTATTTTTCAAAAATATTGTTTTTATTAACATGTAATCAGTTTATTCTTATTTTTAATAATTTTAAATTTTAATTAATAGACAATTTAATATATTGATATGAATAATAATTAACGTTATTTAAAATAAATATTTTAAATGGTTCTGCTTTAATTTTTAATACAATTAACAACAATAACTATAACACTATTTTATATTTTATTTTATTTCATTTTTATTGGGATATAATTGACAAACTGCAAGATATTAAAATATATTAAGATATTAAAAATTGTTATCCTCTGATACTTATATACATCATGAAAGGCTTCCTACTACCAAGTTAAGTAACATTTCCATCACCTCACATATTTATCCTTTTTTTTTCCTTTTTCTTTTTTTGGTGAGAACATTTAAGTTCTATTCTCTGAGTATATTTCAGTTATACAATGCAATGTTATCAACTATAGTCTCTATGTTATACATCAAATCCCCAGATGTTATTCATTTTATAGTTGAAAGTTTAAACTGTTTTACCAACCTCTCCCTATCTCCTCTGTCCCTCCAGGTGGTAGCCACTTTTCTACTCTCTGTTTCCATGACTGTGACTTTTTATTCAGATTCCACATATTTATTTCATATGATATGTGTCTTTATCTGGCCTATTTCACTTAGCATAATGCCCTCGAGGTCATCTATGGTCTGTCAGAATTTTTCTCCTTTCTCAATAATATTCCACTGTGTGTGTGTCATATTCGTTATCCATTTTTCTATCGATGGATATTCCTCATACATCTTGTTTTCATTTCCTTTGGGTGTATACCCAGAAGTGAAATTGCTGTATCATGGTTTTGTTTTTAATCTTTTGAGGAACCTCCATACCATTTTTCACAGTGGCTGCAACAATTTATATTCCCACTGATAGGGCACGAGTTCCTCTTTCTCCAATTCCCTTACCAAACACTTGTTATCCTCTGTCCGCTTCTTGACCGCCATTCTAACAGGCGTGATATCACCTCATTGTGGTTTTGCTTTGCATTTCCTTAACAATTAGTGATGTTGAGCACCTTTTCATGTACCTTTTGGCCATTTCTGTGTCCTCTTTGGAAAACTGTCTATTCAGTTCTCTGTTCATTTTTAATTAGATTGTTTGGGTTTTTTGTTTGTTTTGTTACTGGAATTTATGTCTTTATATATTTTGGAAATTAACCCCTTATCAGATATATGATTTTCAAATATTTTCTCCCATTCCATAGGTTGCCTTTTAATTCTCTTGACGGTCCTTTGCTGTGCAGGTTTTTTAGTTTGATGTGGTCCCACTTGTTTATTTTTACTTCTGTTGCCTTTGATTTTGGTGCCAAAATTAAAAAAAAAAAGAAAGAAATCATTGCCAAGATAGATGTCAAGGAGTTAACCCCCTGGTCGTCTCGGAATTTTACAGTTTCAGGTCTTAAAATCTTTAATCCATTTTGAGTTAATTTTTGTGGATGGTATAAGATAGTGGTACAGTTTCATTATTTTGCAAGAGTCTGTCCAGTTTCCTAACTCTAACCCATATTTTAGAAAGCTCATTAGGATCCTCAATACTTTTTAAGAATGTAAGAAGATCCTGAAATCAAAAAGTTGGAGAAAATCTGAGTTATATAATTCACGCCGCCCCTGTGGCCTGCAAATCAATTGTTGCTGCCATGGCTATGCTTCATCCTGTGTCTACAAGGTATACCATTAGTTTTGCCTGGGCCAGGAACCATCACTTGAGTTTGAGAATGACAGATGAACCCACTGGAATCAAAACATTTTGAGAGCAAGGACAGTATCATTTTCATTCTATATCCACAAAGCCTAGCTGGAATCTTGCACATGATAGTTGCTTAATAAAAATAAATACTTACATAACTGAACAGAAGTAATAGCTTGATTTCTTGACATAAAATGGATTTCTTGGTTTGCTTAATGTTCACGGGAGAATCTGGAATAATATAAATGACTGTAAAATGAGACAAGGTTGAAGTGACCTTCTACGGATAGATCCAAACACACACCAAATAACATTGTAAAAGGTAACAACAATGAAATAGTAAAAAACTAACAGTTAGAACTGGACATGGAACCACAGACTGGTTCCAAATAGGAAAAGGAGTACGTCAAGGCTGTATATTGTTACCCTGCTTATTTAACTTATACGCAGAGTACATCATGAGAAACGCTGGGCTGGAAGAAGTACAAGCTGGAATCAAGATTGCTGGGAGTAATATCAATAACCTCAGATATTCAGATGACACCACCCTTATGGCAGAAAGTGAAGAGGAACTCAAAAGCCTCTTGATGAAAGTGAAAGAGGAGAGTGAAAAAGTTGGCTTAAAGCTCAACATTCAGAAAACGAAGATCATGGCATCTGGTCCCAGCACTTCATGGCAAATAGATGGGGAAACAATGGAAACAGTGTCAGACTTTATTTTTTGGGGCTCCAAAATCACTGCAGATGGTGACTGCAGCCAGGAAATTAAAAGA
>NW_011494902.1:13648116-13656496 GCF_000754665.1 Bison bison bison | reverse complement strand
ATGGTGACTGCAGCCATGAAATTAAAAGACGCTTACTCCTTGGAATGAAAGTTATGACCAACCTAGACAGCATATTCAAAAGCAGAGACATTACTTTGCCAACAAAGGTCCGTCGAGTCAAGGCTATGGTTTTTCCAGTGGTCATGTATGGATGCGAGAGTTGGACTGTGAAGAAAGATGAGCACCAAAGAATTGATGCTTTTGAACTGTGGTGTTGGAGAAGACTCTTAAGAGTCCCTTGGACTGCAAGGAGATCCAACCAGTCCATTCTAATGGAGATTGGGGGCAGGAGGAGAAGGGGATGACAGAGGATGAGATGGCTGGATGGCATCACTGACTCGATGGACGTGAGTCTGAGTGAACTCCGGGAGTTGGTGATGGACAGGGAGGCCTGGTGTGGTGCAATTCGTGGGGTCGCAAAGAGTTGGACACGACTAAGTGACTGAACTGAACTGAACTGAACCACATTTGAGTGCTTCCTGTGTCAAACACTGAGCTAAACCCTTTGTATCCATTATCTCATTTATGCCTGAAAGTAACTCTAAGAGTTAGGTGTTATTGCTGTTGTTACACTTGATAAGGCAGGTCCAACTCTTTTGTGACCCATGGACTATAGCCCGCCAGAATCCTCTGTCCATGGGATTTCCCAGGGAAGAATACTAGAGTGGGTTGCCATTTCCTTCTCCAGGGGATCTTCCAGACCCAGGGATCTGATTTGTGTCTCTTGCATTGGCAGACAGATTCTTTACCACTGAGCCACCAGGGGATCATTGTCATTTAACAGAAAAAGATTGATCACTACAGAGGCATACAACTTGCCTAAAGCCACACACTAGGGAGGGACAGAGCTTGGATTCTGACTCCATCATAATATATTATCCCCCCTAAGATGATAAGAAATATTACAATCCTATGTCTATTGTATCATTCTATTTTCTCAGCAACCCAGAGTAAGGTGAGAGGCTCAAACAATGTCTGCTGTTTACAAATGTGGAAACTTGGGCACAGAAGAGCCCTGAAAATTACCTAAGGTCCCACATGGAGTGACAGCAGAGCAAAATCATACCTAGAGGCATCTCCTGCTTGGGTATGGAACCACTGTTGCCCAGGGAATCTGTGAACTCTATGGGGATTTCAACTGAACCAGTACACACTAAATGTATCTTCCATTGGCTGCCCCATGGCCCAAAGAGAAGACTGACTTGGTCCTTCAAGGACTAAAATCCTCTTCAGTACAACAGTTCATAGATAGTTTGAGCACCCCTACTTGATGAGTCAACTGGACACATGAAAGAGAAAAGCTAGTGTGTACAGAATAGGAAATAAATGAGAGATGAATTGTGGTAGAGAAAGAGGGGGAATGTTGGAAATAGAGGCAAGAAATACTGACTGCTTCTGTAAACAGTTCCTGTCCATAGTTATATACTGCCTGTGTGACCTAGGATAAGTCACAGTATTCCTCAATCTCAATAAAGTTTCCTCAATCTCAAAAAAATTCCTCTTTCTCTCAATAAAATAAAGAGGTTAGTTTAGATTGATAATTTTCTATTTCCTCCCAATACCACTCTCAGCCTCCCAGCCTCACTAAGAGATAAAACTCTCAATACATAGTATCTTTCCAGAAATAATACTTAATGTATAAACAAGGTATACACATCTATATTCATGCATGTACACACACATATCTCTTGTTTTATACACATAGGATTACACTGTGCATATTTTTCTGCAACTTACATTTTCCACTCAATTATAGATCTTGAACATCTTTCTCTAACAATACATACAGATTTCTTTTTCCTTTAAAAGCAGCTATTTAGTATGCTATTGTATGAAGGCAGCCTAATTTACTTAGACCCCTATTGAAAGACATTTAGTTTGTTTCTAATTTTTTGTTATTACAAACATTGCCGTGGTGAACCTCCAGGAGCAATTTAAATCTTCAGTGTTTGGCAGAGAATACATCATTCTTTGTGAAACTCCTGCAGCAACACCACGAAGCCCCAGGGTTCCAGGAAGCACAGTTTGAAAACCAGTAAACAAGATGATCTTAAATTTCCTTTTCTTTCAATTAAATGAAACTCTTTTAACCTTTAGCGCTTGTTTCGCTCACACATTATTCTGCAGTATCTCCTAACAGTTTGAGTGAGTAGATATGTTTTGTCTTTCAAACCAGGTTATAATTAGTTTGAGGCTACTGACTGTTTAGCATCTTTTCTGCATTCCTTAAAACCCAGCATACTACTGAGTGAGGCATAGGAGTGCTCAATAAATATGTGTTGAATGGTACTGAAAGATAATTGGGTTAGTAAGACAGAACACTAAGCTCTACTTCTTTGTCAATTGTACTTGTCAAATAGTGTGAGCACCTAATAGTTACCCTTAATCTCAGTATGAAGAGCTTCAATGGGTTAGATGCAGTTTAACTGTCACTCAGGGGAATAAAGGTGAATTGAGCAATTCCTCCATGTATGCTGTGCATTTCCAGGGTTGCCAGCCATGCGTAACTCTGGAGACACAAGTTGTATTCTGCATAAATGGAAACTCCTAGAACCGTGCTTTAGTTGACTAAATTCACATTTATTTATCATAAAAGACAACATGTGTTGTGCCCCTTAGAGTTGTACAGGGCATTAAAAGTGAAAGCGAAAGTCGTTCAGTCGTGTCTGATTCTTTGCAACCCCATGGACTATACAGTCCATGAAATTCTCTAGGCCAGAATACTGGAGTGGGTAGCCTTTCCCTTCTCCAGGGGATCTTAATAATGCAGGAATCGAACCCAGGTCTCCTGCATTGCAGGCAGATTCTTTACCAACTGAGCTATGAGGGAAGTCTCAGGGCATTGGTAAGATACATATTCCCCCTCTCCGCTGTTCGAAAGAACTCTGTTTCATCCATCATTCTCTCTGTTAACTGAATCTCTAGTTCCTCCCCTACTACTTCCTCTTTGCATATAAACATCCTTAAGTCTCTTTCATCATTGTAGTAGTAGTCATAATAATGATGATGATAATGAGAAATCCCTTGCCTACAATCACTTCTCTTTCACAGGTGAAGCTTTTTGAAAAAAGAGTCTGCACTCCTATTCTTAAGTTTACAACCATCCCACTGGATGTTTGTAATTATGTGACTCGATCTGTCTCTGACATGAGCCACTATTCACCACCTCAGCTAGAAACTCACTCCTTCCTGTACTTTTGTGATGGCACTTAACTTCCCAGCCTCTTTCAAGAACTCATCTCTTTCAACCCTCACATCTTGTCTCCCGGAGTTCCAGCTTCTACTGTTATCCTGAGCTTAGTTGCCTTTCAATTCATTGGCCTTAAGGCAAATAGTTTCCTTTAAAACTTGCTCCTCCTCCTAGGTTCCATATATTTTGAATTCTGTTTTTAAAATTTCACCTTAATTTGATGAATATACTGCCATCTACCCAGATTCCCAGACATGAAAACTTGGATCCCTCCACCACTCCTAATCCCACTACCAAGAGATGAAACTCTCAATGTATTGTGTCTATCTAGATATAATATTTTTGGAGGAGGCAGTGGCACCCCACTCCAGTACTCTTGTCTGGAAAATCCCATGGATGGAGGAGCCTGGTGGGCTGCAGTCCATGGGGTCGCTAAGAGTCGGATACGACTGAGCGACTTCACTTTCACTTTTCACTTCCATGCATTGGAGAAGGAAATGGCAACCGACTCCAGTGTTCTTGCCTGGAGAATTCCAGGGACTGGGGAGCCTGGTGGGCTGCCATCTATGGGGTCGCACAGAGTCGGACACGACTGAAATGACTTAGTAGTAACTCTTAAATATATTCAAATCTGTCTATGTCCTCTAAATCTATGGTAATTCTCTAAGCAAACCACTATCCTCCTGAATTATTGCAGCAACCTCCTAACTGGATTCCTTGCCTCTAGTCTAGCCCTTTTCAATTCACTGTGCTTCAGATGAATTCTCTAAAACATACACCTGCTCAGATCAATCGGATGTGTAATGTTCTAAATAGTCTCTCACACCATTCAGGATCAAGTCAGAATACCTTTGCTTAATGCAGAAAGCCTTTCTAATCTTGTCCTGTTTATCTCTCAGTTTCATCTCCCACTACTTCCTTCATTTAATTCTCCCTATGTTTACATTTGTTCTTGGAGTACCATGTCTTGTCTTCCTTTACTTTCCCCCATCTTTACTTTCTTCTCTGTAACACCAACTTTCGTCACTCTTATAAATCTCCCTCAAGCATCATCTTCAGGAAGCCATCTCAGGTATTGATCCTCATTTGACATCCTCCATCAGTCTGTGCTCACACAAGTCTTGAATATAATTTTCTCTCCCTCCCTCTGCCCCCATGTGCTGAGTCACTTCAATCGTGACCGACTCCTTGTGACCCTATGGACTGTAGCCCTCAGATTCTCCAGGCAAGAGTACTGGAGTGGGTTGCCATTCCTCCTCCAGCGGATCTTCCCAAGGACTGAACCTGTGTCTCTTGTCTCCTGCATTGGCAGGTGGGTTCTTTACCACTAACATCACCTAGGAGGATTACCAATGTGTGGTGCAGTTACTGATTCATCTTCCTCTTCCTACTAAATTATAAATCTCAATGTCTTTTTCTACTTTGTGTCTCCAATATTTAGAGCAAGGAGTAAATATTAGTTGGATGACTGAATGAATAAACTGTATTCTATTGGGGTTATTTTGAGAAAAAAAATGCCTATTTTTGTTAAATAGGAATATCCAAATCTTGAAAATTTAATACATGAACCTTAATATTTTTTCTTGATTATGAAACTCTAGATGTAATTAGAATTTATTGCATAATAATTAGTCATACTTTCATAAAAATTAATTTCTAACTCAAACCCTCTCCATTATATTTGTTAGAATAAACATAATCAACAAACTATTTTGTTCTGGAGAAAAAATGAAGCTGATGTCTGTATTTGTTGACATTTTACAACATCGCCAACTTAGAGTCAATAAAAACGTGCTCAAGAGAAAGTTGAGGGGAGCAGATCTTATAAGACCTTTAAAAAAAATGAAGTGAGAGTATTTTCTTTTTCAGTATTTACCTAGTCATCCATACGTCCCTTCGTTCTTGTTTTTCTCTATTCATGTTTGTCCCTTGAACTCCTTATCTCGCTAATCCTTTCCTCTGAATGCTCTTATTTTATCTCTTGCTCCACTGTTTTCCTCTAGGTCATCTGTGTCTCTCTGCTCGCCAGGTCAGGTTCCCCAGGCTTGTCTTGGCCCCCTGACCCCTCCTTCCTCTCCCAGAACTGTGTTTCCCCTGCTTCTCATTTGCCGCCCAGCAACCTGAACAGAACAATACTGGAAGTGGAACTGGCACTGACAAAAAGGAGAGCAACTGGAAAGAAAACTTTACTCATCAAGACAGAGGCAAGTATCTGAAAAATACTTGTGGGAAGGTGTTTGCTAAATCCATCTGCTTCTTCAGATGTGGAACTTTCAATATGGCTTCCACTGTTGTGGAGATGGGCAATAAGCACCTTCTTAGGCTTGACGGCTGGGCAGAGGCGAGGAATTACAGAACTCGGTAACTCAGCCTTGAATAAAATTCAAGACCGTTTCCCTCCTTTTTCATGTTCTTTCTTTCTGAAAGCCCCGTAGCAGGAATTCAAAGGCAAAGTTCTGCTCTCAGCTGTGAGTCATGACTCCCACTGAAGTCAGGAGCTCATATGTATGTATTCAGAGGAAGTATTGGGCCTTGGGGACCCAGATTCAATAATAACGGTCCAGTCCTTTGTTTGCTTATTTGCTTAAACCTTTATAAAAGGAGCACAAGGCCTGCTGTACCTGAATGCCTTTTTATAATCATTTTTAAAATACACAGTAGAATTTAAATTCCCACAGTAGATCTCCTGCATTATAGGACAAATAATAACAGTCTATCTTATCCCATGCCCCTCATCCAGGAGAGAGTCATAGGAAAAGAAGCAGGAATGAATTTCTAACATGCCAGGCTTTCACTGAGAAAGTTCTGTTTGTATCCCCAGGGAACTCAGCACCAGGGACTGAAATTCAGTGTTTCTTATAAACAGCATGGAATACCTAAAGAGCTTTTATTTTTCGGTGCTAGATAGTTGAAGGTAACAAGGGCCACATCACTAGCTTTAGGGAAAACAAAGGAAGACAAGCTGGATTTCCACACTCCCCTCCTGGTTTTCTTATCCTTTTCTCCTCATCTTATAGGTTGTCTTCCCACCAAAAAAGTAAAAAAAAGAACCCAGAATCAAGTCCAATATCAATTCTCTTTGCCATCCTTCTCCCAGAGTGATTCTTTTTTTTTTTTTTTTCTGCTAGTATAGAATCAATGTACTTTATTTAGTCAAGATAACAACTATATTGGGACTTCCTTGGTGGTCCAGTCGTTAAAACTCTGTGCTTCCAATGCAAGGGGCACAGGTTCCATCTCTGTGCCTGGGAGATGTCCGGGAACTAAGGTTCCTGAATGCAAAGTGAGGGGTGCAGGGGAAAAAAAAAAAAAAGGCAACAATTATATTAGATATTAAAAAACAGATTATTTTCTCCAAGTTATTATACACATTTTATACTCTGTCATTATGGTTATAATGTATTTTTTATTAAAAAACTCACTTCCATTTTGATGGGTTTAAAAGATGTTATATGACAACCATCACAAAAAAATAAAAATTCAGAGAAAAATAAAGCAGGCCGGAAAGTCCCTCTTTCTCCAGTTCTATTTTCCAGGGGTAACCACTAGCAACACTTCCCAAAACACTTATATTTAAATTTTAAAATGTAGAACAAAATGTTGAAGATGTTTGCTAGGTAGCATATACTATTGTCTCTCTTCCAGACGCTTCTCAGTTCCCCAGCCCCGGGAGAGGTTTCTAGAGGGCAGACAGGGGTGTCTTGGCACCTGTGGCTTATCTAATATCAGCCCTGGAATGTGACACCTTCTCTGCCCAAGTACAGATCTACCTGCTGGCAAATTTCTTCTCTGTAACTTGTCCTGCCCTTCATTTTACTGCCTGAACACAAGGGGAAATATCTTTCTACACTTCTTAACAGCAACTACTCCCAAGATGCCAAGACACCAGGATTCAGAATTCATTCTCACTGTGCCTATTCTCCTGTTCCTCCTCCCGGCCCCCCGCCCTATTGCCCTGAAACTTGACACTTTGGCTTATATGGTAAAGTTAGGCCTGTGTTTGTTTCTGTATATAAAGAGGATTAAACTGACCTAATAAAGTGAAGAAGAACTAAAGAGCCTCTTTATGAAAGTGAAAGAGGAGAGTGAAAAAGTTGGCTTAAAGCTCAACATTCAGAAAACGAAGATCATGGCATCTGGTCCCATCACTTCATGGGAAATAGATGGGGAAACTGTGGAAACAGTGTCAGACTTTATTTTGGGGGGCTCCAAAATCACTGCAGATGGTGACTGCAGCCATGAAATTAAAAGATGCTTACTCCTTGGAAGGAAAGTTATGACCAACCCAGACAGCATATTAAAGAGCAGAGACATTACTTTGCCAACAAAGGTCCATTGAGTCAAGGCTATGGTTTTTCCAGTGGTCATGTATGGATGTGAGAGTTGGACTCTAAAGAAAACTGAGCACCGAAGAATTGATGCTTTTGAATTGTGGTGTTGAAGAAGACTCTTGAGAGTCCCTCAAACTGCAAGGAGATCCAACCAGTCCATCCTAAAGGAGATCAGTCCTGGATGTTCATTGGAAGGACTGATGTTGAAGCTGAAACTCCAATATTTTGGCCACCTGATGCGAAGAGCTGACTCATTTTAAAAGACCCTGATGCTGGGAAAGATTGAGGGCAGGAGGAAAAGGGGATGACAGAGGATGAGATGGTTGGATGGCATCACTGACTCAATAGATGTGGGTTTGGGTAGACTCCGGGAGTTGGTGATGGACAAGGAGGCCTGGCGTGCTGCACTTCATGGGGTCCCAAAGAGTTGGACATGACTGAGCGACTGAACTGAAGTGAAACTGACCTAATATTAAGTGATCAAACAACAAAACTTTGTAAGATTGACATTGCTTTATACATATTAAAGAATTAAGGAAAAAACAAAACAAAGTAAAACTTAGTAGGATTATGTCTTAGTAACTCTTATGGCAGAAAGTGAAGAGGAACTAAAAAGCCTCTTGATGAAGGTGAAAGAGGAGAGTGAAAAAGTTGGCTTAAAACTCAATATTCAGAAAACTAAGATCATGGCATCTGGTCCTATCACTTCGTGGCAAATAGATGGGGAAACAATGGAAACAGTGTCAGACTTTATTTTTTGGGGCTCCAAAATCACTGCAGATGGTGACTGCAGCCATGAAATTAAAAGACGCTTACTCCTTGGAAGGAAAGTTATGACCAACCTAGATAGCACATTCAA
>NW_011494902.1:13631134-13648016 GCF_000754665.1 Bison bison bison | reverse complement strand
ATTGCTTTGCCAACAAAGGTCCGTCTAGTCAGGGCTATGGTTTTTCCAGTGGTCATGAATGGATGTGAGAGTTGGACTGTGGAGAAAGCTGAGCACTGAAGAATTGATGCTTTTGAACTGTGGTATTGGAAAGACTCTTGAGAGTCCATTGGACTGCAAGGAGATCCAACCAGTCCATTCTGAAGGAGATCAGCCCTGGGTGTTCTTTGGAGGGAATGATGCTAAAGGTGAAACTCCAGTACTTTGGCCACCTCATGTGAAGAGTTGACTCATTGGAAAAGACTGTGATGCTGGGAGGGATTGGGGGCAGGAGGAGAAGGGGATGACAGAGGATGAGATGGCTGGATGGCATCACTGACTCGATGGACGTGAGTCTGAGTGAACTCCAGGAGTTGGTGATAGATAGGGAGGCCTGGCGTGCTGCGATTCATGGGGTCACAAAGAGTCAGACACGAATGAGCGACTGAACTGAACTAACTGAACACAACACTATGACATTATTTACTAACCATACTGATTGACCACATTGTTGACCTAAAAAAATGCACAACATGAGAGTTGCAAGTTAGGTTTATTTGGGGCAAAATGAGGACTGCAGCCCTGGAGACAGCACCTCAGACAGCTTCTAAGAAACTGCTCCAAAGAGGTAGCGGGTGGGGAAAGGTCAGTATATATGTATATGTGATTTTGATGAAGGGAGAATACATGCAATCAAACATATATGTTTCCAGAAGCTTTCTGCTAGTCATGAGGAACAGTGGTCACCATGAAGAACTTCAGTGCTTTTCTAGATATGAGGAAATATTAAGACTTGGGGTCATAAAATCAGCTCCTGAAAATCCATAACTATCTGAAGACCTGTTTTGCCAGTTTTTCCAGAGCACAGAGTACCTCATTTCTGCTCTCCACCCTGAGCTCCTTTCAGGAAGTGTTGAAGATCAGTAGCTGCAGCAGCACGATTCAATCGTTGTAGAAGTAGATGGCAAGTGCCAATTTGTAGTTGACAATGTCATGTAATATATGTTGTCATTCAGTCACCTAATAAGCAATTATTTATTTCCTAATGAATTTAAATTTTGTTGTAAATATAGTTATTTAGTTAATTAAGTTTTTAATTGAAGGATAATTGCCTTACAGAATTTTGTTGTTTTCTGTCATGTATTAGATATTATTTTATGGGTTAAAATAATATCTTCTAGAAACATCATCTTCAATCTTTGGAATGATTATTGCTTCAAATGAGCTGCCATATTTAAGGTGACACCACACAGTTGACCAGTCCTGATGGATTCACTAATAGTCCTTGGACCCAACTACACCAAAAAGATTCATTCTCTGGGGATTTTTTGGAAAGAGAACTAACAGTCGTTAGCTGTGAGCATGAGATCTGAAATCCAAGAACTACTGCCTATTTTGTTTCCCACATTAGGATCACATGGGGAAGCTTTACAAAATGCCCTGGCCCCAACCCCCAGAAATAATAATCAACTTGGTCTGGGGTGGGACCCAGGTGGCAGTATTTCTGGAAAACTCCTCAGGTGATTTGAATGTGCAGCTAGTGATGAGAACCACTGAACCAAGAAGCAAAGTTCACAGTGAGGAGGAGCAGAGTCATGACCTGCAGCAATGCCAGAAAACACACACACAGGCAGAATTACTTCCCAGGCTTTCTTTCACACTTTTCTGTTGACAAATTCTTTTTTCAATTATCTGAGATATTCCAGTGTCTTTCCAGTAAATCCTCCTTTTATCCTAAGCTAATTTAAGTTGCATTTGTGTGATTTGCAAACAAAGAAGTCTGTACTAGATCTCTGTTTTTGTATGCTCAGGCTTAATAGATTTTTACACTTGGAGAAGAGTTTCTCTCCATTCATGTCCTCATTCACTAAGTTATTAAGCAATAATGCCCACAGTATTCCAAGTTCTGTGCTACTTAGCGGGAATACTAAATCACGTGGACTATGCGTGTGTGCTGTCACTCCACTTGTATCTGACTCTTTGCGACCCTATGGACTGTAGCCCACCAGGCTTCTCTGTCCATAAGATTCTCCAGGCAAGAATACTGGAGTGGGTTGCCATGCCCTCCTCCAGGGGATCTTCCCAATCCAGGGATCAAACCCGAGTCTCTTACGTCTCTTGGATTGGCCGGTAGGTTCTTTACCACTAGTGCCACCTGAGAAACCCAAATACAGTTCCTTTATTTGAGCAGCTTCCACTCCAGTGAGAGAAATGGGCATATCAGCAGAGAGAAGTGGCAACGCAAGAAGTATTACAATAGAAGTACTGACAGATTACTGTTAGAGCACTGAGAAAATGTGTAATCTGGTGAAATCATGGAAGACTTCAAAAAGAAGGTATTATAACTTTAGTGTTGTCTCTGGAGGATTGATTTGATGTCACCTGGTAGACAATGAAAGGTTGACATGAAAAACTACAAAGCCAAGGGCTCAGAATTATAAAAGAGTGAAATCCCATGGACAGAGGAGTCTGGCGGGCTATGGTGCTTGGGGTTGCTTAAAGGTCAGACACAACTTAGTGACTAAACAACAACAAAAGGCATGCTAGGGAAAGAAAGTATTTTTGTGATGACTGGGCTGAAAGGTTATGCTAGGGGTGGGGGTTGGGGCACAGAGACCCAGACTAGACCATAGCCGTTTGCACTTATCATGCTAAATATCCGAGATTTTGTCCTGTGTCTACTGCAGCGACATTGGAATTGTTTAGAGAGAGTAGGGCTTTGACAAGCTTTGCCTGCTGGAAAGATTTCTCTGAAGACATGATTGGGCAGAGACCAGACTTGTCTGAAAGGAATCAAGTCAAGCTGGTAAGCTGCTAAGTCTCTTCAGTCGTGTCGGACTCTGTGTGACCCCATAGACAGCAGCCCACCAGGCTCCCCCGTCCCTGGGATTCTCCAGGCAAGAACACTGGAGTGGGTTGCCATTGGCTTCTCCAGTGCATGAAAGTGAAAAGTGAAAGTGAAGTCGCTCAGTCGTGTCCGACTCTTAGCGACCCCATGGACTGAAGCCTACCAGGCTCCTCCGTCCATGGGATTTTCCAGGCAAGAGTACTGGAATGGGGTGCCATCACCTTCTCCGATCAAGTCAAGAGGCCACTGCAATTGTCCAGGAGAGAAGTAATGAGACCTTAAGTTAAGACTGATAATGAGAACTAGTGAAAAAAAAAATTTAGCATGTAGCTTCCCCTGGATATGATAACCAATTGAGATCAACTAAAGAGAGATGTATGTGTGGGGAGTAGTGAGAAAAAAGGATGGGCATGAAACCTGCCAGAAGGTTTACATATTTGGGAACATGGGGATATATAGGTAAAAGAAAAGCTGCTTGCAGAGAGAAGAGAAAAGTCATAGAACCAGGAAAGCATGGTGTTGGGAAATTAATATCTCCAATGACTTCTGTATAGAGTTTCAGTAGACTGCAATTATCCACCAACAAAGGTTCTTTTTTTTTTTTTTCCTTTAGATATCTCTTGCTCTTGTTCTGTAACTAGTCAGGGGATAGGACGGATGAAACACAACCAAGAGTTGCTGTTTTTCTCTGCACCTCCTCGAATTCCTTAGCTGCAGCAAGACCAAATTTATCCCCACTTTGGTACTCTAGCAGACCGGAACCCTGGAGAGAGATGGAGAAGGGAAAGTGAGTGAAGTATACAATTAGATGTTTAGTGTTGGCCCACTTAGCTCTGAGGACAATGGGACAAAATCTGGGCCAGCTCTGGGCTTTTTGGCAGGTGAACAAGCTGGAGGGAAGGTCTTGCAGAGGAGGCCTGGGGACTCATCAGAGAGCGTTAGGAATAGGTGGGAGTCAGCTTGAGAGAGTCTGGACTGCAAGGAGATCTAATCAGGCCATCCTAAAGGAAATCAGTCCTCAATATTCATTGGAATTGATGCTGAAGCTGAAACTCCAATACTTTGGCTACCTGATGCGAAGAACGGACTCATTTGAAAAGACCCTGATCTGGGAAAGATTGAAGGTGGGAGGAGAAGGGGACGACAGAGGATGAGATGGTTGGATGGCATCACCACCTTGATGGACATGAGTTTGAGTAAACTCCGGGAGTTGGTGATGGATGGGGAGGCCTGGAGTGCTGTAGTCTATGGGGCCACAAAGAGTCGGACACAACTGAGCAATTGAACTGAACTGAACTGAGTAGCTTGCTTGAAGCTCTTGCATGTGGTTATAAAGTGGGACTATGATATTCATAAGGTGAAATAACTGGTCCAAGCTCTCAGGTCTCATGTGAGATTTCTAGCTTTATCCCTTTCGTTGACTCTTTAGGACCTTTGCCTTAGCAAATGGTTTTTATTAAAATCTGAGTGGCTAAATTCTCACTTGGAAACTGAAATAATGAGCAAACAACTTTACTTCCTTTTATCTTAAACATTGACTAGAACTTTGGGCCCTAAAGGAAAAATACCAAATCCCTTTAACCAATAGTCTCTGAACTCTTCCATTATACAGCAAGCTTGTACAGTGCTAAATTTCTTATGGCGCAATTAAATTCCAATATTCATTGTATACGTGTGTGAGTGCGGTGTTTGTGTACGGAAGGGGACAGTTCCAGTGAAAAGAGCAGAGGGAAGGATCCATGTTTTTAAATCAGTATTATTTAGTCTAAGAGTGTACTGAAAGGAAAGGAAATAAATGGGTAAAACCTGAGCCAAAAAGGAAACGGAAAGTTTTAAATTAGACTGGATTTTTTTTAGTCCAGCCTCACCAGCCCGAAAAAGAGAGCAGGGTGGCATCAGGTGCACAGAACTCATCGATTCTGGCAGCTTGGATGTCATAGGTATTTGGAACACTGATTTCTGACAAATGAAAAGGGAGCTCCTCATGGGAGCACATAGATATAGAGGAGAGAACCAAGTAAGGGCTGGTGAGAGCTTGGTTTTCAGTGACCCATCAATAAGATATAAATGAAGGATAGTCATTAATGAGAAGAAGAGTTTCTATATTCTCATCCTGCCTCACTTGAATTTTCCTTCTAGGTATTCATTCTCTCTTCTGGTATGAACATCTGTATTTTCTTTGGGGAACCACCTCTGCCTCAGTGTGTATGGGTTGGTGGGACTGCCAGTTTTGAGGAATCCTGCTGTGTCCTAGGCAAGGAGAAAGCACAAGGCAGAGACTGAGACTCTGAGCAGAGCAGTGCCACACAGTTGGAAAACACATTGGTCTGACTCATCACAATAGCAGTGCTTTTAAGAGACCGCCCCAGGATTCTGCTCCATAGAAGTCTCTTCTCCCAGAGTGGCTGATTCCTGTTATTTTTCAGGCTAGCATTTAAACCTTTCCTTCTAGTCATTTACCTTTTAATTTTTATGTATTTGTTTTTGTCTTTATTTGGCCAAAGTGGGCTTCCCATATTTGCAAACAAAGGATCCCGGGAAAAACATCCTAGACATTACCTAGTGGATTACTTAATGCAGTTATAGCTAGATTATGGATTCATTTTGTTTTTTTTTTTAAAATAAATTACAGTATTTTTACATGCTATAAAACTTTGGAATTTGAGCAAAACTATAATTTAATTTTCTTGTATCATGCCAACTGTAATGAAGAATTCAAAAATTGTGTAAGATTCTAAATAACATACCATGCCAGGAAAAGGCATACAAGGGGCCCAGGGATATGCTAAAATTAACCTAATCCAAGTATAGGATTTCTTTTGCTAATTTAGAGGATGCCTGTAAAAGAGAAAGTAAAGATAAAAATCAAATTAAAAAATGCTAATAGTTAATATACAGTGACTTAAGGGATATGAGAATAGATATTTTAAGCATACTTAGGTGTGGTTATTGTGTTATGATGACATAAGAAAATACTCTTTTTATTTTTTGAGATACACTATTTTATTTAGGGGTGAAATAGCATAATACTAGGATTTTCTTTAAAAATATTCCAGCAATAAAAACCATATCATAGGAATCATGACATCTGAAACAAGCATAGCAAACATGTTCATGACCTCATGCGCATGTGCTGGGTCACTTCAATTGTGTCCGACTTTTTGTGACCCTGTGGACCATAGCCCTCCAGGCTCCTCTGTCCATGGGATTCTCCAGGCAAGAATACTGGAGTGGATTGCCGCTTCCTTACTTCATGGGGTCACTTATAGTAGTACCATTTTCTCCGTTTTTGTGGATGTTTGGAAATTCCCAAAATAAGAAGCTTAAAAATAATTGGAGGAGTAAGATGTACAAACTTTCAGCTATAAAATAACTAAGTCATGAGGATATAAAGTACAGCATAGGGAATAAAATCAATAATATTGTAATACCTCTGTATGGTGACAGATGGTAACTAGACTTACCATGGTGATCATTTCATAATGTATACAAATACTGACTCACTATGTTGTCCACCTGAAACTAATGTAATATTGTATGACAATTATAATTCAATAAAACAATAGAGTGAAACACCTTTAAGAAGTTAATTCATCTGTGTTTGTGTCTTCTTCACTGACATTTAGATCCTTTCATCATTTTTTAAAGCACCTTGAAAATTGTGTCTTTCGACAGTGGTTTTCATCCTATCTTTTGTAATTTATTCAGTTTTATGATTTAGAAAAGATTTGCTTATTAGTGATGACCTGCTGACAGTAAATTACTTTATTAAGATCTTTCTTTGAAATATACCCCCTCCTCTAATATGCCCATCTATACCTAAAAGAAAACCAAATAGTAGGAATGCAAAATGAACAAGCAAAAGCCTATGCTTACCTAACCTGATCTTTGGGTTCAACTTTTTTAAATGTTAAAATAATAAGCCACCAAAGACATCTTACTAAGTGTCCTTTGGAGGAAGGACTAGCAGATGAGAGGGAATGAAAATCAAAATGTCCTTTAGTGGGGAAAAACATTACTTTCCAAATATTCAAACCTATACTAAAGATGTAAAGGTAAAGGATTATTAAATTCTCATAATCTTTGCTTTATTGTTTATGTTCAGGTATTTTTAAAAACCCAAAGCTAGCCTGGTAAAATCCTATTTTATTCTTATTGCTTTTAGTTTTTAATAGCAGCCAATCATGGAGAACAGGGATCACATAGAACAAAATGAGTCACAACCTAAACAATGAGAAAGAATGCTAGTATGAATGATTATTGTCCATAAATTAGACCACCGTACTTCATTCTCCTGCTTGAGTATGGCTAATATAGTCCATCCTCTTGATTTTTGCAATGTTTACTATAATAATGAATAATTTGGTTAATATGCCTCTAAAAATTGATTTTGTTTGTCCTCTAATATTTTGCATTAATAAGAATTTCTCTTTAAAACGTAGCTGGTTCTGCCTCATCAACCTCAGACTTTCATTTTAGAGTGGATCTTCTAATTATAAAACCATCCGGCGACAGTTTGGACAAAAATGTCATTCTCGTTAATATTCACCACAAAAGAATATCAATGCCTGAGTTTATACCAATGCATGTCCCCCACCTAAAAATGGGGGAACCTGTAGAAATTAGTTATGATATGATTTCACCTGAAACATTTGATACAGTCTCACTATTTCAGAGAAAAATATAGGTTCTAAGTATTCAGATAGGAATATAATTTGTTAAAAAAAGTTCAGATAGTTTTATACGAGTTCATTTTCAGAAGCAAACAGATCTTGAAATGTTCTGATGATAGGCTACACCAATTGGCATTTTCTCAAACATTCTGCTAAAAGAAAAGAGGGAAGTTTGATAGCATCAAGATCGGCTTCCCTTTTGTAAAGTTTTCTTAAATCATAACTTCTCTTCTATAGGAACAAAAGCAACATGGCCCTATTTCAAAATGGGGACAAATAAATATTAAATAGAACTGAAAATGACTTCAGTGAGTTCATTTCATATGGTTCTACAACATGAGTACATGAATGTTGTGTGGACTTCTTTGGAATTACTGAACAGGAAAAGGCACACAGTACTTTTTTTTTTTTCCTTTCTGTTTTGTCTATGAATGAAGGGAAAGGTGATATGTTAAAATATAAGAAATGTTATTAACTGTCCTCTACTCACGGGAGAAGCAAACTGTAGCTAGCTTGTGTTTTATATTGCCCTAGTTTCAAAAAAAATGATTTGAGGCAGATATAAGATTTGAAAGCAAGGGTGTAGCTACTGCTGAAAGAGTCTCTGCAGTGCTTGCGAACTCATGAAAGGATTTTCTCTATCCTTGTTTTATGTGCCTTTGTAGCTCTCAAACTACAATGATTTTGTAATGGTTCAATAGCAGAAATGGGCCTTCTGCTGTTAGGGGTAGCTCAGCAAATAGCATAGATCAGTGATGTTTGCAAAGTATTTGATCTCTATGGAAGTTTTTCCTCCATCATTCATTCCCTCCTCCAAAGCTATCTGATTCATCCTTCCTATAGGTTCTGGTCCCAGGTGTGTGAGGGCAGCCCCCAAAAACAGCACCCATGGGAAGGATGAATCAGACAGCTTTGGTGGGCTCTCCAAGGAAGTGAATCTCTGAGCATTGCACACATCTGTGCATTAATGAATTAGAAATTTAGGGGCTAATTCCATAAATTAGCCCCTGCTACTGCTAAGCTGCTAAGTCACTTCAGTCGTGTCCGACTCTGTGCGACCCCATAGACAGGAGCCCACCAGGCTTTCCCGTCCCTGGGATTCTCCAGGCAAGAACACTGGAGTGGGTTGCCATTTCCTTCTCCAATGCGTGAAAGTGAAGTCGCTCAGTCGTGTCCAACCCTCAGTGACCCCATGGACTGCAGCCTACCAGGCTCTTCCGCCCGTGGGATTTTCCAGGCAAGAGTACTGGAGTGGGTTGCTATTGCCTTAATTAGCCCCTAAAACACATAAAACTAGTTGATGTGCTTAAGGAGTGAATTTTTAGCAGTAAACACAAATAAGTAATCAATCCACTTCTGATGGTATTGGGTATGGGAATTCCATCCATCTGAGCTCCTAGAAGATGGACTGTTAATGATGTATAACCAGGTTGGGGGTAAAAAGAGGATCTAGAAATGACCAGGACAGAGATAGTTTCTCTAGATATAGTAGAGTAAAGATTTCACTAAGTCTTTAATTTAGGGAAGCATTGGAAAGCACCACCAGAACTGAACTACATAAAAAACTTTTTTTTCTACCATGCTACATACTGTTTGGGATCTTTGTATATATCCATTTGTTCCTAAATTATTTAGTAAATTGTACACTGTTCATTCTGTTATTATATTTTCCCTGATGTGGACCATTTTTAAAGTCTTTATTGAATTTATTCAATAACATATTGAAAAACTCTACTGCTGCTGCTGCTGCTAAGTCGCTTCAGTCATGTCCAACTCTGTGCGACCCCAGAGAGGGCAGCCCACCAGGCTCCCCCATCCCTGGGATTCTCCAGGCAAGAACACTGGAGTGGGTTGCCATGTCCTTCTCCAATGCATGAAAGTCAAAAGTGAAAGTGAAGTTGCTCAGTCGTGTCTGATTCCTAGTGACCCCATGGACTGCGGCCCACCAGGCTCCTCCATCCATGGAATTTTCCAGGCAAGAGTACTGGAGTGGGGTGTTTTCTGTTTTGGTCTTTTGGTCATGAGGCATACCGCTGGGGAAGTCTTTCTATTATTCTTTTGCTGCCATATTATGGTTCAAAATTTAAAAGATGTCCCTGCAATTGTGAGAGATGGCTACATCCAATTGTGTTCTTTAGGACAGGCTACACAATGGTAGGCAGAGTTAACTACACTGGACCACGCAGCTCTTTAACTGTTAAAGGTTTACCTCTAGCTCATAAGAGATCTTTTGAAGGTCACGATCACTCTCCAGACCAGCTTCCAAGAGTCCAGGGGTGCTTCGTTCTTATAGCTACATCATTTGGAAAGTGAGGTTTCTAGGGCCATGAAAAGAAAAAGTGCTCTTAAAAACTTAGACTAGGAGTGACAAATTTCATTTCTTTTCAAGCCCATTGGTCAGCACTAGTTGTGTGGCTGCAATCCGACCACAGAAGAGAGTGGAAAATATATGAGAGCCACATAATGGTTCATGAGCACCCTTGTCCCTGCCATATCTAATTACCACAAGTAAAATTTGTGCTAAGAATGTCTAGGCAGAGTAAGTAATACCTCTCCTAGAAGTTTTTCTTGAGCATTAGCAAATATAAAATCTTGGGAGTGCTTGTTGAAAGAGAAGATTCCCAGGCCAATGTGTCAAGTTTGGTTTAGTGTGGTTAAGGTAAAGCTAGTGCCATTATCAAGCTTACTGTACAAACGGAAGGGCTTCCTTGGTAGCTCAGCTGGTAAAGATGAGGAGGTGCAGGAGATTCAGGAGACATGGGCTTGATCCCTGGGTCAGGAAGATCCCCTGAAGAGGGACATGGCAACTCACTCCAGTATTCCTGCCTAGGAAACCCCATGGACAGAGGAGCCTGGTGAGCTACCGTCCAAGGGGCTGCAAAGAGTTGGACACAACTGAGCACATACTTGTGCACGCTATAAAGGTATGTGAGTTGCATGGTGTACATGGAAAGATTCTGCACCGGAGTGTAATATAAAAGTCTCTTTAGGGGACTAGGATGTAAATGAAATGAAACTAAAATTCAAAAATAAGTCATATGGAACAGTCAGTATCTTTCTGAGTCACTTCTTCTATACCACAAGAAGTCCATTCTATGCTATGGTCCTGGGAAGTTGGACAAATACCCAATCAATGTCCTGTAAGTATCAATGCAGCACTACCCAATCCTGTCTGTGAAGAACCACATTAGATCAGGACGTTTGTCCAGGCTTCTTACTTTCTTCCCAGGTTTTCTTCTGTTGCCAGTTGCTCTTGGAGAAAAAGTGCTAAAGGGAAAACATGTTTACTTCTTCTCCAAACTCTAAAATAGAGTCTTCCCATTCTTTCTTTTCTTCTCAGATTGTTACTGAGGCTTTATGCTCATCAGTTGTTATTCTATGGAGAGAAAACTAGAAGAAAAAAAATTAGGTGATAATATGGGTAAATTTAAGTGTAGGCATGCATGAAAACTTCTTGAAAATCAGGTTGCGGTATGCATTCTTATTTTAGATTTGCCCCTGTTAACATCTTCTCAATAAGCAGGTGCATACACTTCCCCAATCTGTTACTGTTGTTTATTTAGCCTGTATGCTTCAAAATCGACTGATGGATGATACCCAACCAGCTTGAAGCTTGACTTTCAGAAACCAGAGCCTTGAAGTTTTAATGAGACTTTCTTAATGTGTAGTCCAACGAGTTTGTTAGAATAGGGACACATCTCTCAAAGATACCATAAGAGTATCACATTTGTATGTTAATTTTAGTTTAACAAATAGGAAAAATGATGATGAGTAATAGATCTCAGCTTTCAGATAGTTCTTTTCATGTTCAAAGTGCTTGACAAACATTAATTAAATCACTGTCAGTCAAATTAGATAAATATGTTCCCTGTATGTGCATAACTATACCTTCCATATACACAGTCTTCTAAATCCCATCACTGCAGATCAAACATTTTTTTTTTTTGCCATCTGAACTTGGTTGGCTGACACTGATTCCAAGCAACAGATAATTACTGGAAAGGCTAATCATCAGCAGAGATTATGTAAGCTTTCTTTGTTTTTAAACAAAAACATGAATTTATCCTTGATAAAAGGTACAGGATGAACCACAGTGTAAAACGTTTCTGTCTCTAGGCCAGAAGGTAACAATGATAAAGCAAATTCCCTTGTATTACAGCGCTGGAATAGCTAAACCCTAATTTAAAGAAATTATTTCATCAACAGAGTACATTTTATGCTTCCTAGGCTAACTGATGTTTTTGGCCTCTTTAGCACCAAAAATGAGAAGACTTTTCAAGCTAAATATGGTGTTGATTTCAGCAATATGGTAATTGTTCATTAATGCTAGGAATCCTTGGTCACTACTGATTTGAGAAGCATTTGGGGCAGCAAATTAAACACAGTATATGCCTTGATGATTTTTAGAATAACTTATACTTACTTTTTCTTCACTGAATTTAATGAAGCTTTCCAGACCATCCCAAGAGATTAGCAGCTCCCGACTGGACCCCCTTAAATGAAGTATATTCCAAAGAAAAAAGACTGCTAGCAGCATTCCATCTTTCAATAACACCGAACAAATTAACACAGTCTACCCATCTACATCAGACAATTGAAAGAAGGCATGCACACGCATCCATAGACAAGCCTTAGCCAGAGTCAGGCTTGGTTTCCTCTGATGCTAAAGCTGCAGAGCTACAAATGAAGGGGAGTTAACTTGCTTCTTTTACTCTGTCTGCCAAAAACTAGTCTAGTCTGTTTCCAGGGAAGAAAGGTACTTGTAAATTGTTTTACACGTTGCTGAACCAAATTGTCTAGTTCAACCAAATTGTCTTTTTGGAAAGACTTTGAGAAAGTATCTGCTGGAATTGTGATACCTGGAATTCATCTGAATTGTGTTTATATGAATCTCACACAATGGTCTTTGTCTTTTTTAGAGAAATGCTAAAATATGAGAAATCCCTCATTACTATTGAAAACCTGGAGTTCAGCAAGGTTATGTGATGTGTTCAAGGTAACACCCACAGCTCTGTGGTTTAGATTTGACAGGTGGCAGTGATGGAACCACAACCAACATGGTACTACATCTGCCTTAGTGTTTCTACTGTTAGACTCCTGCCACATCCCAGGAGTAAGAATGAACTTAAAAAATTTTAATTTATTTAAATAAAAAACAAAGCCAAAAATTATTTTCCCTTTTCTCTCATTCTCAACTCCCATCTCTGGCAAACACAATCTGTTCTCAGTATCTCTTAACTTGTTTAAATTCATACTATTCTTTGGGTAAATACCCAGAAGTGGTATTGCTGGGCCATATAATACTTCTACTTTTAGTTTTTTGGGGACCCTATATACTGTTTTCCATGGTGGCTGCACCAATTTATACATTCCCATCAGCAGTGCACAAGGTTTCCCTTTTCTCCGCATCCTTATCAACACTTGTTATTTCTGTCTTTTTGATAATAGCCATTCTGACAGGTGTGAGGTGATAGCTCATTGCAGTTTCAATTTGCATTTCTCCGATGATTAATGATGTAGAGCATCTTTTCATGTACCTGGTGGCCATCTGTATATCTTCTTTGGAAAAATGTCTATTCAGACCTTCTGCCTACTTTTTAATCAAATTATTTTTTGCTACTGAGTTGTATGAGAAAATATTCGCAAATATTTTCTTCCATTCAGTAGGTTGCCTTTTCATTCTGTTGATGATTTCCTTTGTTGTGCTTAAGCTTATTAGTTTGATGTAGTTCCACTTGTTTAGTTTTGCTTTTGTTGCATTTACTTTCAGTGTCAAATTCATAAAGTCATCACTGAGACCTAAGTTAAGATTACTGCTTACATTTTCTCTAAGGAGTTTCGTGGTTTCAGGTCTGACATTCAAGTCTTTAATCTATTTAAGTTAATTTTTGTATATGGTACAAATAATGGTTAGTTTTCCTAACACCATTTACTGAAGAGTCTTGTTCTTTCCCCATCATATATTCTTGGCTCTTCTGTCATAAATTAATTGACCATACATGTATTGGTTCATTTCTGGGCTCCCTCCTCTCTTCCACTGATCTATGTGTCTGTTTTCTTATGTAAGTACTATACTGTTTTAATTACTATAGCTTTGCAATACAGTTTGAAATCAGGGAGCAATGATTCCTCCAGCTTTACTCTAATTTCTCAAGATTACTTTGCCTATCCAGGATCTTTTACATTCTGTACAGATTTTAGGACTGTTTGTTTTATTTCTATGAAAAATGCCTTTGGAGTTTTACTGCTAAGTCACTTCAGTCGTGTCTGACTCTGTGCGACCCCATAGACGGCAGCCCACCAGGCTCCCCCGTCCCTGGGATTCTCCAGGCAAGAGTACTGGAGTGGGGTGCCATTGCCAGTTTTAAGTAAATTCTAATTACATTTAGAACAATGAATCACTGGTGTGACTGATTTTGGGCCCAGAAAAACATGTAAGATATGTTTCTATGGTATAAGTTTGTTCTCCCTTCAGTCTAGAGACAAAAAATTAGACCTGACTGGGAGTGTTTAACATAGCTTTAAAATGTTGATGCTAGCCCAAATGTAAATGACCTAAACGGTAAATTGCACAATTGAGTAGTACCTTCTCTTACAGTCAAAGTTTACAGTCTCAATTTCCTCACTTCTCAGCACCTCACCCTATGGGAACTCTTCTCTTGGAGGTCACACATGACATTTTTCTTCTTAACTGTACTAGCTCTTACTTAATGCTTATTCTCCTTGACCTTTTTGCTGCATTTGACACTGTGGGCTCTCCCCACCCAACACCTCCTACCACCCCTCATAAATACCCATTACTTGATCTCCTTGACATTTTGTCTTCCTTGCTAACCTTGCCCTCAACCTTGTCTACCTCACATCACCTCTTGCCTGGATTATCACACAGGCTTCCATCTGGTCTTACAGGTTGTAATCTTCCCTCCTCTAATCCTGAATGCCAGAGTGACTAATCTTCCAAAAATCTGTGCTTTAACCTGACCTTAAAAATCCCTTCTTACCTACCAGAATTTGCTTACCTTTCCTATTTCATCTTTTTCACTTTCCTTCAGAAACACTTGGTCTTTTTTTAGTCTTAAGGACACTAAGTTTGATATCCTTAGGGCTTTGCAATAGCTAACTCTCTGCCTGAACTGCCCTTCCCCAAATCCTCTCTGGACTGGTTCTTTCTTTCATTCAAGCCATTGTTTAAATGTTCCTTAGAAACATCTTGCCTACTTTTCATATACTCATTTTGACATCCTCATGTTTTCTTTTCTTTGGGACAGTTATTACTACCTGATAGTGTATTTATTCGTTTCTCTGTCTCTCCTATGTGGAATGTAAGCTCCATGAAAGGAGGAACTTTTTATTTTACTGCTTTACCTCCAGAACTTAGAACATGCTTAAGGTCGATGAAAATTTGTTAAATGATGAATAGTATCCATGATATCATTTACAATTCATTCAACTCTGTTTCCCACTATTTCTGTATAAGCACACTTTACAGTCCCTCCAGGTTGGTATCCCCATCCATGGAATGTATTCTCTATTGTGTCAGGTGTGTTGACCTTTTTTATCCAAGCAGATTAAAAGCTTATGAAAAGCAGAGGTCCTTTTTATACTTTTCCAGCTCTCCAGGCTAGCAGAGTGCTGAACAGCATTTGGTATGTATTTAACAAACACATATTGATTTATTTCCAAGTGTGACATTATATACTGTACTACTGACTTTTACATCAGTGGGGCTGAAATGGAAATAGAAATAGGTTGACCATAAAATAGCAAAGGACCCACAAAAGTGTGAGAGATTTTTTTTTCTTATCTTCTAATTTGAGTAGCAAATTAAACTTTTCTAAATGAGGATGTGATGAATAGGAAGGTATACCTTGGGAAAATTTTTTCTTCCTTTTCTAGCAACTGAGAGCCTGTATGTACCATTTGAAGCCTGATGATCTTCCAATTCTAAGGGGTAAGGTCTATGTATACTGTTACTGACACACCACAACCCTAAAGTCATCTTGATCTTCTTACTGATCTTTGATTCCTTATTATAGTCACTAAACCCAAGTCTTTTCCTTAGTCACATTTATGTCTATCATTGATTTTTAAATTCCACTTGCTACTTCAGAATCTAACAAATGGTCTCCTGTTTCATTTTCACTCCTCTCCCTCTGCCAAATTCAAAATGATATTCCATTAGATCAAACCTAAATTATTCAGGCTCAAATTCAGGTCCTCTATCAATGATTCTACCCTATCATTTCACCTTTGTTTTCTATTGTTTCTAAAATGAAGCTCTTCTTTTGATTCATCTGATCTCCTAACTTTTCCCCATTGTTATCGTGCTTATTTTTTCCCATTGCCTTTGTTCAAGCAATTTCCTTTACCTTTTTCCTATAAACCAAATCCAGATTTTACATTTTCCTTTGTTGTCTTTTAAGAAGGCTTCCCTTAATCTACATGGTTAATTTCCAATTTAAGATTTGGATTTTATAATTGAATCCTTTGTTATTAATTATGAATTATTTATCACTTTATGTTTCATATTTTATTTCCCTAGTAATGTTGTAATTTTCTTGGCAATAGGGACTTCATAATACTCACAATCATGCATAGCTCTTGGCACTTCCAAGGATGAATGTGTTTGGCTGTGACATGACTCCAGTGTCCTGGCCAGAATTGCTTGGAACAAAGATGAACCCTGACCAGGTGAGATGGAGCTTATGCAAAAGGAATTGTTGAAATCAGTGGGACAAAATGACCTCTGATAGCAATACTTTCCTAGTTAACGCCATGTATAATTTCATACATCACTTAGGCCATGTAGGAAAAACTGCAGAGTCAAAGACCTCTGATGCATAATAACTTTTTGTGACTAGAAACTATAACCCAGATGCTGGCAGATATATGAGTCAGAAGATCTGAGTTTGAATTCTGGCTTTGTTTCCAATTAGTCTGGGTAATACTGAGTAAGTATTTACCCTTTCTGGATGTCAGTTCTTCAACTGTAAAATGAAAAGATTAGACTCCAGATGATAAGGACTCAGTTCAGTTCAGTCGCTCAGTCGTGTCCGACTCTTTGCAACCCCATGAATCGCAGCATGCCAGGCCTCCCTGTCCATCACCAACTCCCGGAGTTCACTCAAACTCACGTCCATTGAGTCGGTGATGCCATCCAGCCATCTCATCCTCTGTCATCCCCTTTTCCTCCTGCCCCCAATCCCTTCCAGCATCAGAGTCTTTTCCAGTGAGTCAACTCTTCGCATGAGGTGGCCAAAGTACTGGAGTTTCAGCTTTAGCATCATTCCTTCCAAAGAACACCCAGGGCTGATCTCCTTTAGAATGGACTGCTGTTGCTGCT
>NW_011494902.1:13629137-13631034 GCF_000754665.1 Bison bison bison | reverse complement strand
CTGCTGCTGCTGCTGCTAAGTCGCTTCAGTCGTGTCCGACTCTGGGCGACCCTATAGACGGCAGCCCACCAGGCTCCCCCGTCCCTGGGATTCTCCAGGCAAGAACACTGGAGTGGGTTGCCATTTCCTTCTCCAATGCAGGAAAGTCAAAAGTGAAAGTGAAGTCGCTCAGTCGTGTCCGACTCTTAGTGACCCCATGGACTGCAGCCTACCAGGCTCCTCCATCCATGGGATTTTCCAGGCAAGAGTACCGGAGTAGGGTGCCACTGCCTTCTCCATTAGAATGCACTAGATAAGTTAATTATAACATTGTAAGACTGGATTTCCAGAGCAGTGAAATGGCAGCCATAGCCTTTGGAGTTCTTCTTATACTTGTTCCATGGATAGGATTTACTATTTTATGTGTTTTTAGTAACACTCACTTTCAGCTTTTGGCATTTATAGTTTTCTGTTTCCCAATTTGTGTTAAAGAGGATGGACAGATGGTTGATTAGGCTTTCAAATGCTTATAATGCTGTTGTTCAGTTCAACAATGGTTTTAAACTTCAAGGGTCTACATAGAGCCTGGATTTTGTTTAGAATGGAAGATAGTTTTTACTCTTCAATTTAAGGATAATAATGTTTACTCACATAATTTAAAGCAACTTGTGGATGTTGCTTCCAAAGGCCTAATCAGTTTCCCTCATTTTGTTATGTTTAATTCATTTCCACATCACAGTCCAACTCTTCCAAGTTGCAGTTTTTAAAATGAAGTTACCGGAGTTCTAGTTACATTTGCATGTTTTGCCTTCTTCTAACTCATTTAACCCATAAGCGCTTTCCAAATACAAAACCCTTTGATTCGGAATCACAGAAATTGAAATGTGGAAGAAACACATTCCTCCTTTTACAGGTAAGAAAACAGGAGATCTAAAAGATCCTGGTGCTCTTCTACTGAATCTGAATTTTATAAATAAAAGAGCTAAAGTGAGGTTAGATTGCAGAGAAAATAACAGGCAAAATGTGTGAACTTTAATCCCCAACAAGAACTGTGTCATTTAATATATTACTGCACAGAAAAAGATTGGAGGGAACCCATGCAAGTCTAAGACGCACACTGCTATTGCTCAGGTTTGTGATTTTTTTTTTTAATGCTTTATTTGGCTGCACTGGGTCATAGTTGTGGTAATTGGGATCTTCCGTCATCATTGTGGCATTAAGGATCCTTTTTTACTTTCTGCATGCCAGATCTAGTTTCCTGATCAGGAATCGAACCCAAGCCCCCTGCACTGGAAGGACCAAGTCTTAGCAACTGGACAACCAAGGAAGACCCAGTTTTGTGAATTTTAACTACTTTAGATACTCTTCAGGTGAGTGGGGTAGCGCACATGCATTTGTTTAACTCCTACATTGCATCTGAAGTATTTAGAGTAGTGAGAACAGAAAAGACGCTCAAAATGTAGGTAAAGGAAGAAGTGAGCCTTTCCATAGGGTTCCGAGGTGACCAGTGGGAGGGAAATTAGAACGCGCTGGCAGAGCAGGCGCTCAGGAGGTGCGAGCTGCACAGCAGGTAGCGGTAGCAGGGAAGAAGTCCAGGATGTGCGGGGACCCTGAGGCTCCAGCAGGCAGGGGAGAGGAACGGGGACCAGGAGGGAAGGGACTGGCAAGAAACTGCAAACTGAGGCTGACCTAGTGAGCAGCGAAGATCTTCTAGAAAGAAAAGAAGGCATGAGAGCTTACAACCAGACTAGGGGTTGAGGAAAGAGTACTAAAAACCTTAAGGGGAAGACAGGGGTGCGGACCAGCGATGGGAAAGGTGGGGAGGTGGGCGGAAAAGCGAGGTCCTCGGGCAGTGAACAGGTAAAAAGCGGTGCGGGGGTCGAGAGCCCACATGTGCTAATCTCCAGAGGGCGGGAGC
>NW_011494902.1:13613659-13628878 GCF_000754665.1 Bison bison bison | reverse complement strand
GGGAGCGCAGCCCCTCCCCTCCGCTCCAAGGCGCCCGCCTCGCGGGGCCGCGCGGCTCGGAGTTCCCAGAGGGGTTTTGGCGGCGGCGGCGGCGCAGGGAGCCGGGGGAGGGGGGGGGGGGGCGGAGCTGAGGGCCGCGCGGGCGGTGTGCTTCCCGGGCGCACGCGCTGCGCTGGCGGTGTCGCGGTCCGCCGCGCGCCCTGAGCCGGGCAGCAGCGTCTCAGTCCTGCTGCACACTGGCCATTTTCTGACTCCCTTTTCTTGGGTTCTGCGTTTTTTGCGGGCCGGCTTCCCGCAGCTCGGCGCGCCGCTGCCGCCTCTTCGCTCTGCCCGCGGGAGTGGGTGGGGGCACGTCGCCTTCTGGCTGGGAGGAGGCCAGGTTCCTGGGCTCGGCCATAGGGCCCTCCTCGCCGATCTTGAGACTGCCGGGCCGGTGGTCCTTCGCGCCGCGCGCCCGTAGGCCTGCCTGAAGGACCCTTTGCGTCTGGCCCAATTATCGCCCTCACTTCCCTGACCTCAGGAGCCCCTTACTTAGTCTGCAGAGACTTACGACCTCACTCACTCTGTGCACCCCCGCCACTTCTCTCCTATGAGGATCCAGCATACACTTTGTTTTAATCGGGATCCAGGCAGTTTGTACTGGTGGAAATGTCCCCGGAATTAATCCTGTAAATCCAGACACGTACCCAACAGCGAAGTTGCAGTACTATAGTAATTTAACCTTTAGTTTCGGGCGAGGTTTTTTTTTTCTTCCCTCTCCTCTCTGGCGAAGGCAACTTTATAGAGTCTTCTGAGAACTGTACTGCATTAGATTATCTTCGAGATAATTCTTAAGTTAGCGCCTGGAGGCAATATGATGGGAGGTTCAAAGAGAAGGCTATGCACTTTTTCCTCCACCGTATCACAGTTTGAAGTGGAAAACGTGCGTTGACGGTGATTTTCCACATGATGTGGGTTGCAGAGTGCAGCCCCCGTGAGCCGTGGCTCACCTTGGTTCCTGGGTGCTACCCCTGAAGTTGATTTTAAAGTTCAACAGAATGGTCAGGTAAAGGAGCTGCTGCAAAGAAATCCAGTATAATTCAATAGAGCCATTTTATTGGATTCTATTAACCTGTTTAACCTTAAACTAAAGCATGGCGGGAGTTTCATGTAGGAACTTACATACAAAGTGCAATACTGAATTTTAATTAGTGCATTCCAGGTTTGGTGTGGAATAGTCTCCTCAGCTCGCACTGCCTTTCATTATGCATTTTCCTTAGGATCTTGTTTTAAAGAAGCAGTTTTAGTATAGAGGGTGGGAGGAGTACCCTTTGAATCATGAAACTTTCTTTGACGAACTTGAAAACTGGATAGGTAAAATCTGAACCTTGATACTAAGATAAGGTAGGAAACTGATGTTTATAGCATTACCACTTTGAGCAGTTAAGGCTTCTTTACTCTTATTTTGAAACCATGTTGACGTCTTAATTTCACGGACTGCAGAAGTACAGAATTTTCTGTTTGTGAGGAACTTTAACAGCTGATCGTTAGTTATTTATTATTAATTTAATCCAGCGTCATTATTTTGCAGAGAGAAAGTAATCCAGATTCCCTGAAGAGATTTAACATGAACTAAAGAGAACTAGTTGATTTAACTGAACACTTAAGTAGATACTTTAGACCTCCCCAATGGATATTTTTGTACCAAAATTTGTTTTGAGTTTGATGTCTTAAAAGCCAAAAAATTACTAACTTTTAATTTTTTCCCCATATTTTGGGTATAGGCTTTAGTCTGTGATTTGGACTCATTAGATACAGATTATATTTAAGGAGAGTTTACATTTTACCAATTGAAACAGTAATTTCCAGTTTGTTTGAATTTAGTAACTATTTTCATTTCAAGAATGTTCATTCATATTCTTGATTCAGGTAGTCTGTGTCAATTCCAGGAGATTGGCATTTCAAGAATCCTAGAGTTATGATGTATGTAAACTTGATATAATAGAGAAGAAAGGTCTGTACGCATGTAGTCATTGAATTCCAGCATCCTCAGCATCCCTTTTCTTAGTGGTCCTCAACGCAGAAGTCTGGAAGTTCTTACTGGCCTGGGGTGAATGTGCATCTCCCACTCCAGTGTTTACTGCAGGCATTTAGTAGAGACTTTTTGGCTTGTGTGCACTTTCCCTGGTGGGGGCTTCCTGTAAGATGGACTGTGTTTTATTCATCTGTGTACGCTTCATGTCAAGTGTAGTGGGTCCTTTGTAAATGCTTGTGGTTTTGTTGGGCTTAATCAAACTTAAGAAGGTAGCAGAGTGTCTGGAAGTCATGAAGGATGATATTATAAACTTGAAATATCTCATTTCCGTTTTTGTGTTGAATCAGATACTCTGTTAGGCTTAATTCCAATACTGAAAGAGATAGCATGTATCTAATAATATTTTAGAAAATTTGAGGAAAAAGCTTAACATTGAGAATTTTATTCTTTAATATATGTTATCCACTGTGAAATTGGGGAAACACAGTGTTACTTAAACTTTTTGATAGGACACCACTTAGAGCTAAAATAATGCAGTTTTTCTACTGGAGCAAAGTTTGAAAATTGTGAATTGAATGATCCTGATTGTTACCATAGGCCACATTTTAAGGCCACCTTCGTTTCACTTTATAAAGATATATTTTTCAGTATATAGACTCCTGGAAGCAACATGACTTTCAGAGTTCAGACTGCCTTTACAAGCTGTCTTTAAATGATACTTTAAACAGTTTTTGGCTGATGTGATGTGCTTCGTGATGGATATACAGAAAAAATAAAGCAAAAACCCCAAATAAAAACAAAAACACCAAGACCCCACTATATTTTCTTTTTCTTAGACTTTTATTTTCTTTCTTTAATAGATTATTATAATGTTTTGTTTATTTAAAAAAAAAATGAGGAAAATTTTCAAGCGTTTCTTTTGGAGAGTAGCACCACTCCACCATTTGAATAGCCTTGGCAAATAATGTTTGGGCAAATGCAAGGCTGTTTCCATAGTGTTATTTCTGTTTGAGTATGTTGAATTATATAAATAATAGTCTTCACAGGGACATCATCTTTGGACTACATGCACTTTTTCCTCTCTCCTGACACTGTTACTAAAAACAGTTGTATAGTAGAGTGTATGTATGTGTTGTGTATGTGTTAGTCGCTCAAGTCATGTCTGACTCTTTGCGACCCCATGAACTCCTCTGTCCATGGAATTCTCCAGCCAAGAATACTAGAATGGGTTGCCATTTCCTCCTCCAGTAGTAGAGTATGATGGTGCTTAATTTATAGGGAGCAAATAATTCCTCTTCTGTCATTGCTGGTTCCTGTGTCAGAACCAGGCTACCTGGCCTGTCCACTCCTCGTTCTGTCTTTTCTACCCAGTTTTTGAACTGATTTTTAAGACTGAAAATATCTTAAGATCCTCAGCCCCTTCAGGAAGTGAAATCTGGAATTATTCCAGTGCCCTGAGTATCCATTGCTTACTGAGATATGATGTCTTCTTATATCCTTTGCACATACTCAATTTGACTATGAGATTCTCATTTTGAAAAACGCTTTTACTCATGAGGAATTTTGAAACATATGCCATAAACATCTTGGGGAAGTATATGTAAAGCGTGTAGACTATAAATATAGATTTAGATGGAGTTAGGTTATAGAATCAGACAATTGGTAAGAATTAGTAAGAATGTCTAGTCCTTTTCTCCCACTCTTGAAGGTCACACTTAAGGCTTTTAGATTTAAGAATATAATTGTGAGTATTTATTTTTAAAAGTAAAGCAATTCCACAGTCTTTCCTTGCTATTGAATAGTCCATAGAGTTGATGTGTTTCTTGTATTATTCTTTTGTGTAGTTCATATCCTTTGTGGACCTGAACCTTGTCTTGAGCCTGCTCAAGAACTCTCCTGCTTGACCATCTCTGTCTCCTTGCTGTCCTCTCTTCCCTTGGAACTGGGGCCTGGTCTTATCCATGGTGGATGGTTGGGGTCCTGCTTCAACCATGACAGAGCTAGCAGAGTCAGAATGCTTTGATTCTGCTTCTTAGGCTCACACTCACTGTATTGACTTGTCAGATACTGAGAACAGGACAGCTGAGAGCTGGGCTCTTTGGCTGCTATAATTTCAGCTTTTTTGAGGGTCAGCTTTTCATTTGCATCTGATACTAGAACACCCTGGTCACATACTCATTACTTCCTGACTGTTCTGCTCTTGGTTCTCTGTCTTCTTAGCTGAGTTAGTTACTGGTTTATTTTTATCAGATTTTAGTGGTAGCTTATTCTTTTCAAGTGCTTGATTTTCTACCCAGATCTTCTTGCAGTTTTGAGCTTTCATTTGACCAAGTATCTGTTATTCCACCAAGTTTCCCATAGTGTGTTTTTTCATTATCTTTCTTTCCTTCTAGACTCTATATTCCTCGAGTGTTGGGACTGAATTTGTGCTGTTCCTGACAGTGTCCTCAGCACTTACTGCAGTGCCTGACACATAGCAGGTGATAGACAATATACAAATATCGATTGGATGTAATCAACAGTAAGTCTGTTATCAGTATTGGAAACCAGTGTTCATATAGAAATTGAGAATTCATATAAGAAGTTCAGACATTTCATTGCCATCATTAGTACCAGAGAGTCTGTGTATTTTAAATTATAAGCATATCCACATACAAAATTAGTCACAGTCATCTGGCAGGACATTTATTTAAGAAGAAAAAGTATATAGTTTTTACTATGTATTGTTAGGTGTTGCTCACTTAGAGTTTTCTTGAGTTTGATTAAATGTATATATTTTATTTCTTACAAATAGAAGTTTTATGGCACTATAAAGAAGTGAATTTAATGGCCCTATTTTTGTTCATTAGTAATTATATACTGTAGAGTAAATTCTCGTTAAAAGGCCCTTAAATGCCTGCTCATAAAAAAGAGAGACCTCTTTGATTTTGTTCTCTGTACAATCCCAGTTATTGTATTGAGGCAAGTCATCAAACTCTTTAGTAGTCTAAAACCTTTAATATGGTTTCAGAACAGTAGTCATGTATTGAGTATCCAAATTACCATGTCTGTAACAAGTAATGCAGACACTTATTAAAAAGGTAATGACCATAACTTTTCTTGTAGAATTTCTTGTGCTAATTTTTTAAAGAGGAGTTTTGAACTAAATTTCCCGTGAAGGCCAAAATCTCATACTTGTAATGATGGTGAAGTATATGTGTAATGTAGAGAGGAGGGGGTGGTAATTTTTGTAGTGGTATTTTTAAGTGGACAGTTTACTAATTATGTTGAGGTAAACACTTTACAACTTTTAAGAGGAAAACTTCAATTATCTGAATGAAATGAGGTACATGAAATTAATTCAGATAAGTGAGGGGATCCTTAGTGTAAATGATGCATGTCAAGGGACATGACCTCAATCTTGATTTTTTTTTTTTCTTTCTATATATCTGTCAGCTGGTTTTACATTACTAGATTCTGATTCTTTTTGGTCATGCTGGGAATCATTGATGGAGGAGGTAAGGTTTGCTCTGTAATTTTTTTTTATCTTTGCCACAGAGGGAACCCAGAATATGGTATTCTTTGACAAGTGTAATTGCTCATCTCTTGCCTGTAATGCCTGCCCTTTTAGGTGGTACACCACAGCCTTCCATTTTGTCACCTTCCTGTCACATGTCAAGTGTGTGTGGGGACTCCTTAAGAATACAATGGGCTTGAAATTAAAGCCACATTCCTCTGTCCAAGCTCAAGATGTTTATATTTCTGCAAGTTCTTAAAACAAGTTGTGAAGGTGAATTGAGCTGGATAAACCTTGATTCTATTCCTTTCCGCCTTGGGGTTTAATATTAAGCAACAGTTTGTACTGTAAGCCCTTGAAATAGAAACAAACATTGGGCCATAACCCTTGACTTTTGCAAATTATAACTTGAAATTAAAATTTTTCTGATTGATTAGAGTTTAGTGTCTTAGGGTAATGATTTCTGCTGCCGTTTACTGAGGTTTGCAGCATTCCTGGGTTCCTGGCATCTGAAAGTTGTGCAATCTGTAGGTAGCCTGTGGCTCTCCTCTAGGCCATTTTTTGTTGTTGTTTTGTTTTGAAACAGAGGTAGGCTTATTTTAGCCACAGAGATGTGTGCTATCTGACACCTCTGTAACTGAATTTTATTTCTTTCTTCAGCATTACTGTAACTGAATTTTATTCCTTTCTTCAACATTACCTATAGATGCTTTACTGAAAGCACCTTAGAACATGGCTTTTTATTTTCAGCATGCACCAGCTTCCTTTTCATATGTTGATCTTTGAGATGCAAGATGATTCATATGTTGATTGCCTTGGTTAGAGTTGTTACGATATCAGCAAGCTCTGTATACAGACCTTGTGAACAATTCCTAGGTCATTGCCTTCTTTAATATATGCAGGCCATGTAGTTAAGAGTTTAGGCTTCAGGGTCAGTCCAGACTGATTTTGACCGTACCATTTGTGAACAACATGTCTTTGGGGGAAGTTAGTTACTTCTCTGGGTTTCAGGTTTTTCATCTGTAATACTGAAATAATATCAGCTGAGTGTATTGAGTATTTTTTTTTTTTTTTTAGGAGAAAGCTTATCAGTATTGATTTATTGTCCTGTTCACAGCTAAGTGTCTAATAATGTGAATTAGTGAACTATTATCTGGATCATATACTATTTTAAAGGGAAGTAGACTTTGTTCTAGTTTATGACAGAAATAGTCAATTAGCAAGAATTATTACAAATAGAGGCCTTGCTTAGTTGTCTTGTTTAAAACTATGTAAGACTTTTGTAATCATCAGTCTATTTATATGCAAAGGATATGTTGATAATTGGTATAGGAAAGCGGAATGTGTACTGTACTCTTAGGAGTGAGACAGACTTGGATTTAAATATAGATATCTAACAGTTGGGTCACCTTGGGCAGGATACTTTACTTTTTTGATTACAAGTTTCATCTGTAAAATGGTATTAAAGTATAAAGAGTTAAGGAAAAAAGGGATAATAAAAAGGTTGTTAAGACTAATATGAGGTAAGCAAAATACTTAAAGTAAAAGTGAAAGCTGCTTCAGTTCAGTTCAGTCGCTTAGTCGTGTCCGACTCTTTGCGACCCCATGAATCGCAGCACGCCAGGCCTCCCTGTCCATCACCAACTCCCGGAGTTCACTCAAACTCAAGTGCATCGAGCCGGTGATGCCATCCAGCCATCTCATCCTCTGTTGTCCCCTTCTCCTTCTGCCCACAGTCCCTCCCAGCATCAGGGTCTTTTCCAGTGAGTCAACTCTTCGCATGAGGTGTCCAAAGTATTGGAGTTAAAGCTGCTTAGTAGTGTCCAGCTCTGTGACCCCATGGACTTTACAGTCCATGGAATTCTCCAGGCCACAATACTGGAATGGGTAGCCTTTCCCTTGTCCAGGGGATCTTCCCAGCATTACAGGTGGATTCTTTACCAGCTGAGCCACAAGTAAAGCCAGAATCCATAAATACTGGTAATTATTGACACTTTGGAAGTGTGGCGTTAGTTCTCTGCACTTCAGGCTTCCTCATCTGTGACGTGAAGGTCAGAGAATTGATAAGAGTTACGAGGATTAAATGACATAATACCTGTCAGAGGTCATTACATGTTAATCACTACTGTTATTTATATTATTATTTCACTTTCAGAACAAATTAGACCAATTTTGAGTTAAAAGGAAATAAGTCATACAGGTATTTAGTGTATTTTTTATGTTGGAGGGCATTTACTATGGATTTGAAGATGGCAAGTTATCATTCATTAGCTTTCAGTGTTTTCTTAAGACAGCAGTAGTCCACAAGTTGTGGTGTGTAAGCCTGTTGGTCAGTCACTGGGACCCTTTCAGGGGGATCCATTAGGTTAAAATTATCTTTATGGTAGTAGTAACTTTTTCCTTTTCCACTGTTTTTACATTTGCTCTGCTGATACTAGTAGTAGGTAGTAGGTAAAATCAGTTCAGTTCAGTTCAGCTGCTCAGTCATGTCCGACTCTTTGTGACGCCATGAATTGCAGCACGCCAGGTCTCCCTGTTCATCCCCAACTCCCGGAGTTCACTTAGTAGGTAAATAGTAAATAGTACTAGGTAAAACTGAATATCTTAGTAGATATTAAATGTCAGTGACACCAGACTCTACTAGTAATCATCATATTCTTCACTGCTATCCATTCATGGTTTAAAAAAAAAAAAACCCAAAACAAAAACTCAAAAAAGCCAATTTTACTTGAGTGTCCTTAATGAAGCACTAAAAATTATTAGTTTTATTAAATTTTGATCCTTGAGTGCATTGTTTTAATATTCTATATATGATGTTTGAGTATTTTATATATGTTTGATATTTCATATGTGATGGTTTTATATTCTGTCTCTATATATGATGAGATAGGAAATACGCAAAAGGCACTTCTGCTGTATATCCAGAGTATTTTATCTCAAGGAAAACCCTTAAGTATTCTTCTGAGTTGCAAGCTGAATTAGCCATATTTTACATGAAATATCATTTTTGCTTGAAAGGTCGAATACCAGACAAACCATGATTATTTAGACCTAGATATCTGGCAGTCATTTTCTTGAAAATGAATAAAGTGATCTTTTGTTCACTTCAGGGAAAAACAGTCGACAATATTTGTTGCTGATGATAAAATTTTAACTTTCTAGGGAAAATTAAAATTTTGGAAATCTTACATCAGCTGCTGTGTTCTTGTCAGCTTCTCAGTACTTAGAGTTTTGCAGTGGGATGGGTGGTGATGTTATGAATGTGAATTTTTGCTGTTGTGTTATATCAGGATCTTCAATGTTTATATAACTCAATGGACATGAACTTGGGCAAAATTCAGGAGAATGTGAGGGACAGGGAGGCCTGGTGTGCTGTAGTCCATGGGTTTGCAAAGAATTGGACATGACTGGGTGACTGAACAACAATAACTCAATGAAACAATATTTTCAAAGTGATCAATATTCCAAAATTATGGTAAAAGACCCTTATAGAAAGCATGTAACAGAATACAGAAAACTTATGTATATTCAATTTCATATTACAGCTAGCCCACAAACTCTTCTACTTGTCAAGTTTTGGTGTAGTATCAAAGAATATCCATATACTTCCTTTTTTCTCACTGCATACTTGTGTGGGGCTGTTTTCATATAGTTCAGTCAAAGCAGGTATCACAACAGTTTGTATGTAGAAGCAGATAAGAGAATCCAGCTGTCCTCTATTAGGTTAAACATGAAAGAAATTTGCAAAAGTTGTAAAGCTATGTCATTTTTAATGCTAAGGGTTTTTTGTATAGTAATTTTTCAAAAGTATATTCTCATATTAACGTGTCACTAAAATTTTAAAATGAATCACTCAGAGGAAAGCAGAGCATATTTTTGTACAAAATTGGAACTTAATCATTGTCTTGCACATTCTAGAAATGGAAAATAATTTGTTTCATCCAACAGATATTTGTAGAGTATATATGAATAAGCATTTTCCACTCTGCAGGAACTCAGCCTTGATAGAGAGATGAGATAGATGTCTGCATTTTCAGATACTAGCAGTTCACTGAAACAAGTGCTTTAATAAAACATTTATTTAATGTTGCATTTTTTTTAACTAAAAAAAAGACTGTAAACTCTAAATGCTATTTTATTACCTGATTTTCTTCCCATTAACACTATAGAGCAACCCTTTTTTTTTCTTGTTAATATTTACATATCTATGATTTCATTTTATAATAGTGAAAAATTGGAAACAGCCTGAGTCCATGGATGGGAGAATCAGCTTAATTGTGTGGTATCTCATATATACATTTTTAAATTATAAGTCAAGCTTAAAAAATTTAAGATGAATCAGTAGTTAAAATTTTCTCCTTTAATTCTTAATAATAGTAAACACTGATAATTATAACTCATATTAACAAAAAAAACTCTTGGAGTCCTCAATTTTCAATAGTGCACAGAGTCTTGATGCTAGGAAGTTTGGGAACTGTTTAAGGAAATTAGGCTAGATTCATCAAGTGAAAGTTCTAAAGTTGTAATATTTTGCATATTCCTTTGGAATATGGACTACTTACCTCTAGTTTCTTTTTCTAGTTGTAAGGATATGTCACTGGTTGGCATTCTGGTCATTCTCCAAGCAGGCAGAAGTTTCCTGTGTGTGTTTTTAAAAAAGATTTTCATTTTTATTTAAGATTGATGCTACCTAGATTGTTGCTACTCAGAATTGAGATAATGGTTAATGGTGATTGCATCAGTGTATTCATTCTTGACACCACTCTTTTGGTTGTGAGCTATTCATGCAGTTTTAAGAGCTGTTCACCATGGCAGGTTTCTTCAGGATTGCAGTGAAATCCCCTTTCCTGAAAATAAACTGCCATTTTCTCTGAAGTCTTCACTCTAGGCTAATTTGTCTACTGTCAAGTCTTCCTGACATTTCATAGCTAGTTTTTAGATGGTCAGTCCACAGCTTATGAATGTGTTTGTGAATTAGTTAATTGCAACAATATAATATGCATTAGAGATGGGTTCTATAGTGCCATTAATACTATGGGCATAGCCTTGTTTTGGATTATTAACATCTTTCTGTAGGGAATTATATTCTGACTCCTGGAAGTCTAGCCAAAATCATTACTTCATTGCAGTCCCAGTGGCAAGAGGCCCCCTTTTTTTGCTTGTAATAGAAATAGGAATGCTAAAGCTTTTTTTTAATAATGTTAATTTTTATTGGAGTACAGTTGCTTTACAGTGTTTTAGGTAAAGCTTTAATATAAGCAAGAGAGGCATTCTGAAGCAGTACTTGAGATGCAGGTATCCTTCGGACCCCAGGTGTATATAAAGTGTGGTGAGTAACTCTCAGATGAAGCAGGTATAGAAACTTTGGGCCAACCAGCAATGGTGGCGGGAAAAAGGGAAGGGATGTTCTGGATGCTGCTTGGGAGTGATACTAATAGATAGTTTTTTTGTGCCAGTTCCTAAAATAAGGGATGGGTAGTCCTATGTTGGGAGATCCACCTGTATAGAGTCTTTTTGTTGTGTTATACTCCTGTGTTTGGTTATTGTATGAACTGAGCTCAAGAGGTAGAATGACAAGCCTGTTGGTAAGGTTGAAGTCATAGATTTATAGGCCAAAGGTTTGAATGTAGAAGGAAAATAATGAACTGCATGGGCATTCATGATCAGGAAGAAGAATGGAACCCAGGAGGTTGAAGAAGTATGCAAAATGTTCACAAGGGCCCCAAACAAATTCATGTTACCTGTGGCTGCTAGGGCAGGGGTAGAACTGGTAATCGGCTGGCAAATCAAAGAATGCTGTGACTCAGACTACTACCTTAGAGTCTCTGGTAGGAAATACAGACTTTTTAAGAGTGGTGTCCATACAGGGAGCCTATTATGGGAATGGTGGATATATGGCAAAAATGTAGAACCAGGAAACATGGGGATACAGACAAGGACAACTTTGGAGAACTAGAATTTGACCTGAAGTTGAGCTTGTCTTCTTCGTGCCCAAGGGCCTTGTCGGGCCTTTGTATAGAGGCAAGACTGGGCCAAAGTGGGGAGCAGAGTGACCATAGTTACTCTCTGCACTGGAATGATAGACCTATCGAAGGAGTACTTGTTAAACCAATGGATGGAAGTAAGGCAAAGAAACTAGATTCGTATTACCTACCCACTAAATATTCTCTAGGCCAGGGGTCAGCAGACTTCTTTTCAAAGCACCAGGGAGTAAATATTTTAGGATTTATGGTTGATTATGGTCTCTGTTAAGGTGCCATTATAGTGTGAAAGCAGCTAAATACATGAATGAATGAGTAGCTATGTTGCAATGCAGTTTTATTTATGGAGACTGAAATTAGAATTTCATGTAATTTTCACATGTCTGAAAATATTAATCATTAAACATTTTTTTTTAAAGTCACTAAAAAATATAAAATCCATTCTTAGATCATGACTATGTAAGAACAGGCAGTGGGCTAAATGTTGGGCCATGGGCTCTGGTTTGCTGATCTCTGTTTTAGGCAAATAAATGACTGTCAGTTGTAATACAGAAAGCTTATTAGTATTACTGAAATAGATGTTCTCCAGGACAATGCTGTTGGTGACACTGTCTTGTTTTATAGGTGGCACTGATGATAAAAATCTGTTCAAGAATTTAGATGTGACATCTGCATCAGGTTCAGATCTCTCAGCTATAAGACAAACTGGATACTTCGTAAAGATTTTCATCTGTTATCCACAGAGAGCCAAAATCCGTTATTGAAATTGTCTGGGTGAACTGCCTGCTGGGTCCAGTGATGCACTAGTAGACAAAGAAGTTGAAAAAGAAGGCTGGCCTATTTGGATTGCTGGCAGAATGTGACACCAATATGGCATCAAGCCCTGCTGTGATTCCAAGGACTTCATGACTGAATAAAGATTTTTTTTTTTTGAGTGGGGGTGGTTGAAGTAAATTTGGTCTTTTACTTGGGGAGTGTGTAATATATTATCATTCCATAATGGTATATGGTAATTTCTTTGGTAATCAAACCTTAAAGATCCTATTTATGGAAATTAATATAGTTATCACCTTTTAGTATTGGGCTTTCTTACACTAAGGGAAATAATCTAAAGAGAAGTATCTCTTAGCTTAACATCTTTTTTAGCTTAACCTGAAAAACATCTTAAGCATCTCTTTTAGCTTAAACTAAAAAGGTCAAAATAAGGACTGTGATATCATGTGGAAGTTTTTGTTTGGGGAATTTTTGAAATTTTGCTCTCCCCTAGAGTGTGTAAATATGCTTCTATTTGCTTCTGTAACCAGAATTTTTCAGGAAAATATCCTTTTGTGTAGGCTGTTGAACTCAATAGTAAGTAGGAAATCATGCTGTACAGTATTAATGTGCATAGAACATAATATTATAAATTAATACTAACAGCTACTAATAATAAATTAATGTTTTCAGACCTGTTAACTAAATTCACTTAAAATGATTTAATGAGCATGTGTGAACTGGAAATAAACCTATGTATTTTCTAGAACTATTGAATCACAAGAAAACTGGAGCATCAAAGTTCTCTCTGAACCAAACTCAATATTTTATTTGGTTAGAATCCCTGCGTTTGGTATTCATTTGTTTATATCAGTTATTGAAACATAGCTCAGTATTCTTGGGCTTCCCTTGTGTGTCAGCTGGTAAAGAATCTGCCTGCAATGCAGGGGACCTGGGTTCGATCCCTGGATTGGGAAGATCCCCTGGAGAAGGGAAAGGCTATCCACTCCAGTATTCTGGCCTGGAGACCTCCACGCACTGTATAGTCCATGGGGTCGCAATGAGTCGGACACGATTGAGTGACTTTCACTTCATAGAAGATTTGAAAGCAGTGCTGAGAATGAAGTGGGTGGATTCTCTTAAAGTCAAATCCCATTTTTTTCCTCAGTGAGTCTTTTTTTTTTCCATCTAGCATTCAACAAAAATCCTGGCAGCCCAGGATACAAAACATAGATTACATTTTGCGTCATTCATCTACAGAGAAAGATTTTCTCATGACTTAAATGAAACCTCTATTTAAGGTCTATAGCATTCAGTTTGTCAGTGTGACACTGCTGCTACTGCACATTTTTGGTCAGAGTGCGTTGCAGCCAACATAGCCATCCTGCTAGGAAAAAAAATCTGCGGATTGCTGAATAGTGGAAGTTACAGACATCTAATTTACAAGTCAGATTAGCGATCAGAGTCATGCGATAGCTTTATGTGGAGTTGATTTCATTTCATGGATTTTAAGCTATTTTTTCATGGAAGCAATGCCTATAACTCAGAGACAGGTGTGTTGTAGCATTTGAAAGCCTTAAACTTTTGAATCTGTAATGAAAGGAATGTTCTTACAGATATTCAAATCCTAAAACTCAGGGATTTTGAAATAAGATGCTTTGTCATTCATTTATTGTGCCATAATTGAACTCCCCTGCAGATTTTATTTTGGATCATTGTGATTAATATTTGGAAAACGTTCCCATTTTCAAATACAAGGCAGTTTAGGGAAGAGTGTGATTGTGTGTGTGTGTGTGTGTGTGTTTAAATAAAGCAGCAAAACACTTACTTTATAAATAAGTTATATTTAATAAGAAATATGTGAATTTAACATTGGTAGACCAAATTGGGAATTCTGTTGTTGTCTCCTGGAAACCTTCCACAATGAGGAGTAGACAATAAATAGATCCCTTTATAGATTGCAGTTATTATGTTTTCCTAAAGTAAACTTTTTTCAAAATATACAGGCGAATTCATAGCTATAGCTTGATGTGTGTGTGTGTTCAGTCACTAATTTGTGTGTGTGTGTGCCCAGTTGTGTCTGACTTTTTGCGACCCCATGGACTATAGCCCACGAGGCTCCTCTGTCCATGTTTTTCAGGCAGCAATACAGGAGTGGGTTGCTGTGTCCTCCTCCAGGGGATTTTCCCAACACAGGGATCGAACACATAGCTTGATGTGTGTATATGTTCAGTTGCTAAGTCATGTCTAACTGTTTGTGACGCCATTGACTGTAACCTGCCACTCTCCTCTGTCCATGGAATTTTCCAGGCAGAAATATTGGAGTGAGTTACTATTTCCTCCTCCAGGTGATCTTCCTAAACCAGGGATCGAACCCACAACTCTTGCATCTCATGTATTGGCAGGCAGATTCTTTATTGCTGAGCCAGCTGGGAAGCCATATAGTTTGATAGGTTACAGTTACTCTTATTTCACCTGTACTTATTGAAATAGAGAAGACATCTCATAGAAGTGAGTATTTAGTTCATTGCAGAAAGGAAGTGCTATTTATTGGGCTTTGAGGACAATTGCAGACAAGAATCTGTGTTAATTTTTAGATGGTTCTTAGGCCAATAAGCCATAGTTAGAACCAGACATGGAACAACAGACTGGTTCCAAATCGGGAAAGGAGTACGTCAAGGCTGTATATTGTCATCCTGCTTATTTAACTTCTATGCAGAGTACATCATGAGAAACGCTGGGCTGGAAGAAACACAAGCTGGAATCAAGATTGCCAGGAGAAATATCAATAACCTCAGATATGCAGATGACACCACCCTTATGGCAGAAAGCAAAGAAGAGCTAAAGAGCCTCTTGATGAAAGAGGAGAGTAAAAAAGTTGGCTTAAAACTCAACATTCAGAAAACGAAGATCATGGCATCTGGTCTCATCACTTCATGGGAAATAGATGGGGAAACAGGGGAAACAGTGGCTGA
>NW_011494902.1:13588346-13613559 GCF_000754665.1 Bison bison bison | reverse complement strand
ACTGCAGATGGTGATTGCGGCCATGAAATTAAAAGACGCTTACTCCTTGGAAGAAAAGTTATGACCAACCTAGACAGCATATTAAAATGCAGAGACATTACTTTGCCAACAAAGGTCTGTTTAGTCAAAGCTATGGTTTTTCCAGTAGTCATGTATGGATATGAGAGTTGGACTATAAAGAAAACTGAGCACCGAAGAATTGATGCTTTTGAACTGTGGTGTTGGAGAAGACTCTTGAGAGTCCCTTGGACAGCAAGGAGATCCAGCCGGTCCACCCCAAAGGAAATGAATGAGTCCTGAATATTCGTTGGAAGGACTGATGTTGAAGCTGAAATTCCAATACTTTGGCTACCTGATGTGAAGAACTGACTCATTGGAAAAGACCCTGATGCTGAGAAAGATTGAAGGCAGGAGGAGAAGGGTATGAAAAAGGAGGAGATGATTGGATGGCATCACTGACTTGATGGACATGCGTTTGAGTAAACTGTGGGAGTTGGTGATGGACAGGGAGCCCTGGTGTGCTGCAATTCATGAGTTCGCAAATAGTCGGATACGACTGAGTGACTGAACTGAATTGAACTGAAGCATCCTTATATTCTAAAGAGTACTGTGGGGCTTAGTAAAAGAAGAAGATTGTGGCATCCACTCCCCATAACATAAGTGAAATTAGAAAAGGGGTTTTAAAGATGTCATTCAGGGTCTTCTCTTGGAGTCTAGTGGTTAAGAATCTGCCTGCAACGTAGAGGACACTGGTTAGATCCCTGGTCTGGGAATATCCCGTATGACACGCAGCAGCTAAGCATATGGGCCACAACTACTGAAGCCCACACGCTTTAGAGCCTGTGCTGTGTAACAAGCCACTACAATGAGAGGCCTGCACGCTGCAAAGCCTGCAACTAGAGAGTGGCCCCGTCCCTGCTCGCAGCAGCTAGAGAAAGCCCGCACCCAGCCACAAAGGCCCAGCACAATCCTCCCCCACAAAGTGTCATTCAAGGGAAGAATTGTTACTCTAGTGGAGAGTTGGTTATATGACATTTCCCTGTTTCTTGCCCAAAGGCCCTTTTATTTCCAGCCCAGGATTTGGGTATATCTTCCAGAAAGGTAAATTGGTATTTAATTTCTTGTCCGGGTGTTTAATCAGCTTCAGAACCTTGTTTATTGATACTGCAGCAGCACCTTCTGCAGACTTCTTGAGAGATCATGGCATACATTTCCTAGAGTTTGGGGCCCTTCCTTAACTGACTCATTTCTGGAGGGGAGGAGAATAAGTGGAGCTAGTTATTTGGCATGTTGAGTGAGAGGGCAGTAGTGGGAAGAGCTGGTATTTGCATCTAGTGTGGTGAGCAGGCATAAGTTTTTTTGGGTGCCATGGGAAGTAACCAGGCTTGAGGTAATCTTGATGGCTCCTGGGAAGGTGGAGTGCTTGCCCTATAAGGGGATTTTGGGTAGGATGGTAAGAGGCCAGCTGTAGAGTGCACCCCCAACACCAGGGAACTATTCAGGGTGGGAGGCTTCTTGAAATTTAAGGCCCCCCTTCTGTGAAGACCTGAAACGTGCTGTCCAAGTTGGGCTTTGAGAATGAGAGGAGATAGCTGTCATAATTACATAAGCATAGCAGATGATCTTACTTCATGGCTATCAAGTAAGCCCCCATTAAAGTAGGCATGTGGGACACTTGTCCCTCTCCTATTCTGATCTGGCAGAACCAGGAAGTGAAAAAGGAAGTGGAGAAAAGTGAAAGAACCAGTAAGGATTTTGAAAGAAACTGATTATGTTCTTGCCTGGCTTGGCTGAGGTTAGTATATGGATACTCTGAATAAGATATGAAACTGAAGGTATAAATTAGACTAGATTATATTTTGCAATATTTGAAAATGACTGAGTCATTTTATCTGGAATGTTACAGAGAGACGGGGAAGTGAGACCCAAAAGTGCATGTTTGAAGTGATGAAATTAGAGCATATATCCCACTGAGTTCAGTGTATTTGATTGTTTTCTTTGACAGGATTTTAATTTAGTTGAACAAACCTTTAAGTAAGGTACCTACAATTTCATATGTAGGGTACTCAGGTAAGCATTTTAGGTAGATTTTCTGTCCTCAAGGGGTTTCTGTTTTAGTGTAGAGGTAAACTTAATCCATGGCGACATGGGTGCTCTGGACCTATAAGTGGCAATGCTCTGGGAATATGGAACTGAAAACCACTGGGGTTCAGGGCAGGCTTTGGAGGAGGCTGAGTTTGGGCTGGGCCTTGAAGGAAGAGGGTGGTAACAGCTGCGAAGAGGGACATACTAGCATGAGGAAATAGTCAAAGGCATGGGATTGGAAATGAATAGATGACTGGGAGAGAAGAATGCTCATCCACACTGAAAATGTTACTATTTTAAAGAAATGGTTTCAATCACCAGTTTGCCCATGTTAACAAATTCCAGTTGAGGTTTGATTCTTTTACATGCCATTTTGTATTTCGTTAACATTACGCAAAGTATTTCTGTTATAAGATACAGTGTAGAAATGTTACTCACTTTAGAACTTAGATGGTTATAAGCATAAAAACCAAACTTCTAATCACAAAGTCTATTACTTTCCTTGATTTAAAACAGTAAAACGTAGAGAAGATGATGATTTTTACATATGATCTTAAGCATGTGGCAGTGCAGTTAGTTTCATAACAAGTGATTGTTTTTTAAAGCCTTCCCAGAATAAGAATGAGTATCTTGATGCTAGTGTCACTTTTAAATAGCTATAGCTCCAGGAATGTGTCTGTTCACGTTGTTATCTTAAATACACACCTTATCTATCCATATTGCTGTACTTCAGATGTGAAAGTAAAAATAAAGGTGTGAAGTGCCTAGCAGACTTGCATGGATTTATGTAAATCAGAAAGCACATGATCCATTAGTACTAAGGCCTTAATGTATTCAGTTCAAGTATGGATTCTTTCCTAAAGTTTTACACACACACACACACACACACACACACACACACACACACACACACACACACACCATGATACCCAGTGATTAACTGCCCCCCCCAAAAAAAAAATATGAGATTTTTTTTTCCTCTGAACTCCAGACACGTAACTAATTGATTTATGATATTTCCATATGCATATTTAAATCTAAAATGTGCAAAAACTGAATTTATCTTTTCACCCAAACTTGTTTCATCTTCAGTCTTTCTCATCTAAGTAAATGACAGCCCCATCCCTGTTACTTAGATCATGAACCTTGAAGTCATCTATGACTCTTCTCTCTCATATCTACAGCTTATCTGTCTATAATTTATGTTGGATCTTCATCAAAATACATCTAGAATCTGAATCTGACCACCTCTCCCCACATCCACTACTACCTGGTCAGCCTGTTGTCATCTCTTACTTGGATTCTTTTAATAGTCTCCTAACTGGTCTCATGTGAGAGTTGGACTACAAAGAAAGCTGAGTGACGAAGAATTGATGCTTTTGAACTGTGGTGTTGGAGAAGACTCTTGAGAGTCCCTTGGACTGCATGGAGATCCAACCAGTCCATCCTAAAGGAAATCAGTCCTGAATATTCACTGGAAGGACTGATGCTGAAGCTGAAACTCCAATACTTTGGCCACCTGATGCGAAGAACTGACTTATGGGAAAAGGCTCTGATGCTGGGAAAGATTGAAAGCAGGAGGAGAAGGGGACGATAGAGGATGAGGTGGTTGGATGGCATCACTGACTTGATTGACATGAGTTTGAGCAAGCTCCCAGAGATGGTGATGGACAGGGAAGCCTGGCCTGCTGCAGTCCATGAGGTCACAGATAGTTGGACGTGACTGAGCTACCGAACTAACTAGTCTCCTAGCTTCCTCTTATAATCCCCAACTCAGTGTGTATCCTAGCACTTTGGTCTAGTCTCAGTGCAGTCAGTAGCCAAAAGAATCAGTTAAAACCTAAGTCAGATGTTGTCTTTGTTCATGTCACAACTTTGTTTCCTTTCTTATTTACTGTAAAAACTAAAGTCTTTCTAGTAGCTTATAAGGCTCTATATGATCTTCCTCCATCTGCAATCTCAGCTTTTGACTGTGTTTACTACCCTCCATTCACTGTTACTCCTGGAATAGCTGCCCTCAGGGCCTTTGCACTTGATCTTCCCTTCCCTGGAATGCTCTTCCCCCTAGATAACCACTTAGCTTATTCCCTAACTTTTCTTGGGTCTTTACAAAAAAGATCTTCATGACCCAGAAAATCACGATGGTGTGATCACTGACCTAGAGCCAGACATCCTGGAATGTGAAGTCAAGTGGGCCTTAGAAAGCATCACTATGAACAAAGCTAGTGGAGGTGATGGAATTCCAGTTGAGCTATATCAAATCCTGAAAGATGATGCTGTGAAAGTGCTGCACTCAGTATGCCAGCAAATTTGGAAAAGTTAGCAGTGGCCACAGGACTGGAAAAGGTCAGTTTTCATTCCAATCCCAAAGAAAGGCAATGCCAACGAATGCTCAAACTACCGCACAATTGCACTCATCTCACACGCTAGTAAAGTAATGCTCAAAATTCTCCAAGCCAGGCTTCAGCAATACGTGGACCGTGAACTTCCTGATGTTCAAGCTGGTTTTAGAAAAGGCAGAGGAACCAGACATCAAATTGCCAACATCCGCTGGATCATGGAAAAAGCAAGAGAGTTCCAGAAAAACATCTATTTCTGCTTTATTGACTATGCCAAAGCCTTTGTGTGGATCACAATAAACTGTGGAAAATTCTGAAAGAGATGGGAATACCAGACCACCTGATCTGCCTCTTGAGAAATTTGTATCCAGGTCAGGAAGCAACAGTTAGAACTGGACATGGAACAACAGACTGGTTCCAAATAGGAAAAGGTGTACGTCAAGGCTATATATTGTCACCCTGCTTATTTAACTTATGCAGAGTACATCATGAGAAACGCTGGACTGGAAGAAACACAAGCTGGAATCAAGATTGCTGGGAGAAATATCAATAACCTCAGATATGCAGATGATACCACCCTTATGGCAGAAAGTGAAGAGGAACTAAAGAGCCTCTTGATGAAAGTGAAAGTGAAAAAGTTGGCTTAAAGCTCAACATTCAGAAAACGAAGATCATGGCACCTGGTCCCATCACTTCGTGGGAAATAGATGGGGGAACAGTGGAAACAGTGTCAGACTTTATTTTTGGAGGCTCCAAAATCACTGCAGATGGTGACTGCAGCCATGAAATTAAAAGACGCTTACTCTTTGGAAGGAAAGTTATGACCAACCTAGATAGCATATTCAAAAGCAGAGACATTGCTTTGCCAACAAAGGTTCGTCTAGTCAAGGCTATGGTTTTTCCAGTGGTCATGTATGGATGTGAGAGTTGGACTCTGAAGAAGGCTGAGCGCCGAAGAATTGATGCTTTTGAACTGTGGTGTTGGAGAAGACTCTTGAGAGTCCCTTGGACTGCAAGGAGATCCAACCAGTCCATTCTGAAGGAGATCAGCCCTGGGATTTCTTTGGAAGGAATGATGCTAAAGCTGAAACTCCAGTACTTTGGCCACCTCATGTGAAGAGTTGACTCATTGGAAAAGACTCTGATGCTGGGAGGGATTGGGAGCAGGAGGAGAAGGGGACGACAGAGGATGAGATGGCTGGATGGCATCACTGACTCGTTGGACGTGAGTCTGGGTGAACTCCGGGAGTTGGTGATTGACAGGGAGGCCTGGTGTGCTGCGATTCATGGGGTCGCAAAGAGTCGGACACGACTGAGTGACTGTTCTGATCTGATCTGAAGCTACCATGAATGCTCATGTTCAGGTCTTTGTGTCTTATGGTTTAACTTTTTGTGGTTAGATACCCAGGAATAGAAGTCTAGTGACGTATGATAAGTGTGTGATTAACTTCGTAAGAAACCGTCAAATTGTTTTCAAAGTAATTGTACCGTATTCTTTCAAGTGTATGAAAGTTCTCCTTGCTCCACGTTCTGGCCAGCACCTGATGCTATCATTCTTTAAAATTTTGACATTCTAGTGGGGTGCATGGTGGTGTCTCATTGTGGTTTTAATTTGCATTTGTTTGTTTACCAGTGGCATTGATCTTTTCATGTCCTTATTGACCATTTGTTTAATCTTCTGTGAAATATTTGTTTAAATCTTTTGCCCATTAAAAAACTTAGATTGTATGTTTTCTTGAAATTTCTGGTCTGTAGATTGCCCTTTTCTTTCATTAATGGTGTCTTTTGAAGAACAGAAGTTTTAATTTTTGAATATATCCATTTTATCAGTGTTTTCTCCTTCCCTTCCTTGTGTGGTTCTAAGAAATCTTCGATTAACTCTAGGTTATAAGGATTTTAGCATATATTTTCTTCTAAAGGTGTAATATAATAGTTTCAGCTGTTGCATTCAGTCTCTGGCCCATTTTGAGTTAAGTTTTGTGTAGAGTTTGAGGTAAGGATCAAGGTCCATTCTTTTTCAAATTTAGTTTTCCAAGGACCGGTTGTGGAAAAAACTCTCTCTTCTCCCTTGTCTTATCTTGAAGCTTTTGTTGAAAATCAACTAATCATATATTTCTGAATCTTTTCCTTGACTCTTTTATATGTTAACCTATATGTCTATCATGTCAGCACCATACTGATTCATACCATCTTGAAGTATGTGTGATATAAGTTGTTCAGCTTTGTTCTTTTTAAAATTGTTTAGGCCCTCTAAATCCTTTTCACTCCCATGTCCTTGAAGCTGTTTTATTTTAAATTTATTTCTATTTGTTCTTGTTACTCACAAAAGGGAGTTTTAATATCTAACCTTGGCACTTAGGGCCCTCTCCAGTTAGACTTCAGTCTGCTTTTTCTGTCTTTATTTTCTACTTTTTTAATACCTAACAAATACTCTAGGGTCTTGGTCAGTATTCCTACATTTATTTCTTTTTCTTTGGTAACACTCTTTCCTTTGCTCAAAGCCCTTCTTCACCTCTCCCTGTTAAAATCCTAATCATTCTTCAGAGTCTCATTTCTTTATGGTGGTGCTTTTCTTACTAGGATACTACAATCTTTTAAGTATTTGTCAAATCCTCCTTATTACATTGTAAGCTCATTGAATTCTTTACTCATCTTTGATTCTCCCATAGTGCCTGACTAGCCCAGAACCTGACACATAGTTGATGTTCTTTAAGTATTTCTTGAACATGTACATAAGTAATCTTTAAACTAGAAAACCTTTAGGGCACCTTAACGTATTAGCTCTCCAGTGTGGCTTGTTGAGTGACTATATCTAAGACTGTTCTACCTGCAGCCAGCCAGGCTCCTCTCCGTGGGATTCTCCAGGCAGGAATACTAGAGTGGTTTGCCATTTCCTTCTCCAGGGCATCTTCCTCACCCAGGGATCAAACCCAGGTCTCCTGTGTCTCCCGCTTTGCTGGTGGATCCTTTACTGCTGAGCCCCTGGGGAAGCCCCTGCAGGCATCGTGCTGCCTCGAAGAGATCTTTTTGCATGGCTATAGTTTTAAAGTAGGAAACAGAAAGAAATAGAGGGGCTCTTATTTCTTCTAAATGGTGTTCACTCAGTACAGTCAGGGAGGGGGTGGAGTTAAGGGCGGCTGTGGGAGTTGGGGGGGTTTGCTGTAGGCAGTTACTCATCCTCTGTTATAATCCATACCTTTCTCTCTTAACTTTTATGCGAGTCCTTTAACTTTACCTTTGTTGGTCAACGTGATAGTTACTATTTCTGTCAGCAAGGGTGAACCAACTAAGCCCTCAGTGACCTGTATACAAATGGTAAACACATGAGTATTTTCTGTATGCTGTAAGTGTGGAGATGGGTATCATGAACAGAGGAGGATCACTTGGGTGTCTGATTGCCCTTTTAGGTTTTCATAGGCCTATATCTCTTGCCTGGAAAATCCCATGGATGGACGGGCCTGGTGGGCTGCAGTCCATGGGGTCGCTAGGAGTTGGACACGACTGAAGCGACTTAGCAGCAGCAGCAGCAGCAGCAGGCCTATATCTAGGTGTATAAATTAGGGAGGACCAAATGTGCTTTGCTTAGCCCAATGTTCGCTCACTGAGCAGTCTATTTTCAGATAGTTCTTCAGATAGTGAAAGTCATCCGTCATTGCTTAATTTTATGTACTCTTCCACTTATTTATACCTGCTGTCATTTGTTGAGATCATCCCCTCAAAAAACATTTTCTTGAGGACCCATGATGTGTTGAGTGCTAGTGCTGGCACTAAAAGGATAAAAAAAGACATGCGTCCTGAAGGAGTGGAACTTTGAGTTGACATATCAGTATTCAACAGATACTGCTATATCCCAAGGAAGTGCTGTAGCATATACAGAGTTGTGGGAAGCTAATTTTGTGATCTTTGAATCCCTTTATTACATAGAGGATATCAAAAGAGGGAGAGATTTCATTAGGCAAATTCAGAGTGTCATTGAAGTGCTGTGTGTTTTAGCCCTACCTCTTACAAGATAGGCATCAGAATACTTCATGAAGCTTAGTGAGAGGAGTTCACCTGTAGTACATGGTCTGAGGTCACAAAGGACTGATTCTTGACTCATGCCTGAGAAAGCATAAGGGTTGTTTGGCAATTGGGCTGGGTTTGAGAAATAATTGCGCTGCTCTCTTCCTGGTGGATCAGATGGTAAAAAGTCTGCCTGCAATGCAGGAGACCCAGGTTTGATCCCTGGAGAAGGGAATGGCAACCTACTCCAGTATCTTTGGCTGGAGAATTCTATGGACAGAAGATCCTGGCAGGCTACAGTCCATGGGTTCGCAAAGTCAGATATGACTTAGCGACTAACACACACTTTTCTCCCAGCAGGTCAGAAGTGTATGTATGTATCACAGAATATGACTATCACCCTGGTGTTATTTGAAAAGGAATCCTTCCCAAGAAAGTTTACTGCCAGGGAAGGAAGATCCTCGCAGTAAGGAATTGGATGTATGGCCAGAGGTCAGAAACGGAGGGGACACTGAGAGGGAGCTGTTACGTTAGCCAAGGGAGAGCACCATCCCTGGCAGAGTCTTGTACTTGGAGGATCATACTCATAGATGAATGCATAGACTCTTCCCAAGAGAAGGAAAATCAGCATTAAACACTTGCCATCTTCATATAACATTGGGTCTTGTTGGTACAGTAGCAGTCAGGTAAGAACTATACTGTTACGCCTGACCCCTCCTCCCCTCCCTGTCTTTGATCTGGGTGGGCTCAGAAAACTTGAAAGACGGCAGAAGAGAAACTTGTGAGAAGAGAAGGCTCTTGTTCCTTCCCTCCCTGACTAACAATGGCCAGCTCTGCAGGCCCTAGCTGAAAAGGTAACATAAGTTTTAGTGTTTACTGTACTTTGGAGTTCTGACTGTTATTTGGATATAGTCTTTAAACTTTGAAAAATTTTAAGCTTATATAACTGTTGAAATAATTATCTAGTAAGCACCTCATACCTTTTACCAGTCAGTAATATTTGGCTACAAGTATATATACAGCATAATTTTTTTGGCCGGTGGAGTGGGCCTGAACCGTTTGAAAATGACACTTTACTCCTAAATAGTTTAACTTTTCTATTTTAAAAATTAAAATATTCTCCTACACAATGCATTGTCACACCCAATAATTTACTATTGATATGATAATGTTATATAGTCCGTAGTCCATATTCAAATTTCCCCAGTTGTCTGCCTGAGACTAGTTATTTTAAATTACTGAACTGAGACTTACCATTTCAAGTCATCATATGATTTTCTGTAACGTCTTAGTGACAAGAAAGTCATGAGAATTACGAGTTTTTTCTCTAGGGCAGAGGTTGTTTTACTGCTGAATGTGTTTAATGGACCAGTAAGAGACAAAAATAAAGTTTTTGCATGAAACCTGCTGTTTCTGCATGGTCAACATGTTGAGTACACTTTTAAAAGTGTATCTCAATTCATGTGCTTTTGAATGTTCAAGAGTAGATTTCCTATAGATGAAATAAAATTGTCAGGGTGCTGATAATCGTTGTCAAGGTGATATGGTACATTAAAGTCTTTACTGCTCTGTGTGTTTGCAGATTTTCATAATAAAAAAGGAGTTTTAGGGTGTTGTGCCTTCTAATATATAGATTTGGGGTACTAGAAAATCATGTAATGTGTTGTTTTTATGCTGAGAAAATCAGGCATTAGGCTAAATCTTTTACATGTTCCATATTCACATTCTGGGATCTCCAAGGTAAATTTTATTTATTTCATTGAAAAATAATCACTCTTTGGAGTTCATTACTTGGTAGGAAGGTTTCCCTTCATCTTTTCCTTAGATTGTCATTTCTTTCTGAAGTGGAGGAGGGACTGAGCCCAGGACTGGTACTAATAATGGAGTGGATGACCTGGGTGAAAGTTCATGTTGGGTCCAGAATTGAAGCTAAAAGTTATTAGAAGCAGGGTTGAGTCTAAGGGATTTCAACATAGTGCAGTGCTGGCTCTAATTCAGATTTATCAGGTAACACAGAGTTCTGAATAAGATGACGGTGGGTAATTTCTCCCAATTAAGGATAAAATAGTCCTAAAACTTAGTGTTTTGCTTTGTTAGAATTTGTTTGGAATTTCAAATATTTTGTATATTAGCCATAGTGATAGATTTGGTGTGGATAGAATTTTTTTGTACTTTTAATCTAATTTTGTTCGCACATTCTTAATACTAAAGTAGGATCTCGTAACTTTGTCTTGAAAAACCACTTTTGATGGAAGTCAGTAAAATACCACTGTCTCTGTATACATTATATACATCAGTGATTCTGAGTGTTAAATACCATGTACGTCTTTTTGTTTAGTATATTTTATAAAGGTTTTTAAGAATGAATAGTTAAAAGGAATTGCACTGATAATTGAGATGATTGTTGTTGACCTTTGTAAGAAGGACAATTTAGTTATCAACGTTCAGTGTTTCTTAGCAACAGAGAGTATCCCTATGCTGGGCATTTTCATATATTTCTTATAAACACATATTTGGAAATATTTTATATGACCTGATGGTTGTCCATCTGTCCTAAATCTTTCACTGCTTCTTTCTTAACTAAATGCCCTAATTAGACTTCACATTCATACAATAAATTCTTTCAGCTTAATAACCCACTGTTTGACTTGAGAATCATTTGGCTTGTCAGAATCTTAAAAGAATTCTGAGAAACAAATTTTTTGTGTGTATTGTGAAGCTAAAAGTTACTGAAAATGTGTTATATTTTCATAATAAAACAAGTATAAAAGATTCTCTTGGGAGCTAGCTGTTTTCTTATTGTCCTTGGCCTCTAGGGAGATAGTTTAATCACTTGTGATAAAGAAATAGCTTGATTATATTTTGGTAAGTTGACTTGTATTCAGTTTAGATCATAATTTATGAAAATGCTAGGTTCATAGGGAATGTTGTATTCATTCATCCATTCAACAAATATTTATTGAGCACTTACAATGTGCCAGACTCTGTGACAGGCCCTAGGGATACAGTGGTGAGCAAAAACATGGGGTCTCTGTTTTCTGGAAAAGAACTGTGGTTGTCAGAGAGCATAATCTGGTCAGGTAGGGATGACTTCCCCAAGGAAGTGTTTCTTAGCTGCTATGTGAAGAGCATTCCCGTAGGAGCAGCAAGTGCAGTGGACACCACCGAGCGCACTGAGGACCTGTCAGAAGGCTGGGGAAGCTGGAGCCCAGAGTGCGTGCGTGCCCATGAAATGAGGCTAGAGAGGTAATTGGTTTTGAGAAAGGACTTCATTCTTTGTAGCTGTTTTATGAAATCAGTAGTCATTATATTGACTTCTGTGTATCTCTTTTAAGATATAAACTATGTTTTCACATATTCACAGATCTGAACCCTAAGCTTAACCCTTAGAATTCATTTTTTAATAGTAATCCATTTTGAATGGCCATCTCCTGCTTGAATATACAGGTATACTTCTTTTTATTGTACTTCTTTTTCTTGTGTGTTGCAGACACTATGCTTTTTAACAAGTTGAAGATTTGTGGCAACCCTGTAGTGTCAGATGATGGTTAGTATTTTTTAGCAAAGCACTTTTTTTTGGCTCTTTTTGGTTTTGAACTTTTTATTTTGTATTAGATTATAGCTGATTAACAGTGTTGTGATAGTTTCAGGTGAACAGCAAATGGAATCAGCCATATATACACATGTATCCATTCTCCCCCAAGACCCCCTCCCATCCAGGCTGCCACATAACACTGAGCAGAGGAGCAAAGCACTTTTAAATTAAGATATGTAACATTATTATTTTTTTTAGACATAACACTATTGTATACAGTAGACTACAGTATAGCATTAATGTAACTTTTATGTACTCTAGGAAACCAGTAAATTTGTTTGGCTCACTTTATTGCCATATTTGCTGTATTGTAATGGTCTGGAACTGAACCTACAAAGATCTCCAAGGTATGTCTGTACCTAGCCCAGTGCCAGCTTCATTTTCAGATACCTTTAGTTATTAGAGAGTTCTTTCTTATGTGAAGCCAGAATTTTGTTTTCTAATCACTGATCCTAGTTCTCTCAGGCATAATGAACAAGTGTAGTTTGTTTTTAGGTGTATTCAAATATGTGAAAGTTATTCGTATATAGCTGTAGAGCTTTTTTTCTAGACTTTTTCCCCCTTAATATGTGAAAATTTTCAAATATATACAAAAGGAGACAGACTAGTAGAATGAAACATCCTTCCTGCCCTACTCTGCTTGTACTCATTGCCCATCTTCAACAATTATCAACTCATGGCTTTATTTGAAAGACAGATACTTAATTTTTTTTTTCACAGTGTGGTACCAGTTGCTGGAGTTTTAGAACAGGATCTGACAGTTTCTGGCCTTAAGGAGCTCACATTCCAATGGAGAAGAAAATGAGAAAATCAGTCAAAATAGTACACCATGATACATACAGTCATCTAATTTGTAAGAGAGTTAAAGGATTATGAACAAGAAGTACAGGAACCCTATCCTATTGGTAGGTAGGAACTGGGGTGGAGATTAGTATACAGATTTAGGCTGTGGTCTTGAAAAAAGTGAGCAAGGTAAGTCAAAGTTCATCAGATTTTAAGAAAGTCTAAAATAACCTCCCCTGCCCCCACTTCATTGCTATGTAAAATCTTGTCTGTATGTACTCAAGTAGGTATTTCTCTGGAAAGGGCCCTTAGTCTTCATCAGACCTCAGAGGTACATGATACAAAATAGGGCCATTAAATTGTCCCTTATGAAAGAACTGGATTTGGTAATGGTTAAGGATTTCTTAATGGTCAACTTAAACTTTCATGAGAGTTGAAAAGCCAAGAGACTTGGAGACATATTTAGTCCACTACGAGTAATGTTTATTATTGCAAATAGGAAAATAAATATTCGTACTCTTCTTACAGGCTGGAAATCAAGTATGTAGGTAGATAAAGATTATATATTTTAAAATATGAAATAATTGATTTAGTTGTTTTACCCAGAGGTCAGGGATTCAAGGCCTAGAGAGATGATATCATATTCAAAGTATCAGTGAAAATACTGTTTCTTTCTTCAGACAACATTGAAGTCTTCACTTAGTCAAGTTTGAAAAGCAAGCTGTGTGAACACAAGAAAGACTGAAGAATGTTTTTATGTTCAAATCAGTTCTTTGTGCAGAGCCTTACCAAGGATGCATCATTAATGCTGGTCTTGATATTCATCCAGATTTGTTCTTGCTGAATTTTGTGACCCATGTAATGTCTTTTAGTACAACTTGTGAGAGCATTAAGCATATGTGTACATGCACACACAGTATAATGCAGTTTCCTCTTAGAGGTTTTCCATCCAAAGAAGCAGATACTATATATATTAGACAATTGGAAGCAGGTGCTTCCCATTTGGATCTGTATACTATAGGAGTCCCTATGGTTTATCTCTTAGGTTCTGGAATAGATGTGTGACAAAAACTATAGTCTTTTTTTATTCATTTATACTGTCATTTGGTGCTTGAGTACTATAGTTAACTGTTTGATCACTCATTTTATGAATGATTTGCCTGTTTATTTATTTCCCTATTTAGTATTCAGTAACTATATATATATATACACACACACAAGCAAAAATGATCAACTTAGATTAATTTTTGTAAAATATCTTGGCAGTTTTATAGACATAGCTTTGGGCTGCATTTTGTTTATGTGTATGGTCATTTGTTAGTTTGAGTGTTTCTGAAATGGAATTATTTGATAATTTGTGTAAATTATCTTTAGAAATGATATAAAATGACAAGGTTTATCCTTTTAAATTGATTGGATTTAACTGTAGCTCAGTTCAGTTCAGTCGCTCAGTCATGTCTGACTCTCTGAAACCTCATGGACGGCAGCACACCAGGCCTCCCTCCCCATCCATCACCAACTACTGGAGTTTACTCAAACTCATGTCCATCGAGTCGATCATGCCATGCAACCATTTCATCCTCTATCGTCACCTTCTCCTCCTGCCTTCAATCTTTCCCAGCATCAGTGTCTTTTCCATTGAGTCTGTTCTTCACATCAGGTGGCCAAAGTGTTGGAGTTTCAGCTTCAGCATCAATCCTTCCGATGAGTATTCAGGACTGATTTCCTTCAGAATGGACTGCTTGGATCTCCTTGCACTCCAAGGGACTCTCAAGAATCTTCTCCAACACCACAGTTCAAAAGCATCAATTCTTCTGTGCTCAGCTTTCTTTATAGTCCAACTGTCACATCCGTACATGACTATAAACCATAGCTTTGACTCAACGGACCTTTGTTGGCAAAGTAACATCTCTGCTTTTGAATATGCTGTTTAGGTTGATCATAGCTTTTCTTCCAAGGAGCAAGCATCTTTTAATTTCATGGCTGCAGTCACTATCTGCAGTGATTTTGGAGCCTAAAAATATAAAGTCTGCCACTGCTTCCCTATCTATTTGCCATGAAATGATGGGACCAGATGCCATAATCTTAGTTTTCTGAATGTTGAGTTTTAAGCCAACTTTTCACTTTCCTCTCTCACTTTCATCAAGAGGCTCTTTAGTTCTTTGCTTTCTGCCCTAAGGGTGGTGTCATTTGCTTATCTGAGGTTATTGATATTTCTCCCAGCAATCTTGATTCCAGCTTGTATTCATCCAGCCTGGCATTTCTCATAATGTACTCTGCATATAAGTTAAATAAACAGGGTAACAGTATATAGCCTTGACGTACTCCTTTCCTGATTTGGAACCAGTCTATTGTTCCATGTCCACTTCTAACTATTGCTTTTTGACCTGCATACAGATTTCTCAGGCGGCAGGTCAGGTGATCTGGTATTCTCATCTCTTTCAGAATTTTCCACAGTTTATTGTGATCCACACATTCAAAGGCTTTGGCATAGTCAATAAAGCAGAAATAGATATTTTTCTGGAACTCTGTTGCTTTTATGATGATCCAGCAAATGTTGGCAATTTGATCTCTGGTTCCTCTGCCTTTTCTAAAACCAGCTTGAACACCTGGTAGTTCACGGTTCATGTATTGCTGGAGCCTGGCTTGGAGAATTTTGAGCATTACTTTACTAGTGTGTGAGATGAGTGCAATTGTATGGTGGTTGGGACATTCTTTGGCATTGCCTTTCTTTGAGATTGGAATGAAAACTGACCTTTCCAGTCCTGTGGCCACTGCTAACTTTAACAAATTTGCTGGCATATTGAGTACAGCACTTTCACAGCATCATCTTTTAGGATTTGAAGTAGCTCAACTGGAATTCCATCACCTCCACTAGCTTTGTTCATAGTGATGCTTCCTAAGGCCCACTTGACTTCCCATTCCAGGATGTCTGGCTCTAGGTGAGTGATCACACCATAGTGATTATCTGGGTCGTGAAGATCTTTTTTGTATAGTTCTTCTGTGTATTCTTGCCACCTCTTCTTAATATCTTCTGCTTCTGTTAGGTCCATACCATTTCTGTCCTTTTGAGCCCATCTTTGCATGAAATGTTCCCTCGGTGTCTAATTTTCTTGAAGAGCTCTCTAGTCTTTCCCATTCTATTGTTTTCCTCTGTTTCTTTGCACTGATCACTGAGGAAGGCTTTCTTATCTCTCCTTGCTATTCTTTTCTTTGAAACTCTACATTTAAAAGGGTATCTTTCCTTTTCATGCTTGCCTTAGGCTTTTCTTCTCTCAGCTGTTTGTAAGGCCTCCTCAGAAAACCTTTTTGCCTTTTTGCATTTCTTTTTTTGGGGGATGGTCTTGATCATTGCCTTTGTACAGTGTCGTGAACCTCCATCCGTAGTTCCTCAGACACTATCTAATCTCTTGAATCTGTTTGTCACTTCCACTGTATAATCATAAGGGATTTGATTTAGGTCGTACCTGAATGGTCTAGTGGTTCAACTTAGTTCCCATTAAATCAAACCAACCCTTAAAAGTTATTAGATTCCATAATCTTTTATACAGCAGATATGGACTGTAAAGGATAATTTCATCTTAAAATTTGATTTTAAAAAGTGTTTTTAAATCTTCATGTGGGTTTTCATTGTTCTTTATCATTTTGTAGGTTTAAAGATTGTAAATTTTTTTGTACAGTTTTTCCCTCAAAAGAAGGAGGGATAGCAGATAAACTTTTGGATTCATTTTCTTTGTTTTCCATCTGAAGTTCATATATTTGGGGAATATTATTTCCATCAGAGGACTGGATATAAATCGTTTTGGCCGTGAATTCTACATCCATTGTGTATGACACACAGTTTAGTAACTTGTGTTGTCACTTGAAAAGGGTTTTCCAGGTCCCAAGAGTGGCTCTTGTCTAACACTCGGAAATGAGTTGTCCAGAGAGCCACACATACTGACAAAGCAAAAGACTTTATTGGGAACAGATGCCTGGGGTGAAGAGAAGTTGATTAGGGGAACCCAGAAGAACTGCGTTGCCATGTGGCTCACAGTCTTAGGTTTTATGGTGATGGGGTTAGTTTCTAGGTTGTCTCTTGTCTGGCCCATATTTGGTCTTACTCAAGGTGTGTCTTGGTGGTATGCGCATCTCTCAGCCAGGATGGATTTCAGCACAGATGTTTCTGCGAGGTTGATAGGATATGTGGACCGGAGTCTCCTCCCTCCTTTTGGCCCCTTCTTGAATTCTGCAGGTCAATTTTCAGCAACAGCATTGTGTTCCTTACCTGGACCTCTTGTTGTGAGACAACTTATGCAAGTGGTTATCATCATGCCTAGCCAAGATGGGTGGTTTTAGTCAATGGTTCCCTAACAACCTGATGAATATATATCATATGTTCAGAAGTTAATGAAGGAGAATAGAAGAATTTTGCAATAATGATGATTGTATTTCCTATAGTCTGTGACCCTGAATAAGATTTTATTAGGTGGTTAGAGCTGTGAGAGACCTAGGTTTAACTGAAAGGAAACGTTTGGGTTTCATTGTACTGTCAAAAGAGTTTTATAGGTGCTGCAGTGGTAACGGATCTGCCTGCCAGTGCAGGGGACACAAGGGTCGGGGAAGATCACCTGGAGTAGGAAATGAAAACGCGCTCTGGTATTCTTGCCTGGAAAATTCCATGGATAGAGGAACCTGGTGAGTTATAGTCCTTGGGGGTATAAGGAGTCGGATACAACTAAGCATGCAAAACTAATACAATTATGTAAAGTTTTAAAATAAAATTAGAAAAAAAAAAGAGTCTCAAAGAAGATTAAAAAAAAAAACAACTGAGCATGCACATGCGTGCGGCATGTGTGTGTGTGCACACGCACAAACACAGAGATACACTCAAAAAGATTTTAAAAAAGAAAGGTCTTGTGCTAGTGAAAACTATGCCTAAAACACAAAGGCTTTTTTTTTTTTTTTGGCTCATATTCATGGAATTTATATTTGATTACCAGTCTGATGTATTTTGGGTTTCCCTTATGGGCTCAGCTGTTAAAGAATCTGCCTGCAATGCGGGAGACCTGGGTTTGATGTCTGGGTTGGGAAGATCCCCTGCAGAAGGGAAAGGCTACCCACTCCGGTATTCTAGCCTGGAGAATTCCATGGATTGTATAGTCCATGCGGTTACAAAGAGTCAGACATGACTGAGCAACTTTCCCTTTTGCTAATGTATTTTGTCATCAAGGAACATTTTACAGTCTATCATTTGCTTATTAATCGATAGATAACTAACTGGTTAACTTTTTAATGTGATACTTGCCATTATCATTTGAAAATTCTTTCCTAAATCTATGAAGTAAACTAATCTCAGTGTTTCTATTCTTATTTGTATTTAGTTGACTTCATGCATACCTCATCATTGAAAAGTTTTGTAGTTGGTAAAATTACGTTGTATTTCCATCGAAAAGGAGAAGCTTTTATTTCAGCTCATTTGATTAGAAATTGCATTTGAAGCTATATAAAAATATAAATTAAGGAAATCAACAGTAAATATTCATTGGAAGGACTGATGCTAAAGATGAGTCTCCAATACTTTGGCCACCTGATGCAAAGAGCCGACTCATTGGGAAAGACCCTGATGCTGGGAAATGTTGAGGATAGAAGGAGAAGAGGGCAACAGAGGATGAGATGGCTGGATGGCATTGCTGACTCGATGGACATGAGTTTGAGCAAACTCTGGGAGAGAGTGAAGGACAGGGACGTCTGGCATGCTGCATTCTGTGGGGTCACAAAGAGTTGGCCATGACTGAGCAACTGAACAACAGCAAGGCAGTGAATAAACAGTACTCTGGCCTACAGTGCATCGGAAGTGCAGTGTTTTCTTGTTCTTTCCCTTGCCGCTCAACTCTGTGTGTATCTGTTTCACTCTGCACGATTTTTCTCTGCAGTCCCTATAGGTACTTTGTGTACATCCTCTCTATGTACATTGTCTAATTACTTTGTGGAAATACTCTGCTCTAGGGAGCGCTGGTAATAGATGATAACTTTCTACAAGTGTATTTTGTGGTATCAGATAAAACATGCGTGCCACATCTATCTTCTAGAGGGAAGTTTCTTGGCATCCCTGCTTAGAACCTCCCCCTGAAAAGATGGGACACCAACCTTTAAAGTGAAACTTTATTTCAACATGCTATAGAGTTTGACTCTCAATGGAGAATCAGGCAGCCTTGAAGGTTCAAGTTTCCAGAGACCCATCTGAAGTCAAAGGAGCCATTGGATGACTATGGTTTAGCTAATTTAAAGAGGATTATTGCCAAAGTTGTACAAGTTTTGTATGGAATGATCGAAACTTTTTAACTTGCTGTGAAATCAGCACCAAATGTCTGTTTTGGTGACCTCTTACTACTTGACAAACCACTGTAAACTTAAAAACGTTAACTTTTCTCTGGAGTCTGTGATTTGAAGTCTTCGTGTAGCACGGTTTGTCTTTGCTACCCTTTGGGTCAGCTGTATGGCTCAAAGGGAAGGCCAGAGTCACCTGAAGGCTTGTTCAGGAACATGTCTGCTGGGTGATGCTGGCTGTCAGCTGAGATAACAACTGGGAATCTGGGGTTCGGACACCTGTTTGTAGCCCTCCCACGTTACCTGGGTTTCCTCACAGAATGGTGACTAGATTGGAAGGGTGAGAGAGAGGGAAGAGGGGGACAAGGACTGTATTATAGAGAGGGAGAGAAGCATGGGAGGGAGGGAGGAGACAGTGAGCCAGAGCTGGAGTGACAGGGAAAGAGCCTACACCGTGGTCCTTGGTATCCACCCCCAGGATCCCCAAATCCGGAGATGCTCAAGTCCTGTATATACAATAGTGTAGTATTTGCATCCTGTATATTTTAAATAATCTCTAGATTATTTCTAATTATCAATTGTAATTAATACAATGTAAATGCTATGTAAATAGTTGTGAATACAATATAAAAACCCATGTTAATAGTTGCCCATTTGGAGCAAATTCTAGTTTTGCTTTTCAGAACTTTCTGGAATTTATTTCTTTCTTCAAATATTTTTGATCTGTGGTTGGTAGCATTTGAGAATGTGGAGGCCACAGATGCAGAGGGACAACTGTATTGCCTTTTCTCTGTTGCCTTTGGAAATCATGCAGTATTACTTCTGAGTCATTCTGTTCCTTGATAGAAAGCCCTGCTCAACTTAAGCTGAAGGGGAAATTGTTCCCCACTTTGGGTGAGGGTGTGGCAAGCCCCTGAAAGGGCTTGTGGGACAGGAAATATTGCTGTGGCTGTTTTTGGAAAAAACAGCTTGTCACAGCTCTTTACCTGTTTGCCAGTGTTCTCTTATCTCTGACCTTAAGCTAAGTGATTCACGTGTGTGGGGTCAGTGTTCAATAGGTAAGTGTACAAAGTACGTGATAAAGATACAGATTGAAATCTTTTCCTATGATTAATAGGTAGCTTCTTTAATTACATTTTCTGGTAATTGTATCTTTTTTCTGGAACTCTGTCCTTGTTTTTCCTTGCTGCTGCTGCTGCTGCTGCTGCTGAGTCGCTTCAGTCGTGTCCGACTCTGTGCGACCCCATAGATGGCAGCCCACCAGGCTCCCCCGTTCCTGGGATTCTCCATGCAAGAACACTGGAGTGGGTTGCCATTTCCTTCTCCAGTGCATGAAAGTGAAAAGTGAAAGTGAAGTCGCTCAGTCGTGTCCGACTCTTCGTGACCCCATGGACTGCGGCCCACCAGGCTCCTCCGTACATGGGATTTTCCAGGCAAGAGTACTGGAGTGGGGTGCCATTGCCTTCTCCTGTTTTTCCTTAGGAGACAGAAGTACATCATAGCACCTTTCAATAAAGCTGACATAATGTAAAATCCTGGTTTGGGTTTTTTGCAATTTTAATTCTTTTTTTCCTTAGGAGACAGAATTAAAATTGCAAAAAACCCAAACCAGGATTTTATGTTATGTCAGCTTTATTGAAAGGTGCTGTGATGTACTTCTGTTGAATAACCAGGGTTTAAGTCCTGGATCTGCCACTTTCTAGCTGTGTGATGTTGAGACAATTACTTAGCCTGAGTTCATACACCTGCAAAGTCAAGGTGATAACTTTCCTTAGAGTGGTTTGTAAGGGACAGCTCAGTGACTGGGAGGTCTTGGGGTCTCAGCCATTATCATTAGGCAGGTGAAAATATGTGGTTTGGAATGTTGATTGTGATATAGAATGATTGATTAGAAAACCAGTTTTAGATATGTATGTACACTTTGATGTTAGAAAACTGTGGGTGCCTTTGAAAGGAATTAGAAGAAAACTATGAAGGACTTTTTTTTTTTGGTCAAGTTTTTCTGAAATTTAACTTTTGCTTATTTATTGATTTTTGTGCTGGTTCTTTGTTGCTGCGCGGGCTTTCCTCCAGTTGTGAAGAGTAGGGGCTACTCTCTAGTTGGGATGTGTGGGCTTCTCATCGCACTGGCTTCTCTTGCTTTAAGGACAGGCTTTAAGGCACGTGGTCTTCAGTCGTTGTGGCTCCCAGGCTCTTGAACACTGACTCAATAGTTGTGGCACACAGGCTTAGTTGCTCCGAGGCATATGGGATCTTCCTGGACCAGGGATCAAGCCAGTGTTTCGCTGCTTCGCAAGGCAGATTCTTAACCACTGGACCACCAGGGAGGTGCTATGAAAGGCTTCTTAAATAATGTCTACATTTGGAAAGGTACATTGTATCTTCTTAGATATAATCAACTTTTTACTGCAATGAATGTTTCAAGGATTTCTTGAAATAACAGCTAAGGTACTTATTAAATGCCCTGATACCTTAGTTTGAAATGTTTTATATTTAATGAAAGTGCCGGTATTTTTAAATTTCTATTTTTCTAATTGTAAAAGTAATATATATATATATATGTTATAGAAAATAAGCTAAGGAGCAAATCATCCATCATCCAGAGGGAGACTTAATATTTTTGTGTATTTCCTTTCATTTTTCTCTTTGAACTTTTATAGTTTTCCATAGTTAAGATCATCACCACATAGTCAACACTGAGATCAGATTGATTATATTCTTTGCAGCCAAAGGTGGAGAAGCTCCATATAGTCAGCAAAACAAGACTGGGAGTTGACTGTGGCTCAGATCACAAACTCCTTATTGCCAGATTCAGACTTAAATTGAAGAAAGTAGGGAAAACCACTAGACCATTCAGTTTTGAACTAAGTCCAATCTCTTACGATTATACAGTGGAAGTGAGAAATAGATTTAAAGGACTAGATCTGATAGAGTGCCCGATGAACTATGGATGGAGGTTCATGACATTGTATAGGAGACAGGGATCAAGACCATCCCCAAGAAAAAGAAATGCAAAAAAGGCAAAATGGCTGTCTGATGAGGCCTTACAAATAGCTGTGAAAAGAAGTGAAAAGCAAAGGAGAAAAGGAAAGATACACCCATTTGAACGCAGAGTTCCAAAGAATAGCAAGGAGAGATAAGAAAGCCTTCCTCAGTGATTAGTGCAAAGAAATAGAGGAAAACAATAGAATGGGAAAGACTAGAGAGCTCTTCAAGAAAATTACCAAAGGAACATTTCATGCAAAGATGGGCTCAATAAAGGACAGAACGGTATGGACCTAACAGAAGCAGAAGATACTAAGAAGAGGTGGCAAGAATACACAGAAGAACTGTACAAAAAAGATCTTCACGACCCAGATAATCACAATGGTGTGATCACTCACCTAGAGCCAGACATCCTGGAATGGGAAGTCAAGTGGACCTTAGGAAGCATCACTATGAACAAAGCTAGTGGAGGTGATGGAATTCCAGTTGTGCTATTTCAAATCCTAAAAGATGATGCTGTGAAAGTGCTGTACTCAATATGCCAGCAGATTTGGAAAAGTTAGCAGTGGCCACAAGACTGGAAAAGGTCAGTTTTCATTCCAATCCCATAGAAAGGCAATGCCAAAGAATGCTTAAACTACTGCACAATTGCACTCATCTCACATGCTAGTAAAGTAATGCTCAAAATTCTCCAAGCCACGCTTCAACAGTACGTGAACCATGAACTTCCAGAGGTTTAAGCTGGTTTTAGAAAAGGCAGAGGAACCAGAGATCAAATTGCCATCATTCGTTGGATCACTGAAAAAGCAAGAGGGTTTGAGAAAAACATCTATTTCTGCTTTATTGACTATGCCAAAGCCTTTGACTGTGTGGATCACCACAAACTGTGGAAAATTCTGAAAGAGATGGGAATACCACATCACCTGACCTGCCGCCTGAGAAATCTGTATGCAGATCAAGAAGCAATAGTTAGAAGTGGACATGAAACAACAGATTGGTTCCAAATAGGAAAAGCAATACATCAAGGCTGTATATTGTCACCCTGCTTATTTAATTTATATGCAGAGTACATCATGAGAAATGCCAGGCTTGATAAATACAAGCTGGAATCAAGATTGCTGGGAGAAATATCAATAACCTCAGATAAGCAAATGACACCACCCTTATGGCAGAAAGCAAAGAAGAACTAAAGAGACTCTCAATGAAAGTGAAAGAGGAGAGTGAAAAGTTGGCTTAAAGCTCAACATTCAGGAAACTAAGATCATGGCATCTGGTCCCATCATTTCGTGGCAAATATATGGGGAAGCAGTAGCAGACTTTATTTTTTTGGGCTTCACAATGACTGCAGATGGTGACTGCAGCCATGAAATTAAAAGACGCTTACTCCTTGGAAGAAAAGTTATGACCAAACTAGACAGCATATTAAAAAGCAGAGATATTACTTTGCCAACAAAGGTCTGTCTAGTCAAGGCTATGGTTTTTCCAGTAGTCACGTATGGATGTGAGAGTTGGACTCTAAAGAATTGATGCTTTTGAACTGTGGTGTTGGAGAAGAATCTTGAGAGTCCCTTGGACGGCAAAGAAATCCAACCAGTCCATCCTAAAGGAGATCAGTCCTGAACATTCATTTGAAAGACTGATACTGAAGCTGAAACTCCAGTACTTTTGGCCACCTGATGCAAAGAACTGACTCATTTGAAAAGACCGTGATGATGGGAAAGAATGAAGCTGGGAGGAGAAGGGGATGACAGAGAATGAGATGATTGGATGGCATCATCGACTCAATGGACATGAGTTTGGGTAAACTCTGGGAGTTGGTGATGGACAGGGAGGCCTGGCGTGCTGCAGTCCTTTAAGTATGCAAAGAGTCGTACATGACTGATCATCTGACCTGAACTGATAGTTAAGATCATAGTGTGTGTAATCTTATAATCTTCCTTTTTATTTAATTTTATATTGTATCATATGTATGCATTGTGATTTATTTAGTTTGGGTAGTTTTTCTGTACTACTAATGTTATGATTAACATGCTCATGTGTGAATGTTTGTTTTCATTATTTTGATTTTTTCCATAGGATATATTCCTAGAAAGAAAATTACTGGATTAAAGGGAGTGAGTATTTTTAATACCCTTGATTTATGTTTTTACATTCTTTCTGAAAAGTTTTTCCATTTTATATTCCCAATAAAATGAAAATAGCAGCACTGATTATTCATATTTTAACACACAATTGGCTATTTTAATAGTTAAAAGTTATTTTTATGAAATTTGTATTTATTCTATATTTTTTAGATTGAAATTTTCTTTCTAAGATTTATTTCTGTTCCTTTCATTTTAATTTAACCTTTTCCTATTATTTTCTGTAGGTTTATAGAAATTTCACCTGTTATGTTTTGTCTGCCTCTCTAAAACAGCTTAAAATTTATTTTTGTCATTTCATGCAAAAGATATACTAGAGTCAAATGAACCTGAATGTCACAGTTACCATTATTTCTAAGGGATAGTAGTTCTCATTTTTAATATTCTTAATTTCCATAGTATGTTAGTAAATTTTTAGATGTGTTCATTTGAAGTGGATTTATAGCTATTTAGTCTTTTAAATTATGATTCTCAAGCTTCAAGTAACCTTATATCTTGGTTATCGTGAAGTTGTGTTTTTTTTTTTTTTTCATAAGTGGAATTGTTCTTCCAACTGGTAAAATTTAAAATTTTGAATGGAATATTTTACTCAATTGTTGATGGTGCCAGAGTTATATAATAGTTAAGGTTCTTTTCTCTTTGAAAAATTTTTAAGTGCTTTAAATTTACAGAAAAGTGCAAAAATGTATAGAGAGTAACACAATGTAACTCTCAGCTCTTTCAAAACTGAACCTTTTTGCCATGTTTACTTCAATTTTTTATTTTTCATTCACTTGAGAAATAGACCTTTGTAGACAGAGCTGAGGCTCTCTGTGGTGCCGATCACTAATTCTGTTCTTTTACTGGCCTTAGAGATAGCAGGTATTCTGAATTGGGTGTTTACATTGCCATGCTTCTTTTTATACATATATAATATCCATTACAAAGGGCTTCCCAATGATAAAGAACCCACCTGCCAATGCAGGAGACATAAT
>NW_011494902.1:13578082-13588246 GCF_000754665.1 Bison bison bison | reverse complement strand
GTGGAAAAAAAACCCCCCCTGCCAATGCAGGAGACATAATAGATGGGGTTCAATCCCTGGGTTGGGAAGGTCCCTCAGAGGAGAGCATGGCAACCCACTCCAGTGTTCTTGCCTGGAGAATCCCATGGACAGAGGGACCTGGTGGGCTACAGTCCATAGGGTCCCAAAGAGTCAGACGGAACTGAAGTGAAATACCACATCCATAACAAAATGTTATATAAATGACATCTATACTTGTTCTTTTGCAGCTTGCTCTTTTTTCCCAGTATTATGTTTTTAGACTTACCTGGTTCAGCAGATGGTTTAGCAACTCTCAGAATGTGGTACCTGGTCAGCAAATTTAGGATCACAGGGAATTTGTTGGAAATAAAAATTCTGAGGCCAGAACTGGCCACATTTGTGTTTTGTTTGTTGTTTGTTTAGTCCCGAAGTCATGTCCAGCTCTTTTGTGACCCATGAACCGTAGCCTGCCAGGGTTCTCTGTCCATGGGATTTCCTAGGCACGAATACTGAAGTTGGTTGCTGTTTCCTCCAGGGGATCTTCCCAACCCAGGGATCAAACTCAGGTCTTCTGCATTGCAGGTGGGTTCTTTACTGCTGAGCCAGTTTGTGCATACCAGTGCAAAATGCCAATGCTGGAACCAGTGTTCAAACTATTAATCCTTTGGAGATTGTAATGGCAGAACATTACATCAAGAGCGGGGCCCTTGCAAGAACATGCATCCCTGAGAACTAGGTCTGTTTCAGGCCTCTTTCCAGACCTAATGAACAGAAACTCTGAGAGAAGGGCCCCAAAGTCTGCGTTTAGTAAGGCCTCCAGGTGATTCTTATGAATGTTTGAGTTTGGGATCATTTGTATTAGTCCTTGTGGGCCAGCATGAGCTTCTGTCGTAGCTCAATTGGTAAAGAATCCACCTGCAGTGCTGAAGACCCTGGTTCGATTCCTGGTCAGAAAGATACCCTGGAGAAGGGATAGGCTAACATAACAAAATACCATAGACTGCGTGGTAGAAATAACTGACATTCATTTTCTCACAGTCTGGAGGCTGAAAATTCAGGATCAAGGTGATGGTGGACTTGCTTTATTTTGAGGTCTCTCTTCTTGGCCTGCAGATGGCCAGCTTCTTGCTGGTCACTGTCCTTACTTGGTGGGTGGGTGAACATCTCTAATGTCTCTTTGTATATAAATTCCCTCTTCTTATAAGGACACTGGTCATATTGGATTAGGGCCCACCTTAGTTGACTCATTTTAATTTAATCACCTCTTTAAAGGCCCTCTTTAGAAGTGTAGTCACATTCTGAAGCACTGGAGGTTAGGGATTCAAGATATGAATTTTGGGGAGATACAGTTCAGCCCCTAATTCCACTGCTAAATAGTTCAGTGAATTCAATTTTATTTATTATTAATTTTAAAATTATTTTTAAAAAACTTTTTATTTTGTATTGGGATATGTGCATGTGCTCAGTCACCTCATTGTGTCCAACTCTTTGCAATCCATGGGCTGTAGCCCACCAGTCTCATCTGTCCATGGGATTTTCCAGGCAAGAATACTGGAGTGGGTTGCCATTTCCTCCTCCAGGAGATCTTCCTGACCCAGGGATTGAACCATTGTCTCCTCTGCCTCCCCCACTGGCTGGCAGATTCTTTATCACTGATCCACCTGGGAAGAAGCCTGTATTGGAGTACAGCCGATTAACTTAGTTGTGATGGTTTCAGGTGAACAGCAAAGGGACTTAGCCATAATTATTAACATGTATCCAGTCTCCCCCAAACATCCCTCTCATTCAGGCTGCCACATTACATTGAACAGAGTTCCCTTTACTATACAGTAGGTCCTTGTTGGTTATCCACTTCAAACATAGCAGTGTGTACATGTCCATCTCAAACTCCCTAACTATCCTTTTCTCCCCTATAGTTCAGTGAATTTTAGAGCTATATTATATTGTTTTATGATTATATCCCCATTTATCTTTTTTGCTGTTGATGAACATTTCGATTATTTTCCATTTTTCCCCATTATATCAGTCCCACTATGTCAGTTTCTTTCTCGTTATAATTGCTTTTTTGGTTTTTATTTTTGATATGGTATCTTGGTAGAGTGTCCTGATATCTGTTGAATTAAAACAAAAACAAAATCATGTCCTAGCTTTTGTTTAGGACAAAATGTTAATTTTGCTAGCATGTAATTTTAAGTAGTGGTATTTTTGCTTTATGAGACTGGATTTTCCTTGTAGTCCAGCACATGTGGTTTGGACCATATTTTGAGTTAACTACACAAGCTACTATTTCCATATATGGGTGGGTCTGTCATAATGATACTAAATAAATAAGTTCCTTTCTCTGTTTGTAAATAAAAGAGAACAGTGACTCCATCATTGTGTATGTTCTGTCTTAAGTTTTCTTGACCTTTTGCAGCTCATTATTATCATCTGGGAATACACTGAATTCCCATTGCTGTTAACTTTTTATGCTGCTGTGGTTTATTTGGGAAATAAAGCTATTTTTCTAGAAGTTAGACTTTATCTAAAGTTTTGTACTGGGCTAGGGCAATATTTTCTCTTTGTGCTGAGTTTCCACATGTTTATTATATAATTTATAATCTTACTCCTTTTATTCAAATTGTATTTTATTTATTCAAATTTTATTCCCCTCCCTCCACCCCCACACCCTACCCTATAACCTCTTAGAAATGCATTTTACATGTGTCATTGATAGTTTCAGACATTTACTGGATTCATTGAGGACCCATTGATTGTCTGGATCTGGACTGTGTGGTCTCCTGCATAGTCTCCACCCAGCCAGCTTGTTCATGTATCTCCATTATAAAGCCTCCTTGTACCAAAGGGAGTTGAATGGCATCTTCCTGCTTGTCATTAGTTACTCTTTGGTGACTGAACTTGGTGGACATAAAGAAGTCTGAGGATGGTAATTGAAGCTAGCGTGGTCTGGAGGCAGTATCACCTGGGAGCTTGTTGGGTTTGCAGATTCTCAGGTCTCGCCTTGGTCCTGTTGAATCAGACGCCTTGCAGATAATTTCCTCGCTTTCATACAGTTCTCTTGGGATCATGTAGTCTGTATAATTTCTAACAGTATGTGCGGGTTGATAGAGCAAGCCTTAGTGGTTGTCTGTAGCTCTTTTCTCTCCCTTGAGGTGGGGAGAATTGAGAGATGGGCTAGGCTGAAAGTGTGAAGAAAAGGAGTTCTGATCCTTTCACTGGCAGGTGTCCCTAATTTCAAAGTAAAAACTGCTGGTTTACTGAATGTTTACCGTATAAGGCCCGTGTTTGGCTCTTTAGAAGAGAAAAGGTAATATAAGTTCTGGTCCCCACACATGCATTTGGGCATTATAGAGACATGAGTTCAAATTGTGGCTGTGAACTTAACTTGCTGTGTAATCTTTGGCAGAGTTCTCAATCTCTGCATCTCATTTTCTTCTGTTGTAAAATGAAGGTAACACCTACTGTGCATTTCTTACTGGGATGTTCAGGAGATTAAATGAAGTAGTGTATATGGAGCACTTAAAGCATAATAGGCACTCAGCAAATGGTAGCTGGATGCTATTATCATTATCATCATCATCATCTAGTCATTTCTGTATTTGAACATCACACTTGACTCTACAGGGCATACTATATTAATGGTCTAGGTGACACTTCTCAAGAATTGCTTTCCTGGCTGGGCGATGATTCCATCACTGTGGATAATTTAATTAGCCCTTGCCTGCTGAGCACTGTGGCTGTGGCAGGCAGTAAGAGAAATGTCGTATAGACAGAGCCAGGGCTTTGGAGTCAGACAGATCTTGATCTGTCATTACTCCAGCAGTCAATAGCTGTGCACCTTGGGCGGGCTGCTCAGCTCTTCTTCCTCCATTTTCTCATAAGTAAGAAAAGTTAGTTACATTTACCTTGAAGCATTGTTATAAATGAGGTTGGGTGGGTGTTGTTGTTGCGTGGATTAAATGAGGATATATGGAAAGCACTTGGCTTATCATGGTCACATAGTAAGTTTGCAACAAATATTGCCTTGTTCCTTTTCCACCCTCCACTTCACCCACTGCAGAATTTTAGTGTCTGATTTATCTAATGTATGTTGAGATTTCTTCCAGTCTTTGTACTTAGAGACCAAGAGGCTAGACTTAGAGAATAAATGACTTTCTTGCTTGATACTCTTGGAACAGGAATAAGTTGACTAAATCAAGGTTTTCTAAGGGTTCTTGATTCCTTGGCTGAAATACAAATTTTGGGGGGATGTTTAGAAAAATAATATTTCTTTACTGAGATAAAATGTATATAATGTAAAAATTTCGATTTTCACCATTTTAAGTGTATAGGTCAGTGGCACTAAGTACATACAATTGTTATGCAACCAAAGGTCTATATTTTAAGGCCAGTTTTGGTAGTATATTTAAATATTTATTTCAGGTGTTCTGTTTACTTGGCCCACATATTGGAAAGGGCTCTCTGAGTGGCAGATAACAGAATCATCACAGCTAGTTTAAGCAGAAGGGGATTTATTAACTTGTAATATAGGGTGTTTGAGGATTAGAAGAGAGGAAAGAATAGACTTTAGCTGAGTTTCTAGAACCAACTCCTGGAACCACACTTTTCAGCTGGCTTGCCGAGGGAGCCATGGCCATCTCTGGATTCAGAAGCACGGTGCCTTGTTCAAGTTTGGAAGTGCTGAATGAGAAGTCTTGGCTTTTGCTGCTGGTACCAGAAGAATCATTGTCTTGCTTGCCATCATTGCTGAATGGGCTGGCCTGTTTTTACTTGGTTGCTTTTCCTTGTTTCCTTCTCCTTCTGAACTCCTTAGGAGTGTTCCTCCTTGGGAAACCTAGAGCACATACAGATCTCAAGTTGCAAGGGAGTCTAGCAGGAGTACCCCTTAGTGTGTGAGTGTGTGTGGAATATGTATTTAATTTTTTAAAAATGAGTCCCCGTTATAGATATCAGGGGTTTTTAACTTGGAATTCATGGGGAACCTTCTAAAATTATGTACAGTATTATATATGCAATTGGGCCTATTTCAGAGGAGAAGGTTTACAGTTTTTTTCTGAAATCCAGGTGCTCTTGGACCCTGGTGTGTGTGCTCAGTCACTTCGGTAGTGACCAACTCTTTGTAGCCCTATAGAATGAAGCCCGCCAGGCTCCTCTGTCCATAGAATTCTTCAAGCAAGAATACTGGAGTGGGTTGCCATGTCCTCCTCCAGAGGATCTTCCCAACCCTGGGATCAAACCCATGTCTCCTGTGTCTTCTGCATTGCAAGTGGAGTCTTTGCTGCTGAACCACCAGTGAAGCCCTGGTAGAATGTTAGTAACAATTAGCAAAAGGCTGTTATAGCTATATGGATCAGAGAAGATGTTGGACTGGACTGGAGAGGCCAAGATGGAGTCCTCTAATATTAAGCTTATCTGTAATCATAGGGCTGTTAGGACTGAGCAGTGGGCAAACTTAGGGGTGATGGTGGTAGTGCTTTGTCATAGATGAGGGCTGACCAGGGGAGCTAAACCTGGGAACTGGCCTAATCTAATGATAGACTAGGGTCACAATTCCATTTAGAATGTCTGACCTGTAAGTGGATACTTGTCCAAAGACTAGACAAAGTCAAAGTCTGAATCTGATGGAGTGGGTCAGATTTGAAGTCTGAGTAGCAGGCCCGCATCATTAATGAACAAGAAAACTTAGGCAGAAATGACACACTCATGTTCAAGCAAGGCCTTTAGGAATGGGTCAACAGTCGCTTTTTAGCTTCTCATCATTGTGAATTTCCCAAAGAGATTGGGTCTGTCATCAAAAAGAATGCTACATGAAGCCTTTTTGCATTTGGTGGAAGGAACCACACGTAATTCACAGATTCCTGCCCACTCTAGAATTCTATGATTTCAATTGAAGTAATGCGTCTTTCAACAAATAGGGTGCACTGCAGTAGTTTAGAAGTTAGGCCAGTGTTACAAGTTTATCCCTGTAGGCTCACCCACTGTGTTCTAGAGTTGGTATGTTTTCTAGGCTTGATCACTCCCTAGAATAACGATCCTTATGACAACTTCTCCAGGCCTTCTCAGCATAGGTCCCTTTCCCTTGTCTGTGTGGTGGTGTTGATTGGGTCTTTTGAACCCTGGGATAATGGTCAGATGGTCCTATGAAAGATTTGTACTTGAACTAACACCCCTGCCTCTTCTTTCCTGTTTGCTGCCGTCATAGATCAAAGGAGACTAGAATTCACAAGCCCCTTTGTTCTTGGGCTGACTTATTAAAAGGAGTCTTGTCCCCAGAGGATTTAATAATTGAGGTCATGTTGAAATAACATCTTAGAGAGGGTTCCCTAGAGAAGTTTTTTTAGAAAAGATTGAGAATGCATTCATCTTGATCTAACTGAGCATTTCCTATAGTAGCAGGATTTTAAAAAAAACCCTTTTTTTGTTAAGTCATTTAAACATTCATGTTTTATGAGAAAACTTTATGTATGATGAATTTAGCCATACATGTGATGAAAGTGTTTTAGTTTCTTGAAGTAGAGAATCAGGTGCATGAATACCAGATCATTTATCAATTTAGCAGGTTTATAAAATTTCTAACTGTTGTTTCAGTGTTCCATTGTTTACCCTTCTTCATTGTGTCTTTTTACTGGGGGCTTCCCAAGTGGTTCGGTGGTAAAGAATCTGCCTGACAATGCAGGAGATGCAGGAGACATAGATTCAGTCCCTGGGTTGGGAAGAGCCTGTGGAGGAGGAAAAGGCGATCTACTCCAGCATTTTTGGCTGGAAAATTCCGTGGACAGAGGAACCTGGCGGGCTAGAGTCCATGGGATTGAAAAAGAGTCGGCATGACTGAGCGACTCAGAACAGCACAGCACAGCACAGCACAGCACATAATATTACTAACAATTCTGACTGTCATTGCTTTCTACCAGTCAGATATTTGATTTGATCATGTTAACAATATGAAAGGATAAAGTTAGGGTTATGGTTTCTTGAATGGCATACTGTTGTCAGATCTTGGAACTTTCTATATGTCTATATAGCCAGGATGGGCACTTTAAAGTTTACTGAATCAAATAGTAGAACTATAGTTTTAATGCACGTTTCTGTGCTCCGAAATATATATGCATTTGTGTACACACATACACACGCACACACAATGTGGATTTCTACTTGCCTCAGTCTTGAAATTTGCATTTGTGGCAGTTTTGGTGGTTAGCCTTGTGAACAACCAAGAGGCCTGATATTATGTCAGTAAAACTGTCTCATAGGTATGATTGAAACAGTTTTATTAGCAACATATGGGGCATGAAGGAGCCACAGAGGGGAGTTTGGAGTGTGAGGGTACTGGTCTGTCTTTTTTGGCATATAATTATATCTGTCCTTATGCATGGTGTTATTTGCTGCTGCCTAGGGAATACAGAAGAATAAGTTCTAATGTGGTAAAGCAAACAAACAGAATAAATTGTAATTATTGAGTTTATAGGGAATTATTTGGATGAAAGATGTATTTTTTTCAAACCTAAATTTTATTTGGTCTTTTAAATTTTATTTATTCAGTCTTTTAAATTAAAACCCAACTTTTCAATAATTTGAATTTTGGATCAACTTTACATAATAGACGCCTAGCTGACTTTCATAAATGGGGAAGAAATTTGTTTCTTTTTCCTATTATGACAATGTATGATTCTGTTTAATTAGTTTTACTAAGTATTTATTAATTTTCTTTAGAGGTATTTGTCACATTTAAATGATAAGCGCATGCTGATTACTAGATGCTACAGAGAAGACAATATCAGACACAGCCTCTGGGCTGTAGAGTTTAATTCTATAAAAGCAATCACATGTGGATGATGTTTAACTAGTCAATGATAGGAATGACAGACCTACTGTCAGCCAAGTGGTTACCTCTGGGAAAGAGGGAAGTGGGATCAGGAAGAGGAACAAAGAATCTTCAATTGTTAATTTTTTTTTTTTTTTTAATTTCCTTTTCAGCTAAGATGGATTGTAAGAGATTTTAAAACCAGAAATTCAGGTTGGGACTAAGGTAGTGGAATAGTTGGTTGCATCTTCTTTTCCTCCATTTAATTCCTGGCTTGTTCTAAGCCAGGGGTCTGGGGATTAGAGAGTAGTAGATTCTGGAAAAAGCCCTGCAGAAAAATGTACTGAAATTTTTTTTTAACTTCATCCAGTTCTGCTCACTATCTCAAGACTTAGGTTAAATGCAAGTGTTTATATTATTGTCTACTCTGAAATACTTATATATTTTATAGGTGATTTTTCAGTTTTATGGAGGATAGTTACTCAGGCAAAATTCCTTTACTCTAGAATTACTTTTGATCCTAAAACTAGTTTCAGAGAGACCTAAGCCTTTGAAATGGATTGATTATTAAAGTGATTAATCTCAAAATGGCTAGTGTGGTTCCTTCTGTATGCTGGAAAAATAATGTCGAAAGCCAAGCTGTTCAATATTTAGATTGCAGTGATTAAGAAAGCAGCATGGATTATATGCTTATTTCTAGAGTGTGAGCAAATAGGGTCACACTTCAAGTGCTTTTCAGATAACTCATGACTACTGACTGTCATGTTTTATGACAAGATGATTTTATCTAAGAGCTATTTCCATCGAGTTTTTTTTATGTGGATGGAAGACCAAATCTCTGCTTGAAAATATAAGCAAGAATGTTTACACTCATTCTCCCTTTTTAAAATCAGGTTGAAAGTTCTGACTGTCCTACGAGGAAAAAGAAGTACAGTTGAATAGTTTTGTTCTACGTGGAGAACAATTTGTTGTTATTGTTGTTTGTCCTATTTGTTATTGTTATTTGTCTTATTCTTTGCAACCCCATGGACTACAGCGTGCCAGTCTCCCCTTCCTCCACTATCTCCTTGAGTTTGCTCAGATTCATGTCCTTTGAATCAATGATGCCATCCAACCATCTTATCCTCTGCTGACCCCTTCTCCTCCTGCCCTCCGTCTCTCCTTGAATCAGGGTCTTTTCCAATGAGTTGGCTCTTTCCATCGTGGGCAAAGTATTGGAGCTTCAGCTTCAACATCAGCCCTCCCAGTGAATACTCAGGGTAGATTTCCTTTAGGATTGACTGGTTTGACGTCCTTGCTGGCCACGGAACTCTTAAGAGTCTTCTCCAGCATGGGGAACAATACTTAGTAGAGTTGTACATTTATTGGTGGTGATTTGAGACATATAAGAAGAAAAAATATTGAGTAGTTGTAATATGTTTTAAAAGAAAGTGAGCTTTGCTAAATGAAATAGTAATAATCTTAAATTTATCATTTATTTAAACCTCTCCCACCAGATCTTTTAAAAGAGCAGCTAAGAAATATATTCTATCTGATTTGAATTTAATTATTATGATTTTTTTTCTTGGGTAAAGTGCCTTACGGACAATGTAGATGACATAACTGATATGAATAATCAACATTTCACCTTACTGACACTTACTACTAAGTATGTTTATTAAAGTTCAGATAATAATTGAAATAATGAAGTAGGATTACATTAGTAACATAAAATTTGTTCAGAATAAAGATAGTATATGGATTAATTGATATAATCCATCTGTACTATAAAATAATGATTAATGGATTGTTGCTTTATATTTGTGAAGCTCTGTGTGTATATGTGTATAGTTATCATTATGCACAAATGTAATTATTTATATTTCTTACATATGCTGCTTCATTTTATCATCACAGCAGTTTTGGAAGTAGGTGGGGTAGGTGAGATTCTCTTTACTAAATGTGGAAAACTGAGTGGCATAATAATTAAATTGTCCATGGATAGGGCTGCACTAAAACTAGGGCTCCTGACTTCGGGTTTAGTGCTGTTTTCCAGTGGACTGTAGTCAGAACAGGATACTACGACTTTCCTGTAGGCTTCCCTGGTGGTTCAGCTGGTAAAGAATCCCCCTGCAGTGCGGGAAACGTGGATTCGATCCCTGGGTTGGGAAGATCCCCTGGAGAAGGGAAAGGCTACCCACTCTTGTATTCTGGCCTGGAGAAGTCCATGGATTGTATTGTCCACAGGGTCACAAAAGAGTCTGACAGGACTGAGTAACTTTCACTTTCACTTCTGGGCTGCACTAAAATTAGGGCTCCTGGCTTCTGATTTAGTGTTCTTTCCCAGTGGACTGGAGTCAGAACAGGATACTATGACTTTCCTG
>NW_011494902.1:13571540-13577982 GCF_000754665.1 Bison bison bison | reverse complement strand
GACTTTCCTGTAGTAGTTAATGTAACTGAGTTACCAAAATGCCTTATTTAGGGTATGCGTATTAATTGTAATCAAAACTTAAGCACTATTAGGGCTAAGTCTTTTTTTTCCTGTTCTTCAGTTGCAGCAAAATCTAACTGCCATGTGTTTTGCTACTTATATATATGTCTTTTGGGAGATTTTGGAAAACTAAAGTCTTCTTTCTCCTGTGGAAGTGTTAAAAATCCTAAGAAGCTTTCTTGAAATAAAGTTTGTCCCCTTTCAATGATTCAATGTGCTTTTCTCTTATCTGTGAATTTCACCTTCAGTTTATTGGCAACTGCTTTTTCATGAGAGGATCATTGAATTATGATTAACTCCTTGCAACCTGGCTTTGGTCCCACCTCTGTCCTAGAACTGCGCTCTTGAAGGTCACTGGTGACCACATTCTAGCCAACTGTAGAATTTTTTCCTCAGTTCTCAATCTCCTTGACTTATAATGCCAAATGACCTCAGTTTTTTCAGTTACATGAGCGCTGTATTTTGGATTTTTGCTTTGAATTCTCTGCTGTCTATACTTCTTACGGTAATACCTGCCTTTTCTTTGTGGGGTGGGTTTTGTCCTTGTCCTTTGCTAGGTATTTTACTTTTTGCATTTTTAATCTTATCTCTTTAGTTCCTCTTGCTTTGCACTGTGTCATCATTTCTTGTAACTCTTACTGGGATGGATATTGGTGGCAGTTCTCAGAGCTCCATTTAGCATCATTGTCCATCACCCAGACTCTAGTCCTGCACTTCCCTCTCTTTTCAGGTAGTTGTCCTTTTGCCTCAAAACAGATCTTTCTTGAGTCATCTCCTTCAGACTCTCTTCTCCTCTGAATTTCTGAGTTTCTTTTACAGAAGGTATTCTCTTAATGCTTTGACATTTTACATTTGGTGCCCCTTATCTCCCAGTGTCTCTAATGTGCTCGAGTTTTTCTTGAAAATATTTCTTAAATTTGCCCTGTCCTCTTCATTCCTTCATCTTCCCTAAAGTACTTTATAGAGTGTGAAACACTTCCAAATGTATTTTTTAAAAATTTAAAATAAGCCAACATAATGCATTTATGAAATAGGAGGGGTGGATTTATTATCCCAATCTGCAGTTCAGGAAACATGTACTGAGAGAAGTGACTTGTCAGAAATATCATTGTTGGTTAAGGTAAGAGCTGTTACTGAAGCCAAGCTAATGTGATTTTAAGTCTGTCCCTGTGCCCAAATCTAGTGACTGCTGTGACTTCCTATTAATAATCTTTTACCTTCCAATTTTCTCCTTTAATTCACTTTGCCTTCTATGCTAGGTTGATGTCTGTAAAATCAGTCAAGGTAGCAGCTATTAGAGATTGATACAGTGTCTCAATCACTGTGCTAGATAATATTATTTAATCCTCAGAACTACTGTGCAACGTAGGTATTGTATCCCTATTTTATAGATACATACATTGAGGCTTACAATAACCTGCTAGTCATTTTGTGTGGTGGCATCAAGGTGGGGGTGAAGATTCAAACTCTGACTCCCATTTCTGGTTCTTTTTACAGCTACCTTGTGCCAAGTATCAAATTCTTAATGTTACTCTTTCAAAGAACTTACTGTGGTTTCCTTTTGCTTACTTAACCCCATTTGTGCCTCTTTATCAACCTTTCTGGATCCTCAGTGATTTGTTTGTAAGTTTCTTTTCTGTTTACTTTTGTCAGAACCCTCCTCAGTGATTAATCTTTACCTTGTTCTCATCTCACACAGACCGTATCTAGTCTCATTTTATCACTTTAACTCATGCTGTTTACTACCTGTGTAGAAGGATGGCACCACTGACACAATAGACATGAGTCTGAGCAAGCTCTGGGAGATGGTGAAGGACAGGGATGCCTGGCGTGCTGCAGTCCATGGTGTTGCAAAGAGTCGGATATGACAGCTACTGAACAACAACAACAGAATAATGTTACTTCCTCTTCTTTACTTATCCATAGCCAGCTCTTTACCTTTTCTTCCTTCTAACATTTAGTAAGCACTCACAGCATACATGATGCTGTGATAGCAGTTGCTAGTATAGATGAGTGCATGGGCCTTATTGGGGAGATGAGTAGGTAATGGGGCCAGCTAGATCGGATTTCCCACTGGGATCTGAGAGCCTTAGCAGAGGGAGGTATGCATGGATTGTTGTGGCAGCACTCAAGAGGATGTGATTAATTTTACCTGAGTTGTTGGGAAAAATGGGACTGAAGAACTGACATTTGAGCTGTAGTCTTAATGGAGGAGGGGCAGTTCTCCAGGTGGAGAAGGGGAGAGAGCCAGGTTTTTTGGAAAGAGGAAATATTTTATGAATAGAGGGATAAAATCACAAGGATGTATGCTGTATGTTGGAGTGTAAACATTAAAAGTTGCAGGGCTATGCAACAGCATGTATTGTTGCCAGTGGGTCTCAAGTGATGGCCTTTGCCTTCATGGAGTCATTGGTTGGGGTCTGTTGTTTGACCTTATACTCTCAGACACCTGGTATGGTGGGCCCGTTGAGAGTGAATCTCTCTCAGGAGCAGGGCCACGTTAGCCATACATTCGAAACTGATATACACATATCTGTATATGTTTATATGTTTGTCAGTTTACTAATTTCCAATGAGAAATACAACTGTCAAGCAGATGGGATTGCTTATTTTGGCAGATCAGTTCATTGTCTCCCTATAGGCAGGCTTCTTGGGAAGCCAAGTTGTTAATATGGAGGTCAGTTGATGATTGAGAAATACAGCCGTCAGGTTGACCCAGCATTTCTGACCAGAGCACTCTCTTCTGGCAATGTACATGGGAACCATGTTGCCACAGACCACCTATTGAGCATGGCAAGAGAACCTGGAGAAATATTTGTTTGAAGAAGTATCTCTCAGCTGAGTTAGCTTAAGGCTGTCTTACCCACTCTAAGAAGAGCATTGCCAAGGAAACCAGATTATTCTAGTCAACTCGGCCAAAACTTCCTTTCCTGTGGTTTGGTTTGATCTTGTGAACATTTGCCTAGAAGGCTTTTCTGATTCCTTTGCTGACCAGTCCTTCCCTTTCCTCCACATTCTGTTTGATGCTTTCTCCTTTTAGATAGGTTGAGGCATTCTGTCACATTACAGAGAAGTTTTAAGAGCTGGGGAAACAGGAATTTTCATATTTCTGTCCTGATTTATCTTATATCACATTTATATTAAATCACATTTTCTTATTTTCAGTTGTTTGGGGCTAAAATTAGGAAATAGTGAATAATAACCTGAAGCCAAGAATGTGAAATTTATGGTGGTGGGATGTTGGAGATGAGGCTAGAAGATTAGGACCAGATTGTAAAGGGTCTTGGGTGCCATACTAAAGAGTTTGAATTTCAGAGTGAATTCTTTTTTTCTCCCCATGTTGTCTTTTCAGCTTAAAAATTTTTGTTATCTGTATCAAGTTGTTAATATCTCACTGTGGAGTGTTTGATAATGGCTCTCCTTAAGAGATCTTAAGATTTTTAAGAGATCTTATTTAGACCCTTTATGTTTTGACAGATAAATATTAGGTGATATTATCTGCAGTTTCAACATGAGATGCTTTAGAGCTTAAATTCTGCTTCTGACTTTCATTGTGCTTCGTAATTCAAGCTATTTCCACAATGTCCTCTCTTATCCCCTTATTTTTAAGGCAGGTGTTGCTTTTTAACTTATTATAATAGTTCTTTTTTATATTATTATATAATATTTTTATTATGGTACTTATATATATGAATAGCTGTCTTATTAATTAATTATTATGTATTTGTCTCTTTTCTCACTAAGCAGTTTGCCAGTTCCTTATATTTAGGTGGAGCTGATTCTTAAGTCTTTTGTGTTTTATACCTAGCCCAGTTGAATTTAAAGCAATAGGATGCTACTTAGAGAATAGGATGCTATTTTAGAGCCAGAAGTTAATCTAGTTCAGTACTTATGTTTTCTACATGAGGAAACAGAGATACAGGGCTGCTGTAATTTGCCACAACATAACTAGTAGAGCCATGGCCAGACCCAGATGTCATCATGCCTGTTCCCACCACCTTTGCACCATACTCTGCTGGTTCCCAATTTGACTGAGAGAGGTATTCCATAAGGACGGAAGGGACCCTCAAATATCAATGTGTAATTTCCAAAACCACTGTTTAAAAACTTAATTTTAGCAGCTTTTCTTGTTAGTGCTTGGAAGTGTTGACTGTTTAGGTCTGTGTCATGCAGGAAACCACAAGAGAGGGACATAGGGAAAGGGGTTCATGTATTGGACTTCTGTGTTCCTGCCAAGCATGGTACAGGTGCATTATCGCCTCAGCTCTTTATTGCTACAGTCCTGTGAACTGTTACCCACATTTTGCAATGAGCAAACTGAGACTCACAGGAGTGAAACAGTCTTGCAAGTAGAACTAAAAGATGTGGGGTGTAAACCCAGGTCTACATAACTACAGTGACCTCGCTCTTTCAGTTAAGCTTCACTGTTACAGCTCTCAGCCAAAGCCAAGAATAGCAACTGTAGCAAGCAGGTACCACACCTGACTTTCTAATGAGGGGAAGTCCAGCAGCTGTCCCCCATTGTCTGTGGCAGGAGGTGATTGTTTGTGCCCGAACTGGGTGGTAGTGTCTGACTCACTAAGTAATCTCACATTTTCTAACCATGGCTTGTGGCTCATATTTGTGACCTTTAATATATGTATCTTATGTCATCATTCCCATTTCCATTCTGTGGGAGAACAGCACCAGGTTATAAACCCACATGTCTCATTCTTGCTTCTACCTAAGCCTCACTTTCCATCTTGTTAATGTGCCTTCTTTCTTCCTTTTCTGTCTCCACTCTTAACTCTTGTTGTAGAGAGAAAATTCTGTGTGCTTGTATCAGAGGTACTGGAATGGATGAGCTTCAGTCCCCGCCCTCCCCCCCAATTCTTCTGTGTTGGTATGAAGAATCATGGGACAAAAAAAAAATAAAAGGAAGGTGATGCATAATCACATTATTTGTCTTCAAGTAAAACATTTTTTCAAAGTGGTAAGACATATGCAATTCATAACTTCTATACAGTTCATCATTCATGTTTATAAAATCTGTCTTTTGGTGCTAGATACACTTATTTTAAGTTTCAAAGAATTATTTAAAAATACTTTTGAATCATCTCCCTAAGATCTTTCAACACTGTATAAATAGTACACTTTTTAGCATTTCCTTTTGCATACCTGCAGTTTGCATCATTTTTGAAATTGTTTACCACTTTTTTTTTTTGCAAGGCACATGTGAAGGCTCAGCCAACAAATATCATTATATATGTGGGTTTCAAAAAGCAACCAGGGGAAGTTTTATGTAACCTTTTCAAAGAGTTGTTACCTGGGCTTTCCCCATTTCAGAGCAAAACCAGATGTAAACCAAGAATGTGAACTAGTGTGCATGTTTTTGAATTTGTTCCTTCTTTTAGGTTTTTCCAGTTGATCATTTTTGTTAAAATATTACACCTACCCCCTTGGAATTTAGATTGTTTCTGGTAAATAGTTCACTATAATCTGGTGATTTCTGTCGCTTTGCTTGTCCAGTTAAATTGTTTTGGATTGTTTTTTAAAAAAGACAACACCGTTGTGAGATGAGGAATTAGAACCAATGCATTTGATTAAATGTGTTCATGGGGGAAAATATGCTAAGAAGCCATTAGAATTTCCCCTTTATGCCAAAAATGCATTAGACTAGTAGATGGTACAGAGGGACGTAACTCAAGGGAATGGCCTGAGGTAGAAGTTGTTGGATACTAAGAGTACAGAGTGAAAGAGCGTAGTGTTTCCTAGCATGGGAAGTGTAGTCCCTTTTCTAAGTGGAAAGGCTCAAACCATAAACCACTGTGTTGAGATGGCATTTTTATTTATTTACAGTTTCTTTTTTGTTTAATTAAAGGTTGATTGTAATTAAGATGAATTTTTAAAAAATCCCGTGTTGTCTATATTGCCCCACAAAAATCCACTAAGAATGAATTAAAATTTTGTTAGTGGTGTCTGTGTTATGTTTATTCTTTCAGGTTTTAAGTTTCACATGATCAGTGCCTTTTGCTAGAACACGGCATGCTTTATATTTGTTTTGTAATTACCCAGGACAGACTTTCTCATGTATGTGATGGCACATAAGATGTTTAAGAAAAGTTCATGTTTTACTTCTACATAGTGGGTACTAGACAGTTACTGGTTGAATAAATTGAGAGTAAATAACTGTATGAATACAGAAATATGTGGGGGCATGTATGATTTTCTATTCTGAGTCAGAGTCATGATTTCGATGATAAAGTTCTTAAAATACAAATTTATATGAAATGTTTAGGTACTCAGTATATAAGAACTAGAGGGATGGTATGGGGAGGGAGGAGGGAGGAGGGTTTGGGATGGGGAACACATGTATACCTGTGGCGGATTCATTTTGATATTT
>NW_011494902.1:13568743-13571315 GCF_000754665.1 Bison bison bison | reverse complement strand
CCCCACATACACTTATACATTTATAGGTGGAGAAATGAGAAAAATTTTAATGGTATGATCATCCTACATGCTACTTTCACATAGACTGTAGCTTGCCAGGCTCCTCTGTCTGTGAGATTTTCCAGGCAAGAATGCTGGAGTGGGTTGCCATTTCCTTCTTCATGATTTTACGTAAAAGAAATTAAAAACAAAAGGAGTTATAGTAATAGTATAGTATAGTAAAAAAGAGTTAAGTGATGCTTTACATAAGAAATAGCTAAGTGACTTCACTAAAGTAGAAAGAAACTATGAAAAATGGTTACAGATCAGGATCATTATATTATATATAAATATTAACTATATAGTATTGTATCAGTTTGTTTCCTACAATGAAAAGCAATAAATTAACATGTTTCCGTTTTCCTGCCTCCTAATTTTTATTACTTATATTAAATTTGTAGCTTATCAAGTTGTGTAACACTTGCATTCTATTTTGTAACTAGTTTTCACAGTTATTTAGTCTTAGTTTTATATTTAAAAGTATTCAGTGCTTACTACCTCCTTTTTTGCTTTTTAATACAGCAGATTGCCTTAGGAAAATTCCATTCTCTGGAACTGATGTCCCTAAATAAGTACCACTTTTTTTTTTTTTTTTCTTAAAGAGAATATATTTCTTTGGTCAGTAGATGGAGAAACTGAATCCTATAGAGTAAAATCAAGTTTTGACTCATGCAACTTGATTATAAAATATTAGTTTACTTAAAGTGTAGTCCTTTAAATGTGTTTTCTTATTCCTTCCTTCTTCTTTCCTTTTTTTCCCCTTCTTTCTTCGTTCCTTTCATTTATTTATTTTAAAAAAGAATTCGATGTGTAGGTCAAGCAGTAAAAACTATATAAAAATAGACTATATGAAATTGAAGTTGAAATTCAATGTTAGGGTCACTTAAAAAAGTTCATACAGTACATTAATGGCATATGACACAGCCCTAGCATAATAAATAGCATTTAATGCTACACAGTTAGTTAAGGTGGTGCATGCCATTAGGGAGGAAAATAGAAGCAGAACTATGGACCCAGGAAAACATACATTGGACTAAAAGAATACCTGTTGGTTCAGTGCTATTGAGGGAAAGAACTCCTAATAGGAAATCAACCATACAGGCAGCCTGGGGTCAGAATACAAATAGTTTTGAAAATCTAAGTGGTTTAGAATTCACTAAGTAGGAAATGAGGAGTAACTGATGGCTTCTTTAATGTTTATTTTGATTTATTTTTCATTGAATGAAAGATTCTTTAAATTCTACAGTGCTTTACATTTTCAAAAGCTTCACACGCATGATTTCATATAATTTCATAATAACCCTCCCCCACCTTATATTGCCTTTTGTTATTTTCTTTTAGTTGTGTATTTTAAAAATATTGATTATTTGTGCCTGAAAAATAAAACCCTGGAATACCTGATGACTTGAAAAGTTATTGTTGTTGTCGTTGAGTTGCTAAGTTGTGTTCAACTTTTTGCGATCCCATGGACCGTAGCCCACTAGGCTCCTCAGTCCATGAGATTTTCTAGGCAAGAATACTGGAGTGGGCTGTCATTTCCTCCTCCAGGAGATCTTCCTAACCCAGCGATTGAACCTGTGTGTCCTACATCTCCAGCATTGGCAGGAGGATTTTGTTTTTTTTTTACCACTGAACCACCTGGGAATCCCACTCTCAGAAAGAGTCAGTACTTGATCCAGTTGGTTCTATAAAAACAGAGGTCCATGAGCATCTCTCAGGGCATCCTGAGGCTGTTGCACATGCCAATTCTGCTACACTTGCTGAGATTGCTGCTTGCACTTCCGTTTCTCAAAGACTAGAAGTGGAAGGACCCAGTTTCTTTGGGGTACCTGTTGAAACAATTTTCCCTAGTTTTCTCCAGTTAGCATATGTTGTACTTTTTTATTCTCCTTTTCTTGCACTTGATGATGGAATTCTCCAGGCTAGAATCCTGGGGTGGGTAGCTATTCCTTTCTCCAGGGGATCTTCCCAACCCAGAGACTGAACCCAGGTCTCCCACATTGCAGGCAGATTCTTTACCACTGGAGCTGCAAGGGAAGCCTGAGAATGCTGGAGTGGGTAGCCTATCCCTTCTCCAGCGGATCTTCCCGACCCAGGAATCGAACCGGGGTATTCTGCATTGCAGGTGGATTCTTTACCATGTGAACTATCAGGGAAGCCCTTGGTGATGGGAGGCAGCATTAAAGCAGCTTTGTGTTTTAATTATGCCTTGAATACGACTCCTCTTTGGACCCATCCATTCAGAGGACAAAGAACCAGCTCTGTCTCCATTCTGTGAAAATAAATTTAGTTTCTTTATATCAATACGTATCTCCTTGTCTCCCTTCTTTAATTCTTTATTTTGATTCATTTCTTGGCTCGCTGAATTTGTCAGGTGTTTTGTTTTTTAGTTTTTTTTTTTTTGGTTATATCTAAGCCTATCTATGCAGAGTACATCATGAAAAATGCTGGACTGGATGAAGCACAAGCTGGAATCAAGATTGCTGGGAGAAATATAAAAAATCTCATATATGCAGATGACACCACCCTTATG
>NW_011494902.1:13567192-13568643 GCF_000754665.1 Bison bison bison | reverse complement strand
ATGGCAGAAAGCAAAGAAGAACTAAAGAGCCTCTTGATGAAAGTGAAAGAGGAGAGTGAAAAAGTTGGCTTAAAACTCAACATTCAGAAAACTAAGATCATGGCATCTGGTCCCATCATTTCATGGGAAATAGATGGGGGAAACAGTGGAAACAGTGAGAGACTTTATATTTTGGAGCTTCAAAATCACTGCAGATTGTGACTACAGACATGAAATGAAAAGACGCTTGCTCCTTGGAAGAAAAGTTATGACCAACCTAGACAGCATATTAAAAAGCAGAGGCATTACTTTGCAAAAAAGGTTTGTCTAGTTGAAGCTATGGTTTTTCCAGTAGTCATGTATAGATGTGAGAATTGGACATAAAGAAAACTGAGCACCAAAGAATTGATGCTTTTGAACTGTGGTGTTGGAGAAGATTCTTGAGAGTCCTTTGAACTGCAAGGAGATCCAACCAGTCCATCCTAAAGGAAATCAGTCCTGAATATTCTCTGGAAGGATTGATGCTGAAGCTGAAACTCCAATAATTTGGCCGCCTGATGCAAAGAACTGACTCATTTGAAAAGACCCTTATTCTGGGAAAGATTGAAGGCAGGAAGAGAAGGGGACAGCAGAAGATGAGATAGTTGGGTGGCATCACCAACTCAATGGACATGAGTTTGAGCAAGCTCTGGGAGTTGGTGATAGACAGGGAAGCCTGGCATCCTGCAGTCCGTGAGGTCACAAAGAGTCGGACATGACTGAGTGACCTAACTGAACTAATATACAGAATTCTAGCTAAAATGCATACTGGAAGTAGAAGTATATAAAAGGAGTGGGATACTGAAGATACTGAATAATTATGTACAGCACATGTATAGAATAAGAGCAATATAAGTTTTGTTTAATCATAAGAAGTTGAAAGGAAGTTGGTAGCTTGATAGGGATTGCATTGAATCTATAAATTGCTTTGGGTAGTATACTCATTTTCACTATATTGATTCTTCCAATCCATGAACATGGTATATTTCTCCATCTATTAGTGTCCTCTTTGATTTCTTTCACCAGTGTTTTATAGTTTTCTATATATAGGTCTTTAGTTTCTTTAGGTAGATATATTCCTAAGTATTTTATTCTTTCCGTTGCAATGGTGAATGGAATTGTTTCCTTAATTTCTCTTTCTGTTTTCTCATTATTAGTGTATAGGAATGCAAGGGATTTCTGTGTGTTGATTTTATATCCTGCAACTTTACTGTAGTCATTGATTATTTCTAGTAATTTTCTGGTGGACTCTTTAGGGTTTTCTATGTAGAGGATCATGTCATCTGCAAATAGTGAGAGTTTTACTTCTTCTTTTCCAATTTGGATTCCTTTTATTTCTTTTTCTGCTCTGATTGCTGTGGCCAAAACTTCCAAAACTATGTTGAATAGTAATGGTGAAAGTGGGCACCCTTGTCTTGTTCCTGACTTTAGAG
>NW_011494902.1:13563644-13565247 GCF_000754665.1 Bison bison bison | reverse complement strand
TTAAAGATCTAAACGTAAGACCAGAAACTATAAAACTCCTAGAGGAGAACATAGGCAAAACACTCTCCGACATACATCACAGCAGGATCCTCTATGACCCACCTCCCAGAATATTGGAAATAAAAGCAAAAATAAACAAATGGGACCTAATTAACCTTAAAAGCTTCTACACATCAAAGGAAACTACTAGCAAGGTGAAAAGACAGCCTTCAGAATGGGAGAAAATAATAGCAAATGAAGCAACCGACAAACAACTAATCTCAAAAATATACAAGCAACTCCTACAGCTCAACTCCAGAAAAATAAACGACCCAATCAAAAAATGGGCCAAAGAACTAAATAGACATTTCTCCAAAAAAGACATACAGATGGCTAACAAACACATGAAAAGATGCTCAACATCACTCATTATCAGAGAAATGCAAATCAAAACCACTATGAGGTACCATTTCACACCAGTCAGAATGGCTGCGATCCAAAAGTCTACAAATAATAAATGCTGGAGAGGGTGTGGAGTAAAGGGAACCCTCTTACACTGTTGGTGGGAATGCAAACTAGTACAGCCACTATGGAGAACAGTGTGGAGATTCCTTAAAAAACTGGAAATAGAACTGCCTTATGATCCAGCAACCCCACTGCTGGGCATACACACTGAGAAAACCAGAAGGGAAAGAGACACGTGTACCCCAATGTTCATCGCAGCACTGTTTATAATAGCCAAGACATGGAAGCAACCTAGATGTCCATCAGCAGATGAATGGATAAGAAAGCAGTGGTACATATACACAATGGAGTATTACTCAGCCATTAAAAAGAATACATTTGAATCAGTTCTAATGAGGTGGATGAAACTGGAGCCTATTATACAGAGTGAAGTAAGCCAGAAGGAAAAACATAAATACAGTATACTAACGCATATATATGGAATTTAGAAAGATGGTAACAATAACCCGGTGTACGAGACAGCAAAAGAGACACTGATGTATAGAACAGTCTTATGGACTCTGTGGGAGAGGGAGAGGGTGGGAAGATTTGGGAGAATGGCAATGAAACATGTAAAGTATCATGTGGGAAACGAGTTGCCAGTCCAGGTTCGATGCAGGATGCTGGATGCTTGGGGCTGGTGCACTGGGACGGCCCAGAGGGATGGTATGGGGAGGGAGGAGGGAGGAGGGTTCGGGATGGGGAACACATGTATACCTGTGGCGGATTCATTTTGATATTTGGCAAAACTAATACAATTATGTAAAGTTTAAAAATAAAATAAAATTAGAGAAAAAAAAAAAAAAAAAAAGGAAGTTGGAAGGACTGATGCTGAAGCTGAAACTCCAATACTTTGGCGACCTGATGCAAAGAACTGACTCATTTGAAAAGACCCTGTTGCTGGGAAAGATTGAAGGTGGGAGGAGAAAGGGACGACAGGATGAGATGGTTGGATGGCGTCACTGACTCAATGGACATGAGTTTGAATAAACTCCAGGAGTTGGTGGACAGGGAGGGAGGCCTGGTGTGCTGCCGTCCATGGGGTTGCAAAGAATTGGACACGACCGAGTGACTGAACTGAAGCCTATCTATAACTATTTATAAATCTTTTTATATATAT